>NC_137775.1:151821812-152343047 GCF_963455305.1 Plecotus auritus
CACTTGAGGTCAAATAAAAATGAAAATATCTGCTGTGATCCTTGTGCTTCAGATTATTGTCAGCATTTCATAGTCTCCCCATCCCAAGAACCATCCCTGGTCCCTTCCAGGAGTATCATTCATTTGCACTGGAGTCAGGAGGTGCAGAGAGTGGACAGGAGGCTTGACAAGTCTCGGACTCTAGGAAGACACTTCTTGCAGCTGCCTCTATGTTCCTTAACTGGAATCATATACTAGCAGGACTCATTCCAACAACTTAGAGGAGAGCAGGCTTCCTTGCACTTGTAATTCTTCTTCCTACTAGGGTGCAAGGTTCCTCTCTCATCTTTTGTCCTCTTTGTTACATCCCTTCATTTCTTTCGTGACATAGGCTTTCAGTCCCCTTGCTCAACTCATTAGTTGTTCATGGACCCCTAGATGTTTTTCCTCTTTCCTTCCAAAGATTGAAATATCCCCTGGCTCCTAGCAGGTACTGATACACATTGAATAAGAGCATCGAGTAGCCTCAAACTTTATACTTATACTAGAAACCCAGTGCACAAAAATTCATGCACTGGGGCGGGGCAGGGCGGTGCCTCAGCCCAGTCTGCACTCTCTTGCAGTCTGAGAGCCCTCAGGGGATGTCCCACAGTGGGCTTCCGAAGTCTAGTCTCCCTCTGTGGGAGGTAACCAGTGGGCTGATCAGGGGAGGCACAGGCAGTGAGCAGCTGGCCCTGCCCCCCCATCGCCCCTCTGTTGTCTCTGGTTGCTGTGGGATCCCCCCACCCCCCCACATCGACATCCCCTCCTTCTGCCTGCTGGCATGCACCTTGGCTGGCCTGGCTCCGCTTGCTTGCTGGTCCCACCCCCCACCCACCGGTTGTTCCGCCATTCAGTCGATTTGCATATTACACTTTTATTATATAGGATATAGTTTCACTGGCATATAGTTTTCTTAAAACTTCTTTTTTTTCTTCTGTGCTACATCTTTCCAGTTTGGGGGTTACGATGTCTTGCCCATGAGAATAACCATGCAGTGATTATCTATGAAATTAAATTAAAAATCCACACTCACCTGCCTGATGTTTTCCCCAGGTTTCCATGTTGGCAACAGCCTGTGTTTCTTATGGAATTGTTTTCTAATCTTTTCAAGTATAAATGCATTTAACATTTAAAGATTCTCAATATCTATTATACTACAATGGCATGACTTCCTAGGAGAAAGTGAGGTTCATGGTAACTGCACTTAAATTCTTTGCAAAGTTTATTCCACACTGAGCTGTGGAACACTTGCCTTTAAAATATTTCTGGACAGTATTCTATGGAATTAGTAAGGTATGATTGTCACTGAGTAGGTGCTTAATAATAAGTGTTAAGTAAACTAGTAAATAAATAACTCCCCACATATTGGAAAAGGCATTATATGGCCTTTTTAAATAGCTCCTGTTTTCTCTATATAGACAAGAATGCAAGTATACCTTTCAGATAAAAGTCTGTCTCCACTTATCTAGCATCTATATGATATGTAGGATCCAATTAGATAGAACTTTTAAAAAATTACAAATAATATCCTGTTAGGATTTGTCGTTAAAAATAATTTAATCACGTTGATGTGGAAAAGTAAACCCTTTTAACTTAACACTAACAATTACAATTAGGTATGGACGAAGCCTTGAGAGATTATCTCATCATAGAGCCTCATTTTGCTGATGAAACAGACACAGAGGAGTTAGGTCACTGAACTGGGTTGAATAATATCCTCCCCAAATTCATGTCTAACCAGACCCTCAGAATGTGATTTTATTTGATAGGATCTTTGCAGATGTAATTAGCTAAGATGGGGTCACCCTGGAAGAGGGTGGGTCCTAAGTCCAGTGACCAGTGTTTTTATAAGAGGAAGGAGAGGGCGATTCAGACACACCCAGGAGGAATGAAGGCCACATGATGACAGAGGCAATGGTTGGAGCGAAGTAGCTACAAGCCAAGGAAAGCCAGCAACCACCAGAAGCCAGGAAGAAACAAGAGGACACTCTGCTAGTGCCTTCAGGAGGATGGCCCTGCCAAGGCTGTGATCTCACACCCCCAGACGTCAGGACTGTGAGAGAATGTGTTTCTGTTGTATTAAGCCACCCAGTTTGTGGTAATTTGTTACAGCAGCCTGAGGGAACTAAGTTAGTGACCTTCCGAGGAGCAGTGGTGATTCTGGAATAAAGGTTCAGGAAGTAAAGGCTCGGCCCACCCAGAGTAGCTGTGTTCGTATTTCTCCCATCCACTTCGTGTGTTGGAGCTTACTAGGTCTTAATGAGTTCTCTTACAGTGTGCAGCCCGTAGGGCATTGCTTCCTGCCTCCCTCTTTCTCTAAGTTGTTCTTAGGCAACACTTACACAAAATTTAGTATGTACATTTACCTTAATAAAGCTTAAAGTAAATTAATATCTATACTTTCTTCCTGAATAATTACCAGAATTTAGGACACTCTCTAGTTTTAGAACATAAGTATTTAGTGTTTTGTTCCACCTTTTTTTAAAAAAAAATTTTATATATATATATATATATATATGTATATATATATATATATATATATTTTTTTTTTTTTTTCACTGATTTCAGAGAGGGACAGAGAAATAGAAACATCAGTGATGAGAGAGTCATTGATCGGCTGCCTCCTGACGCCCCCTACTGGGGATTAAGCCCACAACCCCCGTCATGTGCCCTTGACCAGAATTGAATCCAGGACCCTTCAGTCCACAGGCCGATGCTCTAGCCACTGAGCCAACCAGCTGGTGCAAGTTATGGTGCTTTAGATAAAATTCCTATCTTCAGATAAAGTTCCAGCACTTAAATCCCTGCTTCTGCAATATATGGATTACATTATCATTATTAATAGCAAAAAATGCTAAGTGGAAGAGTTACATCAAAATTCATAGTTTTTGAAATTACATATTTTTCTTTGTGTTTAGATTTTCTTCAACCTCAATTTAAAAGATGTGGTAATTTGTGGTCAAGTTTGTCACTCCTGGATGGCAATGACACAAAATAGTTCATTGTGGAATCATGTAAGTAGTCACTACCTGAAGCTGTGTCTTTACTGTCATGTGCTGCTTAACACATGGGGATATGTCTGAGAAATGTGTCGCTGGGTGATTTTGTCATTGTGTGAACATCATCGAGTGCATTTACACAAACCTAGATGGTATAGCCTACTACACACCCAGGCTATATGGCATAACCTGTTGCTCCTTGGCTACAAGTGTGTACAGCATGTTACTATACAAAACAACATGAGATTAAATCAAGCACAGGAGAAAATGATGCGATTAAAAGATGTGGCAAACAATGGATGTATGAGGCCACAGCCTGGTGTAACACAGCATCCTGTTTTACAGCGAACTTTTTGTGTAAGTAGAAGTACACACTAAAATAATGACCAATAGTATAATAAATACCTAAACCAGCAACACAGTCACTTATTATCAAGTATTATGTACTGTGTGTAATTGTATGTTCTATACTTTTATATGACTGGCAGCACAGTTGGTTTGTTTACATCAGCATCACCATAAACACGTGAGCAATGTGTTACACCACGATGTGACAATGGCTACGATGTCACTAGGTGATAGGAACTTTTCAGCTCCATTATAATCTTACGCAGCCACCTTCGTACTTGTGGTCCACCATTGGCTGAAATATCGTGATATGGAGCACGGCCATGTTTTAGTTCTCAAAAGAGAGTGGACTGCCATAAGCCAAGTGCAGTCGTGGCTACCTTCCTTCCTCTCCCCGCTATGTGGCCACCAAGAGTGGGTGCACTTATTTCTCTTTTGTGCAGGCATGAGCCTGAAAGATGAGAGAAAAAGGCAATGTCATTTTAAGAGGTACATTATTAGTTTTTTTCCAATTTGAATGGTAGGAATAAATTGACTATTATTTTTGGATTGATACGAAGTTCTATTGTACCAGTTAGGCCTGCCAGTGCATAACTCAGGAAGCCGCAGAGATAAATGAAAACACTGCAAGTAAAGTTCTGAGTGTAGAACCTGTAGGTAAGGAGCATGAAACATATCAGCTATATTATTCGTTCAAAAATATAACAAAGCAGCCCTTAATGTGGCGCAAAGGAAAAAACAACTGAGCATGAAACAGGGCTAAGATGTACAACGCGTAAACAAAGCTTGTTTGCTATTCTCTGTGTGTTTGCATGCATACAGACACGCATACACCTAGGCCCGTGGTGGGCAAACTGCGGCTCGCGAGCCACAGGCTGCTCTTTGGCCCCTTGAGTGTGGCTCTTCCACAAAATACCACGGCCTGGGCGAGTCTATTTTGAAGAAGTGGCGTTAGAAGAAGTTTAAGTTTAAAAAATTTGGCTCTCAAAAGAAATTTCAATCGTTGTACTGTTGATATTTGGCTCTGTTGACTAATGAGTTTGCCGACCACTGACCTAGGCATTTTCTAATATGGACTTTCTAGGCCGGTGCCTCTGTGCCCTTCCCATCGTACGATTTTTGTACTGTTTTCGTAACTTAGAACATGCCTGTGTTTCTCGGTCCAAAAAGACATTGGGAGAGGTCTCAGCCAGCAACAAAAAATAAGCATGTATTATCCCCAATGACTTCTCTATTCTGTTTCATGGATGATGCTTTAATCTCAGCAACTATGATCATTGATGCCATCTATCAATTTTGCAGTGGCAACATTCCCTCTGTTGCCTAAAGTTCAATCAATAGCTGACTTTGCCACTGCATTTTGATTGCTGATGATTAGAGGACTAATGATATCTGTGCTTAGACTCGCCTATGAATAAACGGCCAGGGCCATTCTGCAGAAACTCTAAAACTTACACAGAGAAACTAAAAGTAGTTGACAACATGTCAAGGGCTCTAGTTTGATAGGTCATCTCAACATTTTTATATCCCATCAGAGCACCATTCCATTGCTTGGGTGTACCGTTGTGCTCTTATCTTGTGTAACAATGGCAAGAAGAAAATGAGCTTCTGTCTTAGGTAACCCATAATGGCTAACAAATTGAGTATTCCTGTCTTAAATTTATTTTTAGTTTAAGGCAGTTACTCTCAAACTTTAGCATGCATCAGGATCATCTGAAGGGATTGTTAAAACAAATTGCCCATGGTCACCCACAGAGTCTCAATAGGTCTGGCGTGGGGCTTGACAATTTTCATTTCCAACAGGTTCCTGGATGATGCTGATGCTGCTGGTCCTAGAACCACACTCTGAGAATCAAAGTAAAGTGGGGTTTAAAGTAAGAAATCTCCCCCAGCCCGTGTGGCTCAGTATTTGAGCATCAACCTATGAACCAGGAGGTACCTCATGGTTCTATTCCTGCTCAGGACATATGATCCCCAGTACGGGGTTAGCAGGAGGCAGCCAATCAATGATTCTCTCTCATCATTGAGGCTTCTATCTCTCTCTCCCTGTCTGAAACCAAATACACACACACACACACACACACACACACACACACTAATCTCTTACTTAGTGACAGATTGGGGTGTTACTTTTTTCCTTTGGGAAACCCTTAAAGAAGAAAAAAAATGAATTCAAATGGTCTGGAAGAGAAAGCATGTGTACAATATTAAGATGAAGGCAAACACTTCTGAAGCCTGGCAGAAACAGCCAGCACTTCTGCTCAGAAACCTCACTGGGTAAAGATGGAGAATATATGAGCACATGGCCATGAATAACAAAGCCAGGATAGGAAGTTAAGTTTCATTATGTTCAGCAAATTTCTCTTTCCACAATTCTATGTTGCCCTTCATCTTCAATTACTTTTTTGCCTTTATTTGTGAATGCTCAAACGTGGCACAACTATAACAAGCATTTTAGCACTAAGAATTGCTTTGTTGAGAAGGCAAAAATTTGTATGTTCATAAACTTACCCTTTCAACTGAAAAATACTACTAATACTATGATATCAATGTTATTGTTTATCAACTAGCCCTGGCCACTCAGAACTCACATAAACCTCTGTGCTCTTCAATTTTACATACGATCAGCCAGGTCCATTCAGGTGATCCTTCCTTTTCTCTAGAATAACGTCCAAATTATGACTTATGAAAAGGTCATTATAACCGCACACTCTAAATTGTCTTTCCCATGGTCAAGGACTCAACATATAGTCTGTGCTCATAAAACAAAAGGCAGAAATATTAACCCAGATTGCATTGATATTGAAGTGGGGGAGGGCAGCCTTGGGGCTCACTTGAGATGATGGGGGTGTCCAGTCCACTCCAAGATAGCTGATCTGGGTTGGGGTGGATGTGAGGCCGCCAACCCTCACAGCTGTTGGCCTGGACTGGACATTTTGAATCTGTTTGTAATTAAACCTAGGAATGACCATGAAAAACAACAACAACAAAAGCCCCCCAAATGAGTGATGTTATAAAAAATGTTTTAGTCCTTGATGCTTTAAAAATATTAAAAAATTTTACATGCCAAAGATCTTTTCATTTCTGGATACCTTCTGTTTATCCTTTTTAGATTGATTTTTCCTCAGTAAAAAATGTGATCATGGATAAATATGTACTGTATACTCTGCAAAGGTGGCGTCTCAACGTGCTGCGCTTGAATTTTCGTGGTTGTCCTCTCCGATCGAAAACTTTGAGATCTGTCAGTAAGTATGTTAATTAAACTGTTTTTTTTTAATCTTTTTTTTTCAAATATATTTTATTGATTTTTTACAGAGAGGAAGAGAGAGAGGGACAGAGAGTTAGAAACATCGATGAGAGAGAGACATCGATCAGCTGCCTCCTGAACGCCCCCTACTGGGGATGTGCCCGCAACCCAGGTACATGCCCTTGACTGGAATCGAACCTGGGACCCTTCAGTCCGCAGGCCGACGCTCTATCCACTGAGCCAAACCAGTCAGGGCTAATTACAACTGTTTTGCTTTCTTGTATTTTAATTAAACAAATGTAAAGAAAAGTAAAAAGAATATGGAAACCTCGGTTACAGTCTTAGGCCATAAGAATGCCAATTACAAGCGTATAACAAGCTTATAATGTAGTCAGCTCTTACCGAATTGTATACCCTAGAAGTTGATTCTTTCTCTATTCTAATTGATCACTTTTTTGTGTGTGTCTAGCATGTGTTTATCTATATATCAATTTATCTCCTAAAATACAGTAGAAGAACATATTCTCATTTTTAAAATTCTAACAATATTTGGTAAAAGCAAATTTTCCCTCAAACTCATACACTTACTGAAAGATACTCAATATTATGTTTTCTGTTTTCTTAAAAATATATTTACATATATGTGACTAAAAAGACAGTTAAAATTTTTAACATGAAAGAGGCCATATTAGTTTATATTTTCCTTTGTCTCTTAGAAATATTTTCATGCTAATACTTATAGGTCTACTAAATTATTTTTATTATTATTACCTTTCAATTTATTTTTATTGTTGAAAGTATTACAGAAGCCCCCTTTCCCACTCCCCCCCCCCCACCCCATTAACCCCCTTACACAATGGAATAATTACTCGGCCATAGAAAAGAATGAAATCTTACTATTTGTGACAGTCTGGATGGACCTAGAGGATATTGTGCTATGTGAAATAAGTCAGACAGAGAAAGACAAATGCCAGACGATTTCACTTATATGTGGAACCTAAAGAACAATATAAATGAACAAACAAAGCAAAAACAGATTCATAGATACAGAGAACATACTGATGGTTGCCAGATGGGAGGGGGTTTGAGGGACTCAGTGAAAAAGGTGAAGGGATTAAGAAGTACAGATTGGTTATCGACTGTATTTTACTTCCCAAAATAATTATTGGGAAGTAAAGCACAGCATAGGGAATATAGTCAATAATCTATAATAATAAAAGTGCAATATGCTAATTAGACCGACGACCTTCCCGATGAAGCCAGGGTTGCAAGAGAAGCCCGGGTCCCGGGTGCCGGAGAGAAGCCGGTGCGGCAGCTGGGGGGAGGAAGGCCTGCTATTGCACGGATTTTGTGCGTTGGGCCTCTAATGTTCTAGTAACTCTGCACTGTGCCGGGGGTACTGGAAATATCAGGCGGAGTGCTTTGTAAAGTTTATGACTGTCTGACCACTGTACTGTACACCTGAAAGTAATACAAAATAATATTGGATTTCAACTGTAATAAAAAATAATAAAGCACACTCTGCAGCCCTGCACAGCAGAAAGGGCTTAGGTGGACCTGAATCCTAGCTCTGCCACTTGTCAGCACTGTGACTTTGTCCAAGTTACCTAAGCCTTGGGTTTCTCGTTAGAAAAGGCAGATAATATTACCTACCTCAGAGGACTCTTCCATGAATTAGAAATAGAATATGTGAAGCTCTTAATGTAGTGTCTGGCATCTAGCAGGTACTTAAGAAATGCTCTTTACTATTTGTCCTACACTATTTCCTGTGTTTTGGGAATTTGTGCAAGTATCAAATAAGACCAGTTGATAAACATTTTAGGAGTATCTTGAGATGAGAAATAAAAATGTATTCAAGTCCATGTGAGTAAGAAGTCTGTATAAAAAGGAAAAAGTGGGACTTTTAGGGATATGTACATATTTCTTTCATTTTACTTTTTTTCCTAATAGTATAGCTGACTATCAAAATGCAAACTGGCTTGGGGTGGGGGGTGGCGGTAGGCTAGAGGAGGTCAATGGCAGGGGGAAAGGAGAACATATGCAATACTTTCAACAATAAAGATTTAAAAAACATGCAAACCGATGGGGTCAGTTTCCAGGTATTGCCTCTTTTTTTTTTTTTTTGTGATCTGTTGCACTCAGTGAGTTAATTTTAACCTGCAAACCCAAATAATAGGGCCTCTTAGGCACCAGCCCTCTCTCATTTCCTTTGATATAACTTTTTTTGTTTTGTTTCTGCTTTATCCTAAATCCTGCCCTGAATCCTAATTTCATCCTTTGTTTTATGCTCCTTGAAGTATCAGGTTAGCAGGAAGGGCTCAGCCCCTTCCCCCTTAACAGATGGCTTCCTAGTCTGAATGCTATTGAAAAACCAGTTCTGTCTTCATTTTCGCTGTATTTATACCTCTTCAGAGCTCATGATTCACATCATCTACAACTCCTCCTCATTTTCTGACCAGCCTCCAATATAATTCTCAGATTCTCTACTAATGCTTGTGACAATTCTCCTTCAGGTCTAGCTTGACAGTTTTGCAAGAATCAATGAAGAGTAGTTGAGAATTTGGAATGCACAAGAATCAGAAATGGAAATTTATTCAATGTATAAGCTGACTTATTGAAAACAGGTGGGGGTGGGGACGGGGTGAGGAGGAGGGAAGAGAATGACATTTTATTATTACCAAGCATTTGTATCTTTTCGTTTTGGTCGTGTTTAGGCATGTCCGTACAGCTATCAAAAGGCATGTAAAAATGAACATTTTAAAAATTATGTTTAAAAAGCAGTAAAAACATTTATACAGGACATTATGAAATTCTAATGTCATTAGAAGACATCTTCCGCAGGCTACTAGTTTGGAATCATCACCAAAGGCTGTTCTGCAAATAGGCAGGCAAACAGGATGAGAGTATTTCCTTGATTACTCTAATAATAAAAAATAATTAAAGAAACCTTCCTTTAGTTGGATAACCCTGCATAAATAGGCAACACAGTTAATCAAAATGTAAACATGTGGTTTTTTTTGACACCAGGATAGCAAATATATAACTAGTTGCAACTAGAAGAATTTCTAAATTATCCCACTATTGTGATTCTTACACTTTGCTTCTTTGCTGTGTGCTCCCTATGTATTTTTTCCCATTCATCCTCTTCTGTATCCTGGTCAAATGTTTCAGGGTATGCTGGCAATTTGTCTTTGGGACATTCTTCATAGTAACTCCGAACATATTTCCCCACAAACCACCCCTTGTATTCTTCAGGCATTTTGCATTCCAGGCCATTATAGTGGACGTTGTAGTGGTGCTTTAACCAGTAGTAGAGGTAGTGGATGTTGTAGTCACATCTCCAAGGGTTATCTCTGAGCCACAAGAGTTTCAAAAAATACAAGTCTTCTAATACTCCATAGTCAAAGTTTTGCAGACTGTTGTTTGATAAATCTAACTCTTCTAAATGTGTGAGTCCTAAAAAAGCAGCTAGAAACAGAAAATGTTTATTAAACCAGTGAGTAATTAATTGGGTTAAATGCAATGTATGCTGTTTATAACAACGAATATGTTAAAAACAAGAGACTTAATTTACCCTGTTGAAAAGATTTTATCCCCTCCTTTTTTCTCAGAGCATTTACTTCAGAAAACTTATAATTCTAAGTACTTTCTCCTCTCTTTGAAGTGTATACATATCCTTTAGAAGACTAAGGCCTTTTGTCACGTTTATGAATCAGAAATGTCTTTCTCAAGGACCTGGGAGCCCTCTCTTTGAAATGTAATCATTGAGAAAGATAGCACCCAGATCTCCCAGTTTCTGTGGGAGGGTAGGAGCCTTGCAGAAAGTTCCAAACAACAAGATAAAGGTTTGTTTTCCTCTTCATAAAGATAAAGGTTTGTTTTCCTCTTGATAAAGCCAATTCACTAACACAGTTGGTCACCTCAATCACCAGGTAAAGTTAGGATTAACTGTGTGTGACAAATGCTGCTGTCAAGTCCTCTTACTCAAGGACTAGCTATCACTTATCCTGAAAACATGTATGCATTGGATTGTATCTGTTTGGCTATGTAAAATGTGAGAGTTTTTCTGTCTTTGCAATCTCTTAGCAGATTGCCTGTGATGTGCATCACCATCTGGTTTAATGCTTTTTTCTTTCTCTACTATTTTTGTGGAGAGGATTTCTGTGTTGGAAGAACATTTTGTGTTTTTTTTTTCCTCAATTATTTATTTATTTTCAATCTTTATAAGTTGGAAGTATTACATATGTCCCCTTTCCCCCCCCATCAACCTCCTCCAGCCCCCCCGCCCCCCCCCCCCCTTCCGCCCTAGGCCCTCACCTCCCCATTGTCTGCATCCATAGGTTATGCATAAATGCATACAAGGTCTTTGGTTATTACCTCCCACCCACCCACTCTCCCCTGCCTTCCAATGAACAAAATAAACAGATGAACGGAGTGGATCCAGAGACATGGAAGCATGGAACAGGGGCATTTTGGTTTTAATTGTATTTCCCTAACAGTACATGCATCTAAATGAGAAGTGCTAAAATATATTTTTACTCAAACAAAGCTTTCCCCTTGTTTAAATTAACTGGAACACAATATTTTATATGCTTAAAATCAGTTTTAAGTTAGCTTTCTAAAATATGAATTTTGGGCTTACGTGCATTTTTATGTTCACTGGAAAGATGCCACAAAATATAAGATGTAAATGCATAAAACATGAAATTGTGTCTGGTGATGATTTGAAAGCTCCCTGGGATATCAGTAAACTCTGAAAATGTCAAAAAAAACAGCCTTTTCCCGGGTTAGAAGGAGGGAATTATATTCCTTTAGATAGTCCTGTAGAGTCTAAAAACAAAACAATTTTATCAACATTTTGAAAACATCTGGTTGTGTTTTGGCAAACTATGGTAGCTATCAGCTTTGAATCATATGTATTTAATTCTGCTCGGGGGATGGATACTTACAACAAATATCAAAGACATAACACAAAATGAGACAATAAGAAGCTTTATTTTTTTTTAAATTAAAGAAATCTAAACCTAGATTATCCCTATTTTAATTGATGTGGACTGACCCTAAAATTTATAGTTCAATCCTAATTTCAAATATTTTGTTTCAATTTCAAACATTTTCTCATTGCTGTTTTAAAATAGTCTTGTTAGAGCATAAAGTGTTCTTATTTTGAATTTGGAAAACATGTCCTCATACTAATACCATCAAGCATTTTCATATCATTTTGTTCTCAGACAAAACCCATAATCCCCCCTCAAAAACAACTCTATTTTGGTGCAAAGCAAATAATTGGGGGTGTGGGGTGGGGAGAGCAGGAGGTAGAGAGGAGCAAAAGGTCAGCCCTTGTAATCTTTGTTCTGAAGATACTGCATTTTTTTTCTATTTGCTAACATTTGTGAGTCAATGATCTCAACAATTTACTTTTCTTAAAACGAGTCAGCCCTTCAGATTGAAAGCATGTGTAAACATTTCTAGATTTTATTTTGAAAGCACTACAGTTGTTACTTAAACCATCTGAACCCAGGCACATTAAAAAGCTAGTTTTCATTTGTTTCTTAAGGGAGGTAAACCCCTACTAGGGTGTCTTCTTTCCCCCCTTTTTGCAATAATATCTGGAATTTCATGAGATTGTCGTTCACACCTCCTAAAGACTGGCAGATCTTACTGCATTTGTGTATCTACCAGCATAAGTCGCTAAGTAAGCCTACTTTGGCAGGGTGTCATCTCAAAGGCCCCAAAATATAGAAGGTCTTTTATTTGAAAACTTCTTTAGGTCATTTTAAGGGCTGAGATACTTTTTTGTTCCAGAAGATATACACCAAGAAGAGTGGTTGGCATTTGGTAGGTGTTCAATACACATTTGTTAACGTAGAAAATACTTTCCTGGGACTGAATTGAACCAAGGAGAAAGAATACTACTGCTGCATTTTACAGCGTGTGTGCCAGCAAGGAAAGCACAGTGGGTAAACAACATTAAAGGCCTTCGGGAAAGGCGATCCCAGGGATGGAAAAGGGGTCCTCGCAATGACTAGTATAATAGCTTCATAACTGATGAGGGGAAATGATCCTTAGACATGCTTCCATGTCTCTGGATCCACTCCGTTCATCTGTTTATTTTGTTCATTGGAAGGCAGGGGAGAGTGGGTGGGTGGGAGGTCATAACCAAAGACCTTGTATGCATTTATGCATAACCTATGGATGCAGACAATGGGGAGGTGAGGGCCTAGGGCGGAAGGGGGGGGGCGGGGGGGCTGGAGGAGGTTGATGGGGGGGAAAGGGGACATATGTAATACTTCCAACTTATAAAGATTGAAAATAAAGGATTGAAAATAAAGGTACTATTATCTATTTCTGTGTTGTTGTCTCTTATTTTTCTCCAGTTTTCTTTATATAATGTAGTTTTATTATAATTAAAATATTGTTTGCATTATTATTCACTACTTTAATAAATGTAACTTAAAGCCTCTTTTAGAGATAGCTCTAAAACTTGTTTGCATGGATACTTTTGTTGTTGTTGTTAATCCTCACCCGAGGATATTTTTCCATTGATTTTTAGAGAGAGTGGAAGGGAAGGGGAGAGACAGAGAGAGAAACATCGATGTAAGAGACACACATCAATTGGCTGCCTCCCACACTCGTCCCTACTAGGGCCGGGGATGGAGCCTTCAACCAAGGTGTGTGCCCTTGATGGGAATCAGTCCCAGGACCCTTCAGTTCTCAGGCCAACACTCTATCCACTGAGCCAAACCGGCTAAGGCTGCGTGGATACTTTTGGTAGTTCGTTAACCAAGATCAGAAGGAAATTAGATACTTGCCCAGGGACCTGGGACATGGCATGCTTATCTTGAGGGTCTGTGGTTCTCCTGGAGCAAAAGAAAGTCCCCACCTCCAGGTCCTTCACCCTGTGGCCTGGCTGGCCTGCACAAGAGCATGATTATTGCTTCATTTGGGAGGAGAGTTGTCTCTGGAGCAATCTTACTCACTGTGAAGTGAAAATTGCTTTGACCTCACAATTTAAAGATACTCCCAAGTTTACACTATCTGTACAGACTAGATATAAATGTAGCGTATTGCTGTTCCCTTGAGAAATGTTTAAAAATTATGGTTTCTTAATACTTTAAAACAATGTTATTAATACTAAAATATACCTGTGTAGTTCTAGGACATTCATTTTTAATTTTCGCTTCTATATTGTTAAAATCTTAATGTTCTATTAATGGCATTAAGTTGCCATTAAGAAAAGCAAAAAATTGTGCTCACAATATTTATGACGTTAACATTGCACTTTTAATAGTATTAATAACCATTTTTGATAGATAAGACTTTTCAAATTGAAATAGCACTGTGAGGGCATGTAGAATATGTATGTTACAAATCTAATATTGCAGCAATTCTCAGTTCTTTCTAAATCCATTGTGTAATTTACCACTCTTGTTTTTGCCAGAGGCTTGCTTAGAAAATGGAGAAGAGATTTGAAAGATGGGAAGAACTGATCTTGATCTAGGATTAGATAAAATATGACTGGCTCTGGTTTGAGGACATTTTATCTTAATTTATGAACTTGGTGCTTAGCAGGTTGTTTCAAATTTACTTTAAACAAGTTTTTTTTAAAGTCCTACTTTAAACAAGTTGGAACTTAATGTATATCAAAGAAAATGCCAAATCTGAATTTCCCTTTAAAAATCACGTTTAGAATTTTTTATCGTATTCTATAAAACACTCTTATTTGAACTAATTAAATAACTATTGCTTAGTAATATATAGTATTACATACTTCATAAAACAACATTTTGGCAAATGTTTCTGAGTGCTAAGCAAGTTTTAATCTAAACAAGTTCTAATTAAACAAATTCTAAACTAATCACATTTAATTTAAAGTCAAACATTTTATTATTTAGTTCTTTAAAAACTAAATTGTATTTACTATAAATGTTACCATAGGGAGAAAAAATAGAGAACATCTGTCACCGGTTAAAAGGGCTCGTCTGTGGAACTTACCAGGATCGATGAATTCGATGCCATTGCTGCTCAGGTTTAATTTCTTTAGCTCATGAACATCTTCAAACTGCTTGGGCCGAAGTTGGTTGATTTTATTGTATGACAAGTCAAGTTTAACAATATCTGGAGGGATGTTGTTTGGAACTTTCTTCAACTCTGGAAACATTAATAATATTCAGGTTATCAAGCCTCCTCTTGCTCCCTTTTGCTCTTACCATTCTTACACCTGTGTGATGGAAGCATCAGTTCTTACAGAGGAAAAGGATAGCTAAAGGCAAAGAACGCCCGTCAGAACAAGCCTTGGCGTGTGCCAGATTCTACCGAAGCCCGGTGAGCCAAGTGCATGACACTTAAGGGGCCACTCATTGCCGAGCTGTTCAGAGAAACTTCCTCAAGGCAGCGGGGAGAAACCAAGGGAACAAGAGACAACACAGCTCAGTTGGCTCAGTCATCAGGGAGGCGGTGGGTTCATGCCTCCTGCCCATAGAATCAGCTAGGAAGCTTTAAAAAAAGAAAGCTAAAATGAAATGAAGCAATTCAAACCTTCTATTTGTGTTTTCACTAGTAATTATTGCCTCTTTAATGCATTTTTATTTTATCATTCTCCTCAGCCCCACAAGTAAGCTCAGGTCTCTCCACCCTAAAAAATCAAACAAAAAGCTCTTGACCTTGGTGACCCTCAAGCTGTTATCTCATTTCTCCTTTCCTTGGATGCTAACATTCCAAGAGAGTCATCCTGACTTATTGCCCATGCACCTCATCTCACACTTATTCTCCGAATTCTTTGATTTAGTTTATGCTCCATCACTCCAGGACTCCTCCCGGGGGACAGCAGTGCCTGGACAATAGTACACTAGGTACAATAGCACCATTGCTGCTGCTACCACAGGCACCGCCTCTGGAAGAGGAGTCCAGGTGATAGGTTAATAGGAAACCAAGGCTCACCTAGTGTATCTCCTACTCTTTATGTCTGTCTTTAAATCATGCTTTTTAAAAAATATGCAGTGTGTTTATTTTATTTTTTAATTTTTTGTGTGGTTAAGACAGTGTTCATTTTATTTTTTTAATAAATCTTTATTGTTCAGATTATTACAATTGTTTCTCTTTTTTCCCCCATAGCTCCCCTCCACCCGGTTCCCACCCCACCCTCTGCCCTTACTCCCCCACCCCCCCGTCCTCATCATAGGTGTACAATTTTTGTTCAGTCTCTTCCTGCACCCCCCACACTCCTTTCCCCATGAGAATTGTCAGTCCACTTCCTTTCTATGCCCCTGATTCTATTATATTCACCAGTTTATTCTGTTCATCAGATTTTTTATTCACTTGATTTTTAGATTCACTTGCTGATAGATATGTATTTGTTGTTCATAATTTTTATCTTTACCTTTTTCTTCTTCTTCTTCCTCTTCTTAAAGAATACCTTTCAGCATTTCATATAATACTGGTTTGGTGGTGATGAACTCCTTTAGCTTTTTCTTATCTGTGAAGCTCTTTATCTGACCTTCAATTCTGAATGATAGCTTTGCTGTGTAGAATAATCTTGGTTGTAGGTTCTTGCTATTCATCACTTTGAATATTTCTTGCCACTCCCTTCTGGCCTGCATAGTTTCTGTTGAGAAATCAGCTGATAGTCATATGGGTGCTCCCTTGTAGGTAATTAACTGTTTTTCTCTTGCTGCTTTTAATATTCTCTCTTTGTCTTTCGCTCTTGGCATTTTAATTATGATGTGTCTTGGTGTGGTCCTCTTTGGATTTCTTTTGTTTGGGGTTCTGTGGGCTTCCTGGACTTGTAAGTCTATTTCTTTCACCAGGTGGGGGAAGTTTTCGGTCATTATTTCTTCAAATAGGTTTTCAGTATCTTGCTCTCTCTCTTCTTCTGGCACCCCCATAATTCGGATGTTGGTATGCTTGAAGTTGTCCCAGAGGCACCTTACACTATCTTCATATTTTTGGATTCTTTTTTCTTTTTGCTTTTCCAGTTGAGTGTTTTTTGCTTCTTTGTATTTCAAACCTTTAACTTGATTTTTGCAATCCTCTAGTCTGCTGTTAGATCTCTATAATATTTTTTATTTCAGTCAGTGTATGCTTAATTTCTAGTTGGTCCTTTTTCATATCCTTGAGGGTCTCGCTAAATTTATCAGCCTTTTCTAGAAAATTCTTGAAAAACCTTTTAACCGTGGTTTTGAACTCTATATTCAGTCGTTTGCTTTCCTCCATTTCTTTCATTTGTGATCTGTTTCTTTGTCTCCACATTTTGGCTGCTTCCCTGAGTTGGTAGGGTAGATTTGTGTGCTAGGTTTCCTATATGGCCCAGTGTGTTGGCCTCCCCAGTTAACCTGAGGTGGATACTCTTGGTGCACCCCTTTGTGGACTGTGTGCACAGCTTTGTTGTAGTTAAGTCTTGATTGTTGTTGGTATCACTGGGAGGAATTGACCTCCAGGCCCATTGGCTGTGAGGATCAGCTGTGTCTATGCTGGGAGAACTTCTGTGCTGGAGACACCCTTATGGGAGAAGACTTGCAAAAGCCTCTGTGCTCAGCTTGAGTGGGGTGGAGTCTCAGGGCAGAGCAGACAGCATTGGTTTCCTGTCAGCCCTGCCCTAATAGGCCCCTGTGTCTCAGTGTCCCGTGGTAATCACTGCAAGCACCTCTGAGAGAAAGCCACTCTCGTGTTCCACCTGCTACCAGACAGTCCAGTTTCTCCCCGAATGAGTCTGGGTCCCCAGAGTCTCGCCCAGAACTAGAGTTCAGTGCAGTCGGGAGCTTTTGTCTCCCTCCCCCTTGAGAATGCCAGCCACGCACTCAGTTGCCCACCCTTTCCACGCGCGCGTGCACCTAGGTACCTCTGCCTTCCGCAGTGCCTCTGAGTCTCAGTGTGCTTTTCTCTTTCCTGACAGTCCAGTTTCACCCCGTATGAGTCTGGGTCCCCAGAGTCTCGCCCGGAACTGGAGTTCAGCGTAGTCAAGAGCTTTTGTCTCCCTCCCGCTTGAGAAAGCCAACTGCGCACTCAGTTGCCAGTCCTCTCCACGTGTGTGTCTCAGTACCTCTGCCTCCTGCAGCTCCTCTGAGTCTCAGTGTGCTTTTCTCTTTCCTTCCAGTTGTAGAATTTCCACTCAGCCAGCCTTGCTGTGGTTCTGGATGATGTCCATTCTGTCTTTTACTTGTAGTTTTGAAATTGTTGTGCGAGGAGCAGTTTAGGTGTTTACCTATGCCGCCATCTTGGTTTCTCCCATTGTGTTTATTTTATATTTTAGCATAATGCTTGCCCTTTCTCTTATCCCTTAGAAAAATATTCTGAAGAGATTTTATCCCAAATAAATAAAATCAGAAACAAAAGAGGTGAATTAAGTAGGGCAAGAAAAGCCAGGTTAGTTTCTGTTCCCACAAAAGGAAACTAGAAGAAACAAGTAAAACATCCAGATTCATTGATACTTGAGAAATAGCATGGCCTCAAAACTTCCTGAATAAGTAGAGATGCTTTGAACTGGGTAGAATAAAATAAATTTATGAAAAGTGGTAGCCATTTATCCATAATGCCCCTTTTGGTACAGAATAATTTAATTGTTGATAAATTCTCCCAAATATATATAAAAAACCCTCTGTTATTTATGATTTCTTAACCCATAGTATAGTTACTTTCAAAAAGACTCAGGCTTATCCCTCCCATCTCCCACTTTTCTTTTGTTGTTGTTGTTGTTAATCTTCACCTGAGGATATTTTTTCTATTCCTTTTCAGAGAGAGTGGAAGAGGGACGGAAGGGAAGGGAGAGAGAGAGAGAAAGAGAAACATCCATGTGAGGACACAGATGCACTGGTTGCCTTCCACCCACACCCCACCTGGGGGCAGAAATTGAACCCCAGCCCAGGTACCTGTCCTTGACTGGGAATCAAACCCACGACCCTTCAGTGCAGAGGGTCCAAGCTCAAACAACTGAGCACACTGGCCAGGGCTTTCTCCACCTTTAACAGCTCAGAATCCATGGTCTTTAATAGGATGATATTGGTAGTTCTTTCTCTAGTATCCTTTGTTTTCTTTTACATTTGCTTTCTCTTCTTGATGGGATCTTAGTATCAATGTGCAGGAACTGTTTTAAGTTCTCTAGCAAGTATTAAATGACAAGAACCTATGAGCTAAGCAGCATTATTATAATTTTATTTTTTATTGTCTTTAAATATTTTTTATTGATTTTTTTAGAGGGAGAGAGAGAGAGAGATAGAAACATCAATGAGAGAGAAACATCTATTGGCTGCCTCCTGTATGCACCCAACCAGGGATCAAACCTGCAACCTGGGCATATGCCCTGACTGGGAATTGAACTGGTGAACTTTCAGTGCATGGGATGACACTCAGCCAACCGAGCCCCATCAGCCAGGGCATATTATCCTTTTATAGGTGAAGAAACTCGCACAACTTGCCCGCAGTCACATTCGTAGGAATTAAACATAAACATATTCACCCAGAATCTATGCTTCTAACCACTATGCTCTGCTGCCTATGCATGGCACCTTTCTGTTTCACTGATGTTGTTCCACCTGCTTAGAATCCTCAAGGTTGGCATGTAGGGTGAAATGGGGTATGGGGAGCAACTGGGGTCAGTCAATATATTGGGATGGCCATGAGACCTTTCTGGCTCTGTACATATTTAAAATAACATCTCCCTGCTTTCAAGTGGGTAATAATAATAATAATAATAATACCACCATTCCTTGCTTTTTCTCAACAGTAGTTATCAACTACCATAGTATACATTTCAGTGATATTTTTTTCATTTCTCACCCCCTCCTCACCATGGAAGCTTCATGAGGAAGGCTTAGAACAATGCCTAATCCTATATAATAAACTCCTAATATGCAATTCGACTGAATGGCGGAACGACCGGAGGAATGACTGGTCGCTATGCTGTGCATTGACCATCAGGGGTCAGACGCAGGAGCTGCAGGAGCTGCCCCCTGGTGGTCAGTGCACTCCCACAGGGGGAGCGCCACTCAGCCAGAAGCAGGGCTCACTAAGGAGTAGCAAGCCGGGTTCTGGAAGCTGGGCTCATGGCTGGTGAGCACAGCAGCGGTGGCGGGAGCCTCTCCTAACTCCACTGCAGGCGGGTGATAAGGAGTGAGGGGTCCTGGACTGCGAGAGCCCTGGTCTGTGAGAGGGATGTCTGACTGCCGGTTAGGCTCTATCCCTGGGAGGATTGTGCCTAAGCTGGCAGGCAGACACCCCCCAAGGGGTCCCAGACTGCGAGAGGGTGTAAACTGGGCTGAGGAACTCCCCCCAAGTGCACGAATTTCATGCACCAGACCTCTAGTATATCATAAATAAATAAGTGATATGTGGCAGACACCTTTTAAAATGGCACCTAATGATCCCCTCTACTGCTATTTATACCCTTGTGTAAAACCTTCCCCTTGAGTATGGGTTGAACCTAGTGATTTGCTTCTAACAATGCAGCAAATGTGATGGGATGTCCCTTCCATAATTAGGTTATAAGAAATTGTGACTTTTGTTCTGCTAGCAAACTCTGTTGCTGGCTTTGATGATGCAAGTTGTTATGTTGGAGAGGCTCACATGGAAAGGAATTCAAGGTGGCCTCTGGCCAGTAGCTGGCAAGGAATTCAGGTCCTCAGTCCAACAGCTCTTAAGGAATCAAATTCTGCTAGCAGCCATATGAGCTTGGAAGGGAATCCTTTCCCAGTTCAGCCTTCAGATGAGATCACAGCCCTGAGCCCTGGTCAACACCTTGATTGCAACCCTGTGAGAGGTTATGAACCAAAGGACGTAGCTGAACCATGTCTGGTTTCCTGGCCCACACAAACTGTGAGATAATAAAGTGTGTTGTTTTAAGCCTGTAAGTTTTGGGATAGTTAGGCAGCAAGGGATAACTAGGCCTTGGTAAATAATAGGAACTCATTAATGCTTGTTATGTTTAATGATTCAGGTTATATATTGAGGCCTCTTGTAATAAAAGTACTTTGAAAATTTGGAGTGATCTTATTTCTGTCCTCCAATAAGACATGGTTCCATTTGACCTAGAGCTGTATCTGTCAACATACTAAAAGGTGAAAGATTTTAAGAGTTAAACTTATTATAATGGTGCAACAGTGGGGTAATCCTGTCCCTTTAGGATCAGCAAGACCCTAACTAGAGAGCTATAGTCTCTCTTGGGCACTGCATGTAAACAAGGAGATGGAAATCCTGGTGATAATTGGAAACCACAGAGACAATTGAGAACAGACATTAGAAATGATTTCTTGCACTGTGTGCCCATCATGGTGTAATATACAGATCTTGTAACATAGAAATCCACTCCTGAAACATATATGTTCACGTTGACCAATGTCACCCCAATGAATGAAAAAAAAATTTCTTGGCATTTAGCATTTGGAATAGCTATTGAGAATGGCTATCACATCTTCTTAGAAGGTTTTTAAACACAGAATAGAGCTTTAGTTTAAAATCCGGAATCCCACCTCTTCTCACTTCTTCCATTGCTACCACATTGGCCCATAGCACCATCACCTCTTGTCTGGGTTATCCTAACAGTATCCTAAACCTACGTGATCCTGTTAAAATGTTGTAAGTCAGATCATGTCAGTTTTGTTATTTTCCCAGATGACTTCCCACCCTCCAGGTGGCAGAATCCTGCAGTGGCTTTCCATCTCACTATGGATAAAAGCCCAAGTCCTCACCAAGGCGCTTTAAAGCCATTAAAGGCGGTAGGTCTTCCTTGTCACCAGAGTCAGCATCTCCTAGGTTCTGGACTTGTATCAAGACTTGCTTACTGAACCCACATCTGCTGGGCTGGATCTGAGACCACTGGAGGACAAGGGTTAACCACAAATAAATGGGTAGAAAAAAATGTTTATGAGAACACCCTGAAACCCCAGCTTAAGCAACGTGGCAGACCTGTGGATGCTGGAAAAGGAACATGAATTGCAGAAACGACCTTGGCGTTGTTAGCAGCAGCCCTGAGTAAAAACAGGATCCATAAGTAATACCAGGAATTGCAAACCAAAGCCTTTACTAGTATGGCTTAGAAAATCATAGAAAAATTTTATTATATTGATGAATATAAACAGTTCTTTATTACTTTAAACTTGAATGAGAATTGAAAATATTGGTATAAAGCATGTTTGTTTTGATAAAGATAACATAAATACAAATTTCCCAGGCCAGAGGTTAAATTTGGCCAGCGTTCCATTTCTAGACCAGACACCACATGGTTAATTGCTGCCACTTGAAATCCTTCGTAAACCCTCAACAAATACCATATTTACTTGATTATCACCCCTGACAAGCCTTGCCTCTTCCCCAACCAAGTCTTGCTGATTTTGAGGAGGAAACTGGGAAGTTTTCTCTATGTAATTTCCCATTGAATAGTCTATCTTGGTTGCCAGCAATGTCAGAACTACTCTGAAGGCTTAGTAGTAGTGGGTAAAGAGACATAAATGGGCCTGTTTATTGCAAATAAAAAAATCTTAATTATTGTTCAAGCCAGTGGTGAAATTAACTTTAGAGGCTACTGGGAACAATTGATGGGCATAATTCTCCCCAGTCCTAATCTTAGAGGTAAAATGAATCCTTAAAACTGGTAAATTATTCTGGTAAATGTGAAGCTAAAAGTTTTAAAACTGCTACTTTCATGTATTTTTGGCAAATCAATTTACCTCAATATGGCAGTAACATGCCTTTCAACTAATCTTACATTTATTCCCTTTGAAAGACTAAGTTTTGTTGGCAAAGTGGCTGTCTCCCAGTGAATAAAGCTATTATTTATTTTTCTTACTGTCAGATGTTTAAGGCAAAAATAGTGATCTTTGAGGTCTATGTGGTCATATTGTGGTCAAACTGGCACATATTATGGTACCCTGCACATACCATCTGACTCATCATCTGTCAGCTGGGAGTGGCACAGCTCCTGAGCTAGGGGATCTGTACTCAGGTCCTTGTGTGGTACCATGTGCGTGGTACACTGTATAGAGCCTAAGGAGGAGGGTTCAAATTCTCATAAATTTTCCTGGATTAACAGATGTACCCAGAATATTGCAGGGAGAGACGACATTGCATAGTGCTCCATGGCGTGGGAACTGCTTGGGGACTGCCTGTGTGGCCGTAGGAAGACAACGTGACTTCTCCACACCTCAGTTTCCTCATTTGTAAAATGAGGATAATAGTATTTCTTTTAAGGTTGTGAGCAGTACATGAAGTAATGCATGAAGCTGCTGACTTAGGCACACCAAGCATTTAGGTGACAACTCTGATTAATTATTAATGCCAGCTTCACTCTTGATGGCATGTTTCAGGCTTC
Source organism: Plecotus auritus (assembly GCF_963455305.1). Classification (NCBI taxonomy): domain Eukaryota; kingdom Metazoa; phylum Chordata; class Mammalia; order Chiroptera; family Vespertilionidae; genus Plecotus; species Plecotus auritus. The sequence goes on from NC_137775.1 coordinate 151,844,725, forward strand.
TTTAGAGCCTGCATAGTGTCCGACATGTGGTGCAATCGAAACTGTTACCACATCCTGGCAGGGAGCTCAAGATGAACATCGCAGGACAATTATTCCTAGCATTTGACATTTATTACCTATTTATAGAACGGGATACGGAAAATTACAGTGGATTATATTCAGATTGTCATACTTGAAGTCTAGACATGATTTTTAACTCCTATGTATTTTGATTTGAAAAGGTTACTTAAATTACTGCTTTACAAGCACAAAGAAAGCAGCTTCGTTATTATCATCCATCTGAAGCACATGCCCCGGGCCAGGAAGCACCTAAGGGCATTTAATAGACATACAGACATCAACAATATACCAAAAAATTTAAAAATAATCAATAGATTTATACTGATTATATTAAAAGACAAGACTACTATTCATTTTATCTAAATTTTATCTACATGTTAAATCTAAAAAGTATAGCCTCTGATTTATGTATTCTTTAACATGTGGAGGAACTTGAGTTGTCTTTTAGTGTTTATTATATATAATAAACAGCTATATTATATATGCTGTTTATGTCATTAAATTTTATTTATATTGTTTCCCAGTAAATAGTATGTGTATTTTTAAAGCAGGGGGAATGAATTTATGAGCATATATGGAAGGTTGTATTTAGACAATAAGTGGAGGAAATAAAACAAAAATACAAATATATATTTATTGCAAGTTTATTTTTGCCAAGAGACAGACAAAAATATCATGGAAAAAAGACAAGGCAGAAATAGGCTCATGGGAGAGGAAAAGGCCCAAGAATAGAAAAGCAGTAAAAACCAAATTTCCTAACAAGTTATCTCTTCTTAAATGACAGTGTAGTCTAGTTACAGAAGTCTTTAACTTTGTGTTGTTGGCATTTTTTTTCTCAGATAATTAATAAACTTAATTGTACCTACTTACTCTTTACCACCTGATGCACCAAGTGCAAATTAACTTTATCTTGAAGATAGAACCTCAGCAATATCAAGAAAATTTTCTAACCCAAGTCTAGGATTAGTAGCTTTGAATTAGTTTTTATTTTATTTTATTAAAAATATTTTTATTGATTTCAGAGAGGAAGGGAGAGGGAGACAGCGATAGAAACATCAATGATGAGAGAGAATCATTGATTGGCTGCCTCCTGCACGCCCCCACTGGGGATCAAGCCGGCAACCTGGCATGTGCCCTAACTGGCAGTTGGTGGCCTCCTGGTTCATATGTCGATGCTCAACCACTAAGCCACACTCACCTGGCTAGTTTTTAAATATATAGTTCAAGTTTTTAAGCACTACAAAGGAAACCCTAGTAAAACACACTCCTCAGAATGAAGCACTACTCACCGTAACAATATTTGGGAAATTCCACCCAATCTGGCCACAGAGGCACTACATATACTGACTTTTCTGGAATTCTCTAATGCTCCCGTTGTTAAGACAGCTGCTTGCTTGAATATAGTTAAATTAATGTTAGAAGACAGCAGGGTCAAGTAGACCAAGGTTCAAATTTTGGCTTTGCTGTTTACCTATGAGACCTCGCTCGGCCAAGTGACTTGACCTCCCTGAGGCTCATTTCCTCAACTGTAAATGGGTAGTCAACTGTGGACAGGGCTGAGTGTGGAGTACCTGGAACATAGTAGGCTCTCAATTAATGAGCACTCTCTTAAATTCAGGGGACCCCAGAATGGCATCTCCCAGGTTACAATGCTGTAATTGCTCTGCTATCGCATCAAATTGTATACAATTCACAGGGTATCACAGTAAGCAAACCTTTCCAAGCCACATGGCTGTGATGTGACCCAACCAGGTGCCACCTTCCAGAGTCCAACAGAGTGGGGCAAGGCTTGAGCTTGACCTCGCTGAGAAATGAACAAATTTCCTGCTGGCTCAGGTTGCCTGTTTCTTCAATGTCAACAAATTCCTGCCTATGGTTCCCTGGAAAGGAGCCAGAGTGTCTAGGTTCTGCATCTTCCCTTTCAGTTCTTAAAGAAAAAAAACCTCCCCCCAAGTAAGTGGAATGACACCATGCCCCACAGACCCTAATTCAATGATATCTGGCTTTAATGAATATTACAAATAAGTTATTAGTCTATATGCTTGAATGAAACAGACAGACACTGTCCTATGGCTTGTTACCCTAGGGTAGATAAGCGGTTCCGAGACCACACTTTGAGAACGTCTTCACTAACATGTCAGCAGCATTACTACAACCTCCCTTCTGTTTTATTTCATGAATTTATCCTTAATGTGCAAATCCTGCACAGGACTAGTCTAAGACTGTGTGGGATAAAAACCCAGTAATGATTTTCAGGAAGCAGGTAATATTCTGGAAAGATTCCCTTAGTCTCATAGTTCTTTGATTAAATATTTTTAACTTAGTTTTTCCCGCCATATTTTTGTGTGTTTTATTTCGGGTAACTTGGGACAATTAAGATGCAGGATGTTAGCCAGTGCTTATTAAAACCTGAAGACTAAACTATGAGCTACACAATCGCCGCATCTTACTTGGCCTCCCTCTGACAGCGCTCTCACCAGCCCTGCTCTGCACATGGTTCTCCTTTAGGTCATCATTTCCCCACACATGCACACCACGTTCTGGCTTCACTTGGGGTAAGTCAGGTTATGTAAACAGCATTTTGCACTTGCTTTCATGCCCACTGGTTTTCCTACATCAATTAAATTACATTAGATTTAAGATGAAAAGAATTCCTTACAGCCACAGCTTGCAACAAGCGAATGAAAGTAGGACCCAAATTGCTGTCCCTCCCACCCTCCTGAAATGTCCCCTAAATCACCAACCGTCTTGAGTTTGGACTCCAGCACTGTCACTGGAGAAAGGGTTCTGGGGGAAGTTACACCAGAAATTCCAAGGCATGGCTTGGTGTAGGAATGAGTTGTAAGATTCAAAGAACATTTTAAATTGCCCACGAAAAAGAAAAAGCAAGAAACTTTACACACTGACCCGTGTTGGCTCCATTGGTTGGAGCTTCATCCCACGAACCAAAAAGGTGGCAGGTTCTGATTCCCCATCAGGACACATACCCAGGGTGCAGGTTCAACCCCCAGTGGGGGTGTGTTTGGGAGGCAACCAATTGATGTTCCTCTCTCACATCGATATTTCTTTCTCTCTCTCCCTGCCTCCCTCCCTCCCTCCCTCCCTCCTTCCTGTTTCTGAAATTAATGTAAAGAAAAAGAAACTTACAAACCTTTTCTTTTGCAGTCCAGTGTTTGTATGGGAAACACGTAAATGTGGCAAAGAGAAGAGTCCACCTCAGGCTTGATGACTGGGGGTCTCCCTGACACTTGGGGTTTCGGGTCCAATTGTTCCTTTTCTTCTTCATTACACAACTCTTCTGATTTTATCTGCCGCAGCTTTTTATTTTTTAGTTCTTGTGGGCTTTCGCACTTGGCATAGTTCCCCAAATTTCGGTTCTTTGGGATCTGCAGCATTGAAATAAGCGTCTCTATGTCACAGGTGCAGTGCCAGGGGTTGTCGTAAAGGCGCAGGTAGCTCAGGAGAGGTGTGTAAATGAATACTTCTTCTGTCAAGACTTTGATCTGGTTATGCTGCAGTAAGAGAGTGGTGAGTTTGTTTAAACCAAAGAAAGCCTCACTCTCAATTTTGGAGATCTCATTCTGTTGCAGATCCAAGCTTTTCAGCTTTTTGAACTTGGAAAACATGCTGTTCTTTAATATGCGGATCTTGTTTCTTGCTAACAACATGTGCAGCAAATCGTGAGGCCAGCCGGGCAGCACATAAACGAGTTTTCTTTCTTGACAATCTAAGTATTTCTCATGAAGATACGTGTACACTTCGCAGGGGAGGCCCGGTGCGTAGCGTTTGACGGGGTTGGAGCCTCTCCGGCCCCCACCCACCCGGCCAGGATTTGCTCGCCTTCTCACCCCCCCAGGGTTTTCCTTGCGGAGCTCAGCGGCTTTACAAAAGAAAAGCAGGATTATGATGGTAACCACGCGCATCCTGACATCCAGCTGGCCCCAATTACTTGGTATGACAGATGGAACAATGAAAGTATTCCTTTGAAATCCAAGTTTGGGTAATCTTAACTAATGCAGATCAGGAACAATGAGATCCAACTGAGGTATGGTAGAGTCCCTAGGTTGCAGGGAAAAAAAATTAGTTGAGGACATTGTAAGCACCGTTATTGACAGATAATAGCAGCTTTTTTTTTTTTAAAGCAAGACATTCCAGATAATCAAGGCATATGCAGAGCAGTGGTGTATAAAGGCTCTGCACCCTCCAATTGCCTTGTTTAGTGGCTAAATGTTGGAGCCCTGAGTGTGAATTAAGGCTCTCCTAGTTGCTAATCTATGCAACCTGAGGCTAATTACTTCACCTCATCTTCTGCATCTGTAAATGGGACTGGAGATACCTCTAGTATTGTTGAGAGGATGAAACGGGCTCCTGTGGTGACACACTTCACAGTGCCTGGCCCAGGGGAAGCACTCCACAATGCTAGGCTTAGCACCGTAAAAACCGAAACCTGTAGTTTATCAGCACATTGGATTCAAGGATTAAAGGGTTTCCCCCTTGCAGACTAGAGATGTGCAAAAAAAAAAAAAAAAAAAAAAAAAAAAAAAAAAAAAAAAAAGGACTCAATGGCTGTCTTCCTGAGCTTATTCTTTTCTTTCATTTACTGCCTCCCAATCACCAGTCATGTTGAATGTGGACTCCAGAAATGCTCAGGGTAAACTGAACTGTCCTCGGTATCTCCTGGCTCAAGGTCACCTTCTCAGCGACCACGGCTCTGCTGTATTGGAAGTCACACCCCTTCCCATTCCTGGCTGCTCTCCACCTCTTTCTTGTTTTATTTTTCTCCAGAGCACTTATCACCATCTGTCAAAGCAGATATTTCTTTTGTTTATAATCATCTGATTCCCCCCCCCCCCCCCCCCAACAAGGATGTAAACTTCAGCAGGGCAGAGATTTTTGTCTATTTTGTTCACTGTTGTATTTCTGGCACCTGTAGAGTTTCTAGCATGAAGCAGATTCTTGGCAAAAACTTGTTGAATGCATGAATTACTCTCAAGTAACTATTCTATAAAAATCTTAATCTCATAAACTTAGTTATTATATTTGGGAGGCAATCAATTTTTTCCTTAGCCAGCAAGTATTATTGATGACTTCCAAGATCTGCACATATGAAAGAATTGTTTCCATTTTTATATGAAAGAATTGTTTCCATTTTTTTTTTAATCCTGAAAGTGGTTTTGGTTTGCATTTATTACTTAGGACATAGTCCATTCTTGGCAGATGAAGAAATGCTCAAAATGGATTTATAATTAATAACATTTCTGTTGTTATTACCGTGGGGCTGTGTGGTTATGAATGGCAGATGTGTTTTCTATTCACTGGCCGTGTGAATGCCAGGATCACTCCCTAGCCTAGAGTTTTCCTCCTTGACGGGTCTCCTCCACCTAGAATGCCTCCCCGTTCTTTGCCTCAAGCATTCCTCCTGGGTACTGTTTGTGTTCCTGCTCCTAACTGCTTCTCTTTTGTCTCAGATTTGGAGTTTTATTTCCTGTCAGTCTAAACCCAGAGTGTCGACTGTGTGTCACTTTCCCATCTAGCTCTGGGAGCATGTCTTGTCTTCCTTGCAAGACCATAAGCTGCACAGTTGCCTCTGGTCCCAGGGCTAATCAGGCACTTGGCCTTCCTAACCCTCCACTCCTCTAACTGTAATTCATTGTAAATTGTATGTCAATCTAACCTCAAAAAATCATAGATGTTTTGTTAATTATTATACTTGCTGAATTATTTATGATATGCATGCTGGAGTATTTGGAGGAAAGTGTGCTGATGTCTGCAACTTACATTAAAATGCATAAAACCTAAGATGGATTGAGGGATAGAGAGATGGATGTACCAGCGGATATGTGGTAAAGCAAATGCATTAAGATGTAAATTGTAGCATCTAGGTGGTGGGTGTACTTATTGTATAATTCTTCAGTTCTCACAACTTTTTTTTGTATGCTTGAGATTTTTCATAATAAAACGTTAAAAGGAAACAGAAAACAACAACAAAAATGAACAAAAAGTCAAGCCACAAAAAAGCAGGTTGGTTTTCTTCAGTGCTTTGAAGCCAAAGCTCTAAAAATATGCTGTTTTCCACAAAGTAGTATTTTTCTCTTTTCTGCTTCCTTCTGTAATCCTCAAACAATAATAAACATGTGTATATATTTTAATTTTAAAGCCAAAAGAAACCGTTTTTCTGGGAAAAGAAACCAGTACTTAGAATAAGACTTGCCAAGGTTTTTGTGTTCTAATGAATACATCGCATTGAATGTAGGATGGAAAAACTTTAAGTTTAAACATTTGTAATATGTTGTTTAGTGATATGTCACTTGTTTAATTTAGGCCTCTGTAAAAATTTGCAAGAGCTGAATGTCTCTGACTGCTCAACACTCACGGTGAGTATAAGAAACTTATTTTACTGTTGTTTGCATAGGTTTGGGCTTGCTCTGTTGGAGTGCTAATACACAGAGGCGTTGCCAAAATATATGCCTGTGTGCTCATAAACATGGAAAAAAGCAAACTATGTTAAACATTGGCAAGAAATGTTATCCTACTTATATAATGCTATTATTAACCCTGTAGATATATGTCCAACGTTGGAGTCTTTGGAAAGTGGAAACAATTCAACAACTACACAAACATGAGCTATTTTTATATTTAAGGCCATGTGTATATGAGACAGAAGAATTGGGACCCCGCAGAAACAATAGGCTCATTTTCACGGTCTTCAAGGGGGCAGTGCCAAAGAAGATGGGAATGAACATGTGAACCCAGCCACCTCTCTCCTGGTCCGTCTCCAGGCTTTCCTCTACCTGCAGTCTGTCTCCCACCCTGTGAGCACACTAATGCTCTCTCTAAAAGGCAGATCTGACTATTTCATTTCCAGTTTCCATCATTTATACGCATACTCGCCATTTACATTATTGGATAAAGTCAAAGCTCTTTAAAATTACTATACCTTGGATACCCTCTGAGGTCTTGCCTCTGCCTCCCTTTCCAGCCTCATCTTGCTCCAAACCCTGCACACACATCGTTTCAGCGACCAAAGCTGCTTTGCTTTCTTTGCTGGCTCGCCAGGCTGCTTCTCACTGTTTACCTTTGCTCAGGCTGTGCTCTGCGATGGGAATACTCTTTCCCTCAGTCCTCAGGTGCTGCTTTCCTCCTTGGCAGGCTTAAAGGCTTACTTTAGACCCCACTGCCTTTCCCAAGACATCACTGACTCCCAGGGAGGAGTTTGCTGCTGCTCCTCTGGGTTCCTGTCCTATGTAACCCTAATCACAGTGTTTCTGCCTCCTCCACTAGCCCAACGGGCCCAAAGGGCAGGAGATGTGTCTCATTTTTTGGGGTAGTCACAGCACAGAGCACAGAGCATAGGAAACACTCTATAATACAGAGTGGGGCAGAAGCAGGTTTACAGTTGTGAGTACGTGAAGCACAGAGTTTATTCTTGTATTATTTTTTATTAATTACTATATTACTTTCCACACGAACAACTGTAAACCTACTGTTGCTCCACCCTGAATACGTTTAATGAATAAAACTATATGGAGATTCTAGTAGGCAATGGACAACATTGACTAGAACTTGAGCTTTCATCTTGGGTTGACATTGATATATGTCATAACTAACATTTCAAAAATAAATAAGATCGACCTAGAGAGGGAGAGTGAGAAGGAAAGAGAGAGGGAGAGGGAGAGGGAGAGAGTGTATGGACGAGAAGAGGACTTAGAATTGAACCATGGGGAATGTTTACTTTTAAGAGCAGTCAGAGAAGAAACAGTGAAGGCTCTTAAGAAGGAATAGAAGAGAAGTAGGTTGAGAATAGAGAGGTATCACAAAAGGCAAGAGAGTGAAGTTTCAGAAGGAAGTTACCAAGTGAGCATGGCCTCCTAGATTTGAAAATAGAGAGTGACTGGTGGCTTTTGCTAGAACAGTTTCCATAGAATAGTGGGGCAGAAATCTAATTGTAGTGAATTGAAAAGTGGACAAGAGGTGAGAAAATGAGCATTAGGTATAAACCTATTGTTCCAGAAAAGTGACTAAGGGAGTGGCAGAAGAACATAGAGGCAGGGAAACCTGTTTTAGGTTTATAGAAGCTGGAGGAGACTCACTTGAAGCAACAAATGGAGCAAGTTCCTGAGGCAACAGGAGGGACTAGAATGAGGGGCCTGATTGTGTGGTGCCCTCATTAAGCACCTGCTCCAGGATGGATCCACGCCCCTTGGCAGAGGTGAAGAGACGTCATGAATTGGCTCCTCCTTGCTGCCTCCCCAGTCTCATCATCATCATTCTTTCTGTTAACTTTCTATTCTACTTCATTCTTTCTGTTGATATATTTTAATTTATCTCTATTGTTGAAAGTATTACAGCTGTCCTCTCCCTCCCCCCCTCCCGCATTGACCCCTTCTAGCCTGTAACTGCCCCCTGGCCCAGGCCTTCACCACACTATTGTCTGTGTCCATAGGTTATGCATATATGCATACAAGTTCTTTGGTTGATCACCTCCCACCCACCACCACTCACCCCTGCCTTCCCTCTGAGCTTTCTGTGGATATTTTAGTATCCACTATGTTAGCAATATATAGGTGTCCCAAAATGTGGATACACACACTTTGAATAATTATAAAGGCAAAGTTTATTAAAATACATTTCATCTTAAAAATTGAGCTATCAGCTGTTAAAGTTTGTATACATTTTTCTGGAAAACCCTGTATTTATCTCTATTTATATAAAGATATATAGGGAATTTGTTATTTATTATTGGTGTTATAGGGATTTAAAAATGAATCAAGTTTTAGTTCTTGCCTTCAGGGACATTCAGTTCTGCACTTAACAGATCATAGTCTTTAAATTTGGCTTTCTAATAGGAAAGTCAAAACAATGCCACCTGCATTGAATTTGTGAACATCAAAATATGTTCTAATTTTGGAGTCTAATAATATACAGGGAGGACCATTTTATCCAGTTACATTTCATTATTGTTTTTCCCTTTGAGACAGAATGGGAGACAAGTTTACATTTAAGAAGTTGAGTACCATTCATTCAAAAAGCTTTAATTTCTAAGAATATATTACCTTCAGAAATGTTTGAGTGCATTGTGGACAAATTCATAAGCCATTCTGCAATGTAGACACTCAAACAGTTCTTACATTTATGTGTTCTAACATTGGGGGTTTGAATTTAAATTTATTTTAAATATTGAGAATAGGATTCATTTGTGTTTTTTCCGAACAGAAAAATGCAAAGATGGTTTGCCTCCTCATATCACAGGGAAAAGCAGAGTCCTCTGATACATAAAGCATACTCCATCTTCCTTTTCCCGGTCCCCAAATGTTCATCTTCTCTGTGGCTGCCTCCCTAACGGTGCATAAACCAGCTTTCTGACCTCCTCTTGCCCCAGTTGCATTGTTGCCAGAGTCTTCCAAAAGGTCCACAATCATTTTAATATTGGATTGGCATCATGAATATTTTTGAAGATAGATTTTGTTTGTATAAACTACAAACAATGCCACACAGTATGGTTGTTCTCTCCGTTGCTTCTGGGAAAACTATACTGTAATTTCCACATAACTCCAAATCCTACATTTTGGTGGTGGGGTGTCTAGAAAACTGCTGACAGCTCAAAAGCAGCGGCAAGAGTCTAATGCTTATGGAAAGCTCTGCCCTTGCACGCCTGTGGCATTGGCACATAGAACCTTTCCTATAGCAGAACCACAGTTTTACAACCGGGGTCCTCTTTAAAGTGTGGTTTGCTGCCCCTGTAAATCAACCAGTTCCTGTCCCATGTGATAGAAGCCCAACCTGAAGGACTTTATTACTTTAATACCCATGACTCCAGGAAACAACTAGGAATAATAGAATGTTAAACATTGATGATCCAACTGAAAATAAACTTTTGCAACCCTTAGTGATGTTCGGGGTGGCTGTGTTGGCCATGCAGAACTCTTCCCCAAAAACCACATCCCCTAGCCAAGTGACAATTTACCTCTTCCTGCAATGGCCTATTCTTTCTAGAACCAATGTACCATAAATATTTAAAACTAGCTGACCACTTCTGTGTTCCCGGGGAGACTCACCAACCATCATTAAATAAATAAAAACCTGCTGCTACTCATTCTAGAGTGTTTATAAGTAGTTACCCTATAAGAAGCAGCTCCATTGCAATCCAGCTTGGAGTTCATCTGGTCTTGTAAATGTCCATTTAGGGGTCATGCTCGAAATCACTGTTTGTTTTCTGTCTCTCTCAGGTCATAGTCACCCCATTGTCTTGTACTTCAGGTTCAGCTCTCTGGGGGAGAGTTGCTTGAATCTTTGAGATCCTCTCTGACAGTACTCCCAACCCTGAATTTCATGTAGCCTATATTTTACTTTAGGTCACCTCAAACTTGCCATACATTTGGTGAAAGTCTGTTTAGCTGTTTTAATATATTCAGGAACAGAACCATAGAAACTTAATTACACACACACTCTCATACACGTACATCTATAAATAAATATAGATGTGTAAGCATGGACTCACTTTTAATGAAGTCCAGTTAAGAGCATTTACTATTCCTGCATAATAATTTCAGTAAGTTTAAAAATTGATCCATTTTTAAATCACTTTCATGCATCCGAAGAGTCAGGAGTGTTTGACCCTTGAATACTTGAGGTCAAATTACTTGTCAGAGAGTTGAACTTGTGAGAATTCACATTTTAATGTAGTGTCATTGTGATGAAGTGGAACTTTATTTCCAGAAAAAGGGGAAGTAGTGGAGCTTCAAGCAAAATCAATACTTCTATTTAATTTGATTTACTAATAATATCAAAGAGTATGAAGAGACCACATGCATATACTTCTTGGAGCAGGTAGAGAGGATAGAGAGGACAGCAAAGCCTGTGAGGCTTTGATAAGGTTCTTCTCTCCGTGTTCATGCAGGACGAAACAATGAAACACATCTCTGAGTGTTGTCCTGGGATCCTGTATCTCAACCTGTCTAACACAGCTATCACCAACCGGACGATGCGGCTCCTACCCAGGTAATGCTTCTTTTATTTGTATTGCACTGAAAAGAATTACGCTCCTCTAGGCTTGGGCGTGCTCTAGCATTCCCCAAAGGCAGTGCTCCTTTTAACAGCACCCCAATACTGTGGCACCCCTGTTCTGATAGCAGGACTGCTGCTTTCAAGTCCCCGAGCTGGTGCCTACCTTCTCCTTGCTTGGTGGGCCCAGGTCCTCTGCCCTAGTTTGAGTTAGGCTCTGCTGTCTCTTTCTGGTCCCCCTTCCTGGGCAGTGAAGTCGGGCCCTAAATTCCAGTCCAGCATCTGGGACTTCTCTACAATAGAATACCTCATGCTTTCAGCTCTGTGTCCCAGACTCCCCGTTGCCATGCTCTGGTTACCTCTTGGAACATCTACCACCTCCAGGAAGCACTATTTACATTAATGAGTTTGGCAAAGTCAATAAAAGCCTTGTGTGAGAATTGATTAGTTACAAGGAATTTACAATAGGGAGTATTATGTATTTTACTATTATTTGTAAGTCGTGTGCTACACACCTTTTATATCTGCAAAATGTTGTTCTGTAATCTGATATTTCTGGTTACAGAGAAGTCTAAAGCCAGCTTGATTTTTTGGTTCCTTTTTTGGTAACCCCCCTTTTTTTTTTCCTGCCAAGATGCAAGAAATTCCTTTTCTCTGAAATATTCTAAGTATTTTCCAAGTTTAATTGTGTTCTTTCAATTAATTTTCCTGAAACATAGTAAACCTGAACACTAAAACTTAGCTCTTTTCTCAGCCAAGGAAGGTATTTTTCTTTTTAATGCTTCTATTCGATTTACTCCAGTTTTATCTTAAGATCCCCTTTTATATTTAGATCAAAATTTTTAAAAAATATATTTTTATTGATTTCAGAGAAGAAGGGAGAGGGAGAGATAGAAACATCAATGATGACAGAGAATCATTGATCAGCTGCCTCCTGCATGCCCCACATTGGGGATTGAACCTGCAACCTGGGCATATGCCCTGACCAGGAATTGAACCATGACCTCCTGGTTCATAGGTCGATGCTCAACCATTGAGCCACACTGGCTGAGCTAGATCAAATTTTTATTCTTGTCCTTCAAAGCTGTCATCTTCTCTCTCATTTTTATCTCTGAATATATTTCCTATATAGAGAGCATAGAGAGCATACTGTATTCTCTATGTCTCTCAAAGTGTGTTCCAAGGATAGCAGTATTTTGATAAATGTTTAATAACTGTCCAGGGTACAGGGAAAGGGGATGTTCTGATTTGTGGAAGCTACTGATTTCTGTGGTGTAAATACTTCCACCATGGCCAGTTTTAAGCTACCAACATGACGTCACTGAACGTGGAGTTGGGAAGCGATGCTCAATAGGCTCTTGTGAGCTGGAGTTCTATAAGTTTCTCTAATCTTATAAAACATCATTCGCTACTTTTCTTTAGACATTCCGTATTAAGATATATATTGTATGTATATATGGGCATGTATGAATGTGTGTGTGGCAACAGATAGAAAAATAGGCCCCAAAATGAGAATTTTGTTGTGATTTTAATGTTCAGTTTTTGCTATTTAGAGAAAATTTAGGATAAATGCTACTCAATACTGATGTGTGTTTTTTGTCATCTGAAAAAAATGTACACTGAATTTCTTATCTATTATGAAAATATATTTCATAATGATTCTCTATTTTTGCTTTGTTTTCCATTGTTTCAAACATGCTTGGGTATGCAAAAGTGTTCTTTAAACTATAAATAACCAGAGAAATGTTGTTTGTTGCTGCTGTCATTCTCTCTTCAGTGCCTTTAGCATTTTTTCCCAAAGAAATCCTTTGCCAGAAGAAAGATGTAATTTGTTTGCCCTTCTTGGCAACATTGATTTGCCAGGTTTTTAATTGAATATTTTTCCTCTCTTGGTTGGGGACTTGTTCAGTTTTCTAAAGTTGAAAATGAGGGCTAGCCACAGCTCATGCCCATTCCAGGAGATTTTTTTTGCTTCTAAATATTTCCTGAACGAAACCCTTTTTTTTTATTCCCATTGCCACAACCTAGGTGGCACTCTCAGCACCTCACTTGGCACAGCATCCTGAGGGTTCAGCCTCTGGTCTCTTTTCTTTTCTTCAGTCGGCTTTGCCTTATGCTGCAAGAAGTATCACCTGGAACAATAGTCTGATCATGTCTTTGACCTGTTTGAAGTCCTGTCTCTTCCCGGTTCTTTAACATTATCTGATCAAATTTATCTGCCCAGGTTTCCCAAGGCAAGTGCTTAACTCTGGTCATCTGATTGCTACATGTTTTTCTTTCTCTATAGCTGGAATGCCTTTCTTCTTATCTATGCTAATCCACAGCCTTTGTACCTCAAGTCACATCATCCACCAGAAGTCTATGTGGTTTCTCCTTCCCCTGAATTCTAATAGCAACATTCATTTGTGTATTCATCATATATTGATGAACTACTATGTGTGAGGCATTCTAGGCAAAGAGTAGTCATTAAAGTATTATGGAGCATTATATGTGATAGTGGTGTGGTATCTTATTATTTTTCATATAGATGAATTGATCCTTCAGTTGGCTTGGAAACTTCTTATTGGCAGACATTCTCATGCTGTATAGTCTCACCAGTGCCCATCAGAGTGGGGCAGAGAGAGGAAGCTGTGGCCTGGACTGGACGTCCTCAAGACCTAGCCTGTAAACAGGAGGTCAAAACACTGCATTTGGCTTTTCTGTAGGGATTCTATCATGTGAAATGGCCTCTGGGAAACTAAAGAGCCCACACACTCAACTCAAAAGAATCCACATGTGAATATTACAGACTAGGCCTTGTCTTGGTGATTTTTTTAGAGAAATTTTTGGTAAAATACATAGTAATTTTATATTCTTTCCAGTAGTAACTGCCTCAGTTATTGGAGATCTAACACAGAAAGCCTCAATTCTTTGATGTGAAAAAGCCAGAAGAATGGAGAAAAAATCATCTCTGTAGTTTCTATAAGAATTGTGGTTTCCTAAAGACTATCATAACAGTAGAAAAATAAATAACAAACAGAAACTTCTCCTTACATTAGAAACTTTTAGTTATCAAATAATTAGGAAAAGATAAACACTGACTGCAAACACTGCCTCAAAGCATAATTAGAATAATAAAGTTGTTTCTGGGTTGGGAAAATTATGAACCAGATCTTCCTCATGTAAGGGACACATTTCTTTGCCAAAATTCAAAATAAAAAGTAGCAGTATCGCATAAAATTTGCCAAATGCAATTTCATTGTCAACTGCTACTTTTCCTCAGCAGTTTCAAATCTGTGGCCCTATAAATCCCTAGAAAGGCCTACAGGGCCACTCAAGATTCCTGTATTTTGCTTTCAAACCAGTGGTCCCCATGAGGTTGAAGAGAGCCAGCTAGCGACTTTCAATCTGGGAGTCATTTCCTCTAATGAAAACCTTTTTTGCCAGTGGATCCCCCATGGGGACCAGGGATAGAATTCAGAAGTTCCATGAATTTTGATGTGGGGAAAAAACCCCTCTATTTTCACTAATCTCTAATGGAAATGTAGGTAAAATGTGGGACTCTTTCAACCATATGCACCACAAATATTTTATTATTATTATTCTTGTTACAAATATTTCAAAATAACATTGGCACTTGCCACTACTTCAAAATCATGGTAGACCTCTTTTAGATCATATAAAAATATTTTGATAATAATTATCAATATGATTGGCTGCTTTTGTAATCTTAAGTATTTTATTTTATGCATCAGTAACATTATGCTGACGAAGGATCCATAGATCTGTATGACATCTGACACACAAAAAGTTAAGAACTCCTAGCTCAATTCCCATTTTTTTGTATTTGATAACTGATCACATGGACTTTAAGAAATTAAACAATGGGCTTGGACCAGATTTAAATACATTTGAGTACTCATGATTTTGTAAGAAACAGTTTTACTACTATAGTTAAAAAAAAAGACTAACTGATATACACAGCTGAAAAATGGGATGAGAAGAATAATCTGCAAATGAGTGGGCAGCACATGAGAGGAATAAAAATGAAATCAGATTGTCAATCTCACTGGAGTTGAAATTGATTAAATATGGCATTACCACCATGACCAAAATGAGGGTGTAGATGCAATGTGAATCAGTTTTATGCGTCACTTTTGTCAACTGAGTAGATACTATTTCATTAAATGGAAGAAGATAGATAGTACAAGCCTCACAAGAACAATTAATGTGTTATTATTTGAGGTAGTAGCAATAGTAGCAATATATATTTTTAAAGTCTCTACCATATATCCCTGCTGGTTTCATATATATATATATATATATATATATATATATATATATATATATTAAATATTTGTATTGATTTCAAAGAGGAAGGGAGAGGGAGAGAGATAGAAACATCAATGATGACAGAAAATCATTGATTGGCTGCCTCCTACACACCCACACTGGGGATCAAACTCACAACCGGGCATATGCTCTGACCAGGAATCAAACCATGACCTCCTGGTTCATTGCTCAACACTCAACCACTGAGCCAGGCCGGCCAGGCTTCCTGCTGCTTATAATCATAAAAAATCACCCTCAATATAATACTATTACACTTATGTCCTCATGTAATTGTCACACCTCTAAGAGGAAAAGCAGGTAGAATTACATCCATGTTGAAGATGAGAAAACTGAGCTTCAGGAAAGCTGGAGGCACTCAGCTAGAGTTAAAAAAAAAAGTTAATATAATCTCCACTTAACAAATGCAGAAACAATCTGAGTGGTCAGGGAAGTTGCAATAAGTGTCAAAGCTGAGATTTGAATCCAATTTGGTCAGATTCCAAAACCTTGTGTATTTCCCATGGTGTCCTGCTGTCTGCCTCACTACTCCTTTCTCTGAATTAGAGAGCTGAAGGGTTGTTAGAAATGAAGTCCATCCCCCCATCCCCAGAAAAATTGTACTGTACTCAGTTGAATCACAAGGGTATACTCCAGGGAGAGGAAAATAAAGCATTTCCAAAACTTTGGCATAGCGCTTAGTTAACTGAAGGGACCCAGGAGAGGGGATGTGTCTTGAGGAGGTTAGTGCAGCTTTTTCCTTCACAGCCCTGCCCACCCAGCCACTGGGGATCCAGAAGGCATCCCTGTCTGTTCTGTTGAATCTCATAGACACAGTAATTACCAGAGAGAATCTGTGATCTGAACCAAATGATTCTCTATGGAATGGAAATCATTGTATCATATACATGTGTTTTTCAAATTTTCGGAATAAATCTGATTAATGGTCAGTGCTCGCAGATCTTATTTCCCATTTATGTGAAGGTAAACTCTATTATTCATTTGTGGGCTTTTTCTGCACAGAGAGGCATCTTCTTTCACTTTGGTTCTTTTTGCTTTCCCATTTGCTGTTAAACTGTTGTGACCACAAATCAAGAGCATGTTGTTAATTTCATTACAAGAGCAGGCAGTAGTGGGAGTTCTTGTACTTTTTAAAAAATGCCAGGATAAAGAGGATCTGGAAAGCTGTGAGCCCTTGCATAGCTTGTCCTAATTACCTCCCTTTTTTCTGGAAGCTCTCATTTTGGTCATGGTGGTAATGCCATATTTAATCAGTTTCAACTCCAATGAGATTGACAGTCTCTGATGTAGTTTTTACTCCTTTCATGTGCTACCCACTCATTTGTGGACTCTTCTTAATCCATTTTTAAGCTCTGTATATCAATTAGTCTTTTTTAAATTATAGTTATGAAAGTGTTACAAAATCATGCATATTCAAATCTAATTTCTCAAAGCATTTGCTGATCATGTCCATTTTAAGAGCCTGTTGTGTTCAACTTTGCCTCCTTTCTGTCCAAATCCTCACTCTCATGTAACAGTTCATCGCCATTTAAATGTTTACAAAGGGTTTGTATTTCCAGACATTTTGCTCATTACTTTGGCGCCTCAAAGATAAAACCTAAATGCAACAATAATGCAAACTCAGTAACTTTGCTTTCAAACACAAGCTAACTTCCAAACAATATGAATGCACAAGCCTCCCTGCCCCCACAATTCCAGGCTTTATCTCAGCTTTCTTAAAAATCTAGGCACATCTTCCTTTTCATTTGAAATGTAATTAGGCATTATCTGAAAGTTATGAAATCTCCTGTACTTAACAGGAAGAGCATTAACAATAAGGTTCAACTGTTGAACATTTGCAAGGTGAAAAGATTCACTTACAGTTTTACTTCTCTTTGTCACAGTGGCTTAAGAAAGATGTGAGAAAACAACTATATTCACTTTCCTTCCTCTCTCCTCTCACCCTCTTTTCAGGCACTTCCACAACCTACAGAATCTTAGTTTGGCTTATTGCAGAAAATTCACAGACAAAGGTTTACGGTACCTGAATTTAGGGCATGGATGCCACAAGCTCATCTATCTGGACCTTTCTGGCTGCACCCAGGTTTGTCTTTTCAGTCTTCCCTTTCCTGCAGCAGGCGAGGAAGTCCTCCGGAGAGCGGGCTGCATCCAGTCCCCATGTTACACTAACGCTGTGCACAGACTGCAGCACACTTTTCAGAGGTTTTAAATTACATGGCCACAGCTGCTTACATTTTCCCCAGGATCGTTACTATAGGCTCTTGGCTTCCTTCCACTGGGGTGTCACATCCACAAACAGGCAGAGCTCATTGGATGATGAAACAGACCACTTCTGTTAGATACTCTGAACAGTTATTATGCCAGAGTCCAAATCTTGAAATTTTAAAAATTGCTACCAAGATACAAACAAAGGAAAACTCTTTTGAGGGAGAATTTGCAAGGAACTTTCTGAAAAGTCAGTTGGCTCCCACATGGGCTTTCAAAGAGTAAACATGCTTCAAATGTAAGTGTAAAAAGAAAATACAAAACAGATAGTAGTTTTAAAAATTTCATTATACCCTTAGGCTAAATAACATGCAGATTTGAGATCTATATGGGGAAATATTTAACTACGAAAAAACAGATTAAAGAAATTTGGGTAGAAAATAGGGTAGAGTTGTGGAGGGTAGGACATGGAACTTTGGCAATAGGTGCCGTGTCATTGATGGTTTCTTCTACTCTATTTTGATCGATATAAGTCATAATTCTTTTAACTTCTTTTCTGTGTATTTTATTAATATTAGTATCATAGTTTGTTCTTCCTGTGATACTACAATAGCACAGATGAGAACTGGCTGAAATATTGCTAGTTACCATTTATTGAGTTGTTACTATACGCCAGGCACCATGTTGAGTGCTTCACACATATCAGATTTAGTCCTTGTACAAATGCTGTGGAGTATGTATTTATGATGCCCATTTAGAAGTGAAAAGACCCAGGTTGCACTCTGGTAGACATCTGTTGGTAGATACCTCAGTTTCATGGTTATTAGGCAGTGGGGAGGACATAGGGGAGAGGAGAGGAGGACTCTAAGCTAGGTCTGAAACATCTAGAATTTACATTTTTAATGATCCAATGATGTGCAACTTGCTGAATAACATCTACCCATCACTCTTATGACCCGGATGGTCTTGCCTCCAGCTTGACTAAGCTTTAGAAAGGCTTCTCTCTGAGTGTTGGCCCCTAACCTCCTTTTTCTTAGAGCATTTATTTACTTTAGAAAACTTGCAGTTGTACATTCTTTTTCTGTTCCCTTTGAGATGTAAACCTCTTAAAAAGCTTTTTGCCAGTGTTGCAACCCAGGACAGTTTTTTTCGAGTACCTGGGAGCCATGCTTTGAAATGTAATCACCAAGGGAGATTACACCAGTATCTCCCAGTCTCTTTGGGAAGATAGAAGCCTAACTTTGATATGGGTGTCCATTAGCAAACACAGATAGCCTAATCTTGGAGAAAAATATTTGCAAATTCAGGAATACCCATATGTACTTGACATAGCCCATTGATCACTCTTTTCCCTAAATATACATCCTCTGATACTTTCCACTAGCTCACCACATGCTTGAAAATTCCCCACATAAGTGTGACTTACCTCCTTGTTCTTCTCAGTTTTCATGAGGTAATTACTAGGCAGTGGGGAGGACATAGGGGAAAGGAGAGGAGGGGAAACAACACACAACTCATACAAAAACACAAGTACACATATACAAGTTCTAAGCATAAACATTCTTAGACATAGAAAAGTAGATACTGTACCCAGCAAAGCTATCATTTAGAATTGAAGGACAGATAGATTCCCAGGCAAGAAAAAGCTGAAGGAATTCATCACCACAAGAAATATTAAAGTGTCTTCTTTAAGAAGAAATTTAAAAAAGATAAAAAATGAATGGTAAACTGGCAATAAATACATATCTACCAACAATTACTTTAAATGCAAATGGGATTAAATACTCCAATCAAAAGACATGGGGAGGCTGAATGGATAGCAAAACAAGATCCTTGCATATGCTGTCAACAAGAGACTCACTTCGGATTGAAAGACACACAGAGACTGATAATAAAGGGATGGGAAAAGATATTTCACAAAAATGGAAACAAACAAAAAAAGCTGGGATAGCAATACTTATACAAGACAAAGTAGACTTTAAAACAAAATCTATAACAAGAGACAAGGATCCAGCATTTCCACTTTGGGTATTTATCCGAAGAAACCCAAAACACTAATTGAAAACACATATATACTCATATGTTCATTGCAGCATTTTTTACAATAGCCAAGGTATGGAAATGACCTAAGTGTTCACCAATAGATAAGTGGATAAAGAAGAAGTGGTGCATGTATACAATGGGATATGATTCAGCCATAAAAAAGGATGCAATCTTGCCATCTGCAACAACAGGGGTAGACGTAGAAGCTATTGTGCTGAGTGTAATAAGTCAAAGAAAGACATATACCTTATGATTTTACTTATATGTGGAATATAGAAAACAAAATAAACAGAACAGAAAAAAATCCAAATGCTCAATAAGAATAAATTGTCTCTATAATCATATATACTGGTATATAATGTAGTTATATACATATTACTGTACAAGGAAATTTAACATGACCTGAAATCTTAGAGTTCATATATAAGAAGCTTTATAGAGGTATTCCCAAATTGAACATGATAAAGTTTTACGTAACGTTACTGATAATAAAGAGTGAAGATGAAAGAAGCTTTCAATACTATCAATTTTAAAGTTTTGATTACTTTTCCCTGATGGAAGACAATTATCTTTTTATTTCATATGTAGAAAATCTTACAGAATATCAAATTGTTATATAAAGAGGCCATTAAAGGGTATGTAGCTAAAAATGTGGGTAAAAGTATTACAAAAGTGTATTAATAAGTTAATTAATAAACTATAATATCCTAAAAAAAGAAAGAAAAGTTGAAATGATAAGTTTCAAATCAGTGACTATCTGGCTAGGTATGCATGTAAAACACACAGACATTGTCTCTCTGTCTTTAAATTTTGAGCCAACATTTATAATATGAACATAAAAATCTAGACTTCAAGCTTCTCTTAAAACACTGGAAGAACTGGCAAAATTGGGCCTGCGTTCCCATATGGCATCCATGGCTGGAGCTGAGTCAGTCTCACCCCCTTGAGGTGGAGCATGCTTCCGTTTGACACCCTCTCCACTCGGTAATGTGTACACGTGCACTTATACCTAGACTGCTACCACTTAATTGCATCGCCTACCTGTCCTCAGCAGCTTTTGAGCTTGGTCTGAATGTATAAAGAACAGATTTATTTTCCTGATTGTTCCTTAATTCGTGAGTCTCAAACCACAGAGAAGTTA
Source organism: Plecotus auritus (assembly GCF_963455305.1). Classification (NCBI taxonomy): domain Eukaryota; kingdom Metazoa; phylum Chordata; class Mammalia; order Chiroptera; family Vespertilionidae; genus Plecotus; species Plecotus auritus. The sequence goes on from NC_137775.1 coordinate 151,865,504, forward strand.
GTATTTCATGTCATTATGCAAAACAACGGTTCGTTTATTTTGTTCATTCTTCTTCCATTTCCATTTGTTCATTTAATAGTTCAACAGAGATTTAACTCTAAGCATCAGACACTGTTTCAGGCACTGGAAATTGTACCATTTAATACTGAGCCGAGATGGGCTCCTTCTTATCCATGGCTATCTTTCAAATGGCTGCTGCTCTAGCTTCAGAAAGAAGAGGTGAAATTGGATGTTACTGCTTCCGAGGGACTTCAGCCCTTTGAGGACACTCTGCCTACCTCCTCAGTTCTGGGTGTGAGAATTGTTTATTCTTTCAGGCCAAGCTGCACTGATATGGCAGCACGAAAATGGTTTCAGAGAAGGAAAACTGACAATCACGTATTTTTCAGGTTCTCCCCTTGGAAACTGAAATCTATTTTTTTTTTAATGCGGGAAATTTTGCACTATGAAGTCATGTATTAATATATCTGACCAAGAGAAAAAGGTCCTAATAAAACAAAAAGACTTGAGAGTAGGCTAACAGCTAAATGCTTTTCGCTGGTGTGTGACCGCCTGCTGTGCACTGGACACTGTCTTCAGCATCCCTTTCTTCCAGGAACTCGGGGTTGGGATAAATGAACTATGTTACGGGCAAAGCTTTAATGTAGTCACAGCTGCGCCAAAAAGGAAAGATGTCTTTATACAATATTGTGGAAGAATTTTCACCATACTTGTTAGAAAAAATAAATAAATGGGTGATGGGGAATTGCAAAGAAAAGTGAAAATCAATTACATATATTTTAGAAATGTTTTGCATTCTTTTGGGATTGGATAAACGCTGTAGATGCATTAAGTAACGGGACCGATTGCCTCAGAAATACCAGCACTTGCACCTGCATCTGCTTGTCATCATCTTTTTTTTTTTCTTCATAGTATTACAAGCTGTGGTTGAGGTGATGCCTCTGCTCAGTTTCTCCTCCTCAAAGAAGCCTCTGCTGACATTCAGCCCTAAGTCAGGACAGGGCTGCTCCAGCCTCCTCTTTCGCTACCCATTGCAGACCTCTAGCCATATACTTGTCACTTTGAATTTTGTAGTATATTTTTTTACTTAAAAAGAATCTTTGTTTTTTTTTCTCATTCCAGGTTAAAAACAAGAGAGAGAGAGAGAGAGAGAGAGAGAGAGAGAGAGAGAGAGAGAGAGAGAGAGAGAGAGAGAAAGAGAGAGAAGAGAAAAAAAATTAAGTAACCTAAAAATTAACCACCTAGAAATAATACACAGTATTAGTAAAAAAGCCTTTTGGTCTTTTTTCTATGCAGGTCTATAATCTTTTAAACTAAAATGGATTATATAGTATACATATCTTTCACTTACTATTCTATAAAGTAAATATTTCATGAAATATTTTCCTGTAACTTACTCTTAATAGCTACATAGTATTCCATTATACCAAAACACCAATATGTATTTCACTATTCATTTTTGGCCTACCATATTTTGCTATCAATTGAGGAAAATTCTTGTAGCCATATCTTTGCATATGCCTATGCAATTTGGGGGTACAAATTTTTAGAAGTGAAACAGAGGATATAGTTATTTTTAAGGCCACCCATATTTTACAAAGGTTGTCAATTTACACTTACTATAAATGTAAAATAATGTTTGGTATCTTTATAAATATGTTTTAAAATATTTTGCCAATTTGGCATTGAACATGATATTTTGTATTTTTAATTTGCATTTCTTTGGTCATGAAAGTTTTAACCATACCCAGGTACTTAATACATATTTATTGAATGATAGCATTCTTATTCCAGGAGGCTGACATTGTTAAAATAGCTTTGAAATTAATTTAAAATTTTCTTTTAGAGCCTGATTGCAATGTTTTCTTCATGCTATTTTCAGAAGGAAAAATAAGTCTACATTCACTAAGCAGATTCAAAAATTCTGCTTGAATCAGTTGAACAAATTTAATTCATTTGCTTTTATACTTACCATTTACTCAAAGTTATAAAATCTAAGCTTATGCCATAAAATAGTTTTTTTAAACCCATGTCTAAACACAATTTGGGAAGACTTTATGGAGACAAAATAATTTCACCATGTAAAGAAAGTACCCTTTCCTGTACTCCTTTGTTATCCATTGTGTGGGAGACATTGGCGACAGTGAATGGGGTCCATCTTGTTCTAGGCTCTAGGAAATGCCGTGTGACCTAATTCACAGGAGACATTCATCAGATGTTTATTGAATATTTGGATTAATGGTTAAATAAGTGAGACTAATGAACTATTGTATGAAATGTTGGTAGTTTTCCTTTACACCTCATACTTTTTTCAGGGATTGATCCTCTCCCCTGTGGTTTTGTGAAGCTGTCACTCATGGCACCTTGAGAGAATATACCATGGTATTGGGAGCATGAGTTCTGGGGTACTTTTAATCCCGAGTTTGCCATTTACTAGTTTTGGGTCTGGGGCAAGTTTCCTAAACTTTCTGTATAGTCAGTATCTTTATCTATGAAATGGGGAAAATACTAGTATCTACCTCATAAATGTGTTGTGTGAATGAAATGAATTGATACACATAAGAAGGTTAGAACAGTGGCTGCAAAATAAGTGCTTAGTCATCATTAGTTATTATTATTATTATTATTATTATTATTGTTAGAGTACTAGAGGCCCGGTGAACGAAATTCATGCACGGGGGTGTGTGTCCTCCAGCCCAGCCTGCATCCTCTCCAATCTGGGTAGGATTGGGCCTAAACGGGCAGTCGGACATCCCTCTCACAATCCAGGACTGCTGGCTCCCAACTGCTCACCTGCCTGCCTTCTTGATTGCCCTTAACCACTTCTGCCTGCCAGCCTGATCACCCCCTAACCACTCCCCTGCCAGCCTGATTGATGCCTAACTGCTCCCCTGCCAGCTTGTTTGCCCCTAACTGCCCTCCCCTGCAGGCCTGGGTCCCCCACAACTGCCCTTCCCTGAAGGCCCAGTTGCCCCCAACTTCCCTCCTCTGCCAGCCTGGTCACCCCTAACTGCCCTTCCCTGCACTCCCTTGCAGGCCTGGTCCCTCCCAACTGCCCTCCCCTGCTGGCCTGATTGCCCACAACTGTCCTCCCTTGCAGGCCTGGTCCCTCCGAACTGCCCTCTCCTGCTGGCCATCTTGTGGCGGCCATCTTATGTCCACATGGGGGCAGGATCTTTGACCACATAGGGACAGCCATCTTGTGTATTGGAGTGACAGTCAATTTGCATATTACTCTTATATTATATAGCCTAGAGGCCTGGTGCACAGGTGGGGGCCAGCTGGTTTGCCTGAAGGGTGTCCCGGATCAGAGTGGGGGTTCCCTTGGGGCATGGGGCAACTTGGGCGAGGGGCCTGTGGTGGTTTGGAGGCTGGCCATGCCCCCTGGCGACCCAAGCGGTGGCCCTGGTGTCTGAGATTTATTTATCTTCTATAATTGAAACTTTGTAGTCTTGAGTGGAGGTCTGGGCCTGCCAGGGTATGCAGAAAGCTTGGCTTCCTCCATTGCCAGGGAAACCCAAGCCTCCTGCTTGCTCCGTGGCTGCAGCCATCTTGGTTGGATTAATTTGCATACTTGCTCCTGATTGGCTGGTGGGCATGGCTTGTGGGTATAGCGGTGTGATGGTTAATTTGCATATCACCCTTTTGTTAGATAGGATTGGTATTAGTATTTTCCTGGCCACTGGTCATTTGGCCCAGGCCTAGACAATACTAAATTTCATAAGCAGTGGCTATGATTTTTCTAGGCAGAGTATGATCCTAGCAGAACAATTCAACATTGGGAAAAATAAATTCTGTTTTCCCTGAGGTTGCAGGGTCTGGAGTGTTTAAGTCCAGGCTGATTTGTGATTCTCTTGCCCAGGAATACAGAAGAAATTTGTCTGCAGTGGGAAAGAATGAAACCATCACAAAGAGGCCAACTTATGAGAGGGAGAGATGATGTGTTAAGAAGGAGAGATGACATATTGTTTAGTTGGACTTTTAGTTAGACACACCATTAACTCCCTTTCTATTGAAGCTAGTTTATATTGAGTTTCCAGTTTCCATCATTGCAACCGAAAGAAACTGACAACTGGTGAGGGTGTGATTCCTATTTAGCCTTTAGTTGGGGAAGCAAAGAATGCTTCTGATTGGGCTTGATGGAGAACCATACTCAAGAAAAAGAAAAAAAAACTAAAACCCAGAGAGAAAGTTGTGAAGGTTTCTCATGGCTTTTCACATGTACCTAAATTTGTTGCTTTGAGCATGCTCTGTGAATGACCACAAAGCAATCCTTAACACTCAAGAAGCCAGATTAAATTTGCTTCCTGTTTTCCTGGCACTGAGAGTTGGGACCTAATGAGTAGAGGCATTCCCTAAAGACTTTTTTTTGGGGGGGGGGGGAGGGAGCGGGTGGGTAATGACTTTTATCAAAGTACTAGGAGCCCAGTGCGCAATTAGAAATCGCGCAGCGCCACTCCCCTCAAGTCACCGGCCTGGCCCTGCCTCCCTCCCCGGGCCCCGCAGCGGCCGTGGCTGCTGCCAGTCCAGCCCTGCCTTCCTCTCTGGCCCTTGAAGCAGCCACAGCCACTGCTGATCAGGCCCTCCCCCAGCGCAGGCGCGTGGAGGCCCCTGCCGCCCTGCCCCCAATGCTGCGTGCGCAACCTCCCCCGGTCTGGTGAACCTGTTATGGTGTCCCGGGTAATTACCATATTTCTCTATTATATATATAGATAATATCCATACAGAAAATGCACAATGCTATGAACATCTATATACACTACTTTATTTCTGTTAGGTATACACATAGGAGTCCAATGGCTGGGTCATAAAGTATGTGCATGTTGGCTTTTGCTGAGATTGTTAATTTCCTACATTGCTTGTATCAATCCTGATGACATTTTTTATGACTTAGAAAACTCATGTAGATTTGGTTTCTGTGAGAAAGCTAATGCTGTGGCTCTCCAACCCCTTAATCAAAGAGGGCCCCAGGGTTCAGATCCTGGTTCACTTTTCTTCTCACCCTATACCTACTCCTTTGGTTATCAGACCTAGAGGACGGCTTTAAATATCACCTAAAATCATAAGCATATATATGTACATATACATTATATATATACATACACATACAACATCATTACATGTATATGTATGTGTGTGCATGTTCAATTTCTTTCAAAATACAAAAATAGAGGTGTGTTTATATATACATATATATGCTTATAGAAGCTTATATGTATATGAGTTTATATGTAATATGTTTATAGAAGAAATATATGTATATATGTATAAATGCATACACACATATGATATATAATATATATCACCAACCCAGACTTCACTCTTAAATTTTACTCTTATATTTTAAAAATATTTTTTAAACCGCTGCTCTAAAAAATAACTTCTTGCCCCACCTTTGGTCTTCCCCAGCTCCATATTTATAGTTGCATAGGCCAAAAATCTTGGAGTCGTTTGTTTTGGATTAAATTGTATCTCCCCCAAATTCATATGTTGAAGTTCTAACCCCTAGTACCTCATAATGTGACCTTATTTGGAAATAAGGTTGTGGCAGAAGTAATTAGCTAAAATGAGATCATTACATTAGGCCTTAATCCAATATGACTGATGTCCTTATAAATAGGGGAAATTTGGACACAGAAACACGCATATGGGAGAGTGCCATGTGAACATAGAGATAGCCATCTAGAAGCCAAGGCGAGAGGCCTGGACCATGTTCTTTTTTCACATTGAAGGGAGAAACCTCAGAAGGACAAACCATGCTGGCACCTTGATCTTGGACTTTTAGCCTCCAGGACTGTTGGATAACACATTTCTTTTGTTTAAGCCACACGGTTTGTGGTACTTTGTTACAGAAGACCTAGCAAACTAATGCAATATCCTTGACTGTTTTCTCACTCTCCACATCCACTCCATTGGGAAGTCCCATTGACTATTACTTCAGAATGCATCCAGAATCTGCCCACTTCTCACCACCTCCACAGCTACCATCCCACTCAAAGCCACCATCATCTTTTGCCTGGATCATTGTGATAGCCTCCCAATTAGTCTCTCTGCTTTCACTTCTGCCTCCTACAAGCCTGCTCTCAACACAGCATCTGGAGTGATCTTTAAAAAACCCACATTAATGTCCTTCTTCTGCTCAAATACTTGGTAAGGCTTCTTATTCACTGGATAAAAGAAAAACCTTGAAAGGACCTCTAAGACCCATGTAATATGCCTCCTCCCCCAATTGCATCTCCAACATCACTTCCTACTACTCTCGTTACCCACTCTGCTTGGGAGCACTGGCTTCCTTGCTGTTCTTCAAACACAAAAGGTCTTGACTTATGGTTTCTTTGCATTGGCTGTTTTCTTTGCCTGAATACTCTTTCTGCAGTTATCTGTTTGGCTACCTTCTTCATCTCCTTTAAGTCTTTCCTTGAATATCCCCATAATGAATGAATAAATAAATAAAAAGGCATCAGCTAAAATGCTCCAAAGAGATCCACATTAGTTCCCTATTCATTTTAGAGCTCTTTAAAAGATGTTCAATTTCTTTCAAAATACAAAAATAGAAAATATGGGTAGCATTAAGAGTTTTAATGGAGAGGACAAAGGTATCCTATTTGTACATGAGAAAGTGCCAGTTAGGAGGGCAGTGATTCTGGATTATATTTTTCCCTTTATCCTCTGCTCTGTCTATAACTCCAAGGGTTCTCCCATTGATATTATCTTTAGATAGACATTTCCGTACAGATTCATGTATCGCTCACTGTGTGTAGCGGTCAGTGGGTTATAGTACTGTGTAGAAAGCCAGGCATGGAATGACCACAGCTCTGCTGGGAAGGAAGGCATTCCAGCTGAAACCTAAATGCTCAGGAACCAACAACTCTGAACATGGAGGACAATAGGAACCAGACCAGATGAAGAGTGGGGAGTTTGGAACAAGATGCAGATTTTTTTGTTTAGATGTAAGGTAAGTAAACCAGAGAGTAAGAGAACTTGCAATCAGTGTTTCTCTCTCTGTGCCTTCCTAGTTCTCCATTTCCAGCCTCAGTTGTTTCGCTAGGCTCACCTCTTCCCTTCTGCTTAGACACCCTGATACTGTCCCTTTCTCCCACTCACAGGGTTAACTTTCACACATACTTTGAGGAACTGCTCAATCACAACCTTCTCTAGGAAGCCCTTACTGCCCCGTCTTTCCCCAAAGCCAAGCTGGGTTATGTTCCTCCTGTGTATACTTCCAGCATTGCACTTTTACTAAGCATTCTCTATGTATGTACCAGTCTGCTTATTTGTCTGCTCTCCTCCCCATGGTGAGCTCCTTGAAGGCCAGCATGATGCGTTATTTACTGGTATATCTGATTCCTTAGCACAGTATAGTACCTGACACATAGTTGGGCTTTGATCAATGTTTTGATGACTGAATGAATAAATAATGAATGAAAATGCAACCAATTTTAAGTAATGGCTAGCCAGGTTCCTAGGTGAAAGTTCAGGAGGCCTGTTGGGTGGCTGAGAAGTTGGCAACTTACTAGACCTAGGTCTGATGATCTTTTCTTGGTAAGGTTTTGACATTTACAAGGAGAAAAGAGCCTAGGAAACTATGAAATAACTAAAGTGAAAGTATTTTTCATCAATTATTTTTTAGTCATTACACACAAATCAAGAAAATGAAAAGGGACAGCATCCCAGAAATGTTCAAATGATTGGAATACTTGATGCAATAATACTGGTTTATCTGTAGTTCTTGTACTGTTAAATCTCTCTGGGAGCCATGAATCTTAAAGGTAGGCCATCAAACTGCACACTGGAAGATCCCAAGGTCATTTCAGTTATCTCAAGGCTACATAAATTCCAAATCCTCCTTTCAGAGAGGCAAAGATCATGAAAGGATGGAAGGTCTTACTTATTCATCCCTGGGGTTTGTGGTAGAGGTGGGAGAAAGCCACAGAGGCACATCCAGAGATGAATGTACTAGCCAAATGGAATGAGGAGATTGCATAAGCAAAGCATGAGTAAACAGGGATTTCTCTCTCTCTCTCTCTCTCTCTCTTTCTCTCCCTCCCACCCCCCACCCACACATAGCAGAAGTCAGTGGGTGGTAAAAGGAGCCCCAAACTGGAGTTAGGAGACCTGGGATTTAGTCCTTGCATGCCACTGACCAATTGTGTAACCCTGGACACTTGGTTGTTCTGCCCCAGCATCCTCCTCTGTAGAATGACTAGGTTGGGCTAAAATGATCTTTTTCAGCTTTAGGATTTTGTGCTTTTGTATGAAGACTAACCAAGATAATTAAAGAAGGAGAAATTGGGGGAAAAGAATAATGGATTTTATTTTGGAAATCAAATTTATTTGAGATTCTTGTGATACATCTGGATGTCAATGATAAAAACTACTTGAAAGTGGAAGTCTGGCCCTGGGCTCAGAGCTGGGAGTGGAGATACAGATTTGGCAGTTTATTGATAAGGGGTAATTAGAACAATAATAGTGGTATGACCAGCTAAACCAGTTGTAAACAAACAGATTACATACCCAAAAGAACTGGAAACAAATTCAAATTCACTTATGTTTGTTTGATTCTATTTTCCTTTACTCTTTATTTTAATGGATAGTAATAATAATTGCACCGTTTGTTGGGTCTTGACTTATACTAGGTATTCAGTTAAGTGCTTTACATTTTTTATCTCATTTAATCTTTACAAATAATTACATGAGGTAGGTAAAATGATTCCCATTTTAGAGATGTGGAAATTGAACAATGGTGTGCTAGTAAACATATAACAATTATCTAGGAGCAGGGAAAGCCCTACTTTGCAGTGGTTGCTGATACCCATGATGTAAAGACTCTCACCATGGCCTATTTCAAGCTACCAATGAGGTCTTTGAACAGGGAGTAGGGAAAGTATGTGCAAGAGTGCACTATTATGTACTATTTTCACCAGACAGATACAATAAACATAAGTATCCTCAAGAGCAGAGATAATGGTAACATGCAATAAAAAATTAAGAAGTGATGATTTTGAGTACTCATTACCTTTAGTATAATTTATTTAATTTTAAAGGTACATGATATAATTTAAACTGTTTGAATTTAATAACTGGCTTGCAGAATTCCTAAAAATTTAACTGTCTGCTCTCATAGGCTAGTAAGCTGGCTTCACACACCAGTGAAAATGATGCAAAGACAGGGTAAATAACTTGCCTAAGGTCATACACAAAATGCCTGGGCCAAGATTAGAACCTTGATCCATCTAATTCTGAAGATCTGGCCCTTAACCACTAGACCAAGCATGCCAAACTCGTGGCCTGCAGGCCGCATGCGGCCCACAACTAATATTTTTGTGACCCAGCCAAGATATGTAAGAGACATTCTAATATAAATTTCGTAACTTAATTTTTACAATATCCTGTTATACATAATTATTAATAACGAACTACAACACTCACTAATGACTGATTACTATAATCATGTTGCATTCATTTCCCTTATGCGCCTTACGCACAAGTGCACAATTTCTCTCCACTGATACTACCGTAGCAGTGAATATTTTAGCAGCTGATTGCCACGTCATTATTCTAGGACTGACTTGTTTAGTGTGCGCAACAGGAAATATTTCACTTTTGGAGAACAAGAAAAATAGGTTTATTTGCATTACGCTTATTTGTGCAGTTATTCAGTGTCTGGTAAGTTAATGTTCAAGAAAAAATTTAATTTTTATTAAAATGTTCTATTAATTTATGTTAATGATTACTCATTTATTTCAGCCCTTTGTATTCAGCCTGTCTCCATCGAAATAAACCTATGTTTCTATGAAAACTGAAGCTTTTGTTTTCTTGTGGCCCACATAAACGTAAACCTTGTTTATTTGGCCTGTGTTAGCCTTTGAGTTTGACATGCTTGCACTAGACTGTCATTTGTAAAACTGTAAAGTGCTATGTACTGTATATTGTAAAGAAGAAAAAAATATTGTTGTGTTTTCTATTTGAAGAAAATACCTGCTCTTAAGTGTCATCAATAAGAAGTTCTAGTGGAAAAGCAGTAATGAGTCAGAAAAATCACTGCGACTTCTGCTTCTCTGGATTGGCTCTTGTGCCTCAGTTCCCCTGTTTTAGTAAAGGAATGCTTTGTGTCCACGCTGTTGTTGGAAATAAAAGAATTCATAAAAATCTTTTTATGTTGCTTATAGGTAGGACTCAGAAATATACATGGTTTAAATAACTATTAGTTTGAATTTAACTTTATGCTAGCCATTATTGAAAGTAAAAAATAAAGAAATATAACAAACACCTATTAATTAGCATCCATATCTTAATGTAATCTCTTTGTAGGCAAAATGTATAAAGATGTTTATTGTATTAAGTAGTAAAAATATGAAACATCTGGCAGCAATTTTTAGATCTTGAAGAATCAAATGACAAAATGATGAGTCTCAGGGGAGTAAGATCATGTTTCCCACTCCTGAAAAATGGTTTGAACAATTTTTTAATGTTTTCTGAAAAACCATACTTAATTTTGTTTCTTTGCCCTTCCCTATCTTAGGAAGTGACTTACACACAGATTTTCATAAACTGTTCACAAAATTCTATGTAGTGTTTTGGACCTGGGTGAAGCCTGTGGCTAGACTTGCACCTGTAAAGTCACCGGCTAGCTCAGTAAATCTGGACAAACCAAATAGCGCTCTGAATCTTGTGCTGTAAGAAGAAAGTATCATGATTGTGATTGCCTCGTTGAAAAAGGAGACAAAGCTCCATTAGAATGCAGGGAAAGCTGTGAGCAGTTTGGCCACTGGCTGAGGAAAAGGACAGGACAGTGTACTCTAGTCAGGAATGATGAAGCTTGGGAAGGGTCAGCTTGCTTCTGCAGATCTCAGCTCTGAATCACTGAGCAGTGAGTGCACACAGAGTTGGCATGCACGCTTGCCTTCCTGGCATCTGTAGGTTTCACTAATCTCGTGTTCTAGTTCCTCACTCACGTTGGAAAATGAAAGTTTTTATTCATGTTTGGCTTTCCAATGTTTTTAGATAAATATGGTCATCTTTAACATGTGACGATATTGTCTACCCCCTCCCTTTTTGGAACTACTAATTCTAATGTACATTCTACAAATAATTTATTTAATAGCTACCTGGTCTATTAACAAACCGTTGTGGCCTCAAACTCTGTGCCAGGCGCTGTGTAAAGGACAAGAGGGTTAAGATGCGGTCTGTGTTCCTCAGCAGGGAGATTAGCCACGTGCACAGTTAGTGATGGTACAAGGCAGGAGATACAAACTGCAAAGTGAGGGCTGGGGTCTTTGGTGCTCTGAGATGTAAAAGGATAAAACAGCTCTGCCTGAAGTGATCAGGGAGGGCTCCCTGGGAGAAGTGCACTAGGGAACATAGATTGGGGGCTGGCCATGAAGAACATATAGACTAGAAAGTACAGGGTCATCCAAAGAAAGAGAATGGCGGGACCTCAAAAGAGACACAATATTTAAAAGCTTTTCAAGACCTTGAGAAGTGTTGCTATTGAAGATACTTGTGGCATATTTGAATGCAATAAAACAGAATGCTCCATAATGTTTTGGGAGAAATCTTTGATTTTCTCCAGCAATTCATTCTCCTTGCTAAGCCAGGCTTCTTTGGGGTCACTAAGAGGTTGTGAAGGATATATGGATATGACTAAAGTCATCACATTACCCATTAGTCATTGGTTACAGCACTGCAGAATGAGAGAAACAGCTGGAAATGGTACAGGAACACCACTTGGGCCATGTTTACCTAAGATGGATATTTCTAACTGCAATGGAGGGTCTTGCCTTTATATATATACTAGAGGCCCGGTACACTAATTCTGCACAGGTGGGGGGGTGGGAGGGACATGAGAGGTTGGCCAGTGACCCCACCCCTGATCGGGCAGGGGGGGTGGGCTGATCGGGGCCAGGCTGGCCAAGGGGAGGGGCCATGGGCAGTTGGCCGGCTGGCCCCGCCCCTGATCGGGGTGGGGAGGCCCATCAGGGCCCCCATCGGGCCAGTTGGCCACCGCAGTGTGTGTCATGGCAACCGGTCATTCCAGTCGTTCTGGTCACTTGGCTTTTATATATATAGATCTCTTTTCTTTGTTGCTGAGCTAATTGGTTCAGAGACAATGCTGTATGAAAGGAGTAGAAAATGGAAGCTTGGTGAGTTGTTACCCTCACCAAGGTAAGTCCCTTCCTTCTTTTCACTACCTTTGAGTGGCAAAGAGGGATCTGAGATACTCCTGGGTGCTCAGCACTTTGGTATTCATTGTATGGATCACTTACAACTCATTTTTTGTGCTGTCGTGCTGATGGGTTGAGACCCACCAGAGGGAGATGGAGAGAATTTTCCTGTGATCACCAAAGCTTCTCTGCCCCAATCAGGAGCCATAGCTGTCTGCTGGGACCTGACATTGGAACACCACTGATGTGGCCAATTTGCCCAACTTCTTAACCAATGGGAACTTAACCAGCAAAGAGCAGAGTGGCAGGGCTCTAGTTGGTGTCAAAATTAAAGCCAAAAAATCACCTCACAATGAAACAAAGGGAGATCACATTCAAGTTTTGTAAGAATTCTACACAGATATCAACTGTGGCAAGGCCTGCTATTTTAACATGGTAAAATATTTTATTTTTTCCCTTAGAGGGGAAATTTTAATTTCAGGCTTATACCCTATTATTTCAGTGAAGAGTAAGGACAACTAATAGTTGGTTGGCTAGAAGATTCTGGCAGGAATAAAATATCAGCCAAGCATCTTTTTGGATATCCTAAAATAAACTGTGTAGAAAACTAGACATCTTATGCCAGGACAAAACTAAAAAGCTGTTTCTCAGAGGTCTCCCTGACCCCCTTTTCTGGATACAATCTTATTGGTTGATAGCACCAAATTTTTGGCTGCATTGCAAGGAATTGCTATGCTGTGGCTGATTACTGCTATCATCACTCTCCCTGCCTTGTCAGGAAATCTTGTTAGGAACATGTTTCCAAGAAAGCAAGAGAGACAAAGTTGTTTGTTTGTTTAGGAGAAGCTATTATTGGAGGTGCTAGTGCTAGGGTGGTGGTCTAGGGTCTGAGATAAAGGGGAGGAACTTAGAAGTTTTGTGAAAAATGACTGTCCCCATCCCAGGAGTTGTTTGTCTTAATGGGGAGAGGTGGCCTCTAGCCCTGGCTCTGCCACCAGCAGTGTGACTCAAGACCATTCGTTCATTCATTCAGCACTTATAGAGCACACACTATGTTTGACACTGTGTCCAACACTGAGGACCACATGGTGATGAATAGATAAGGAACATGTTCTCAAACCTCTGAATACCATCCTATATAATAAAAGGCTAATATACAAATTGTCCCCTCGACCAGGAGTTCGACCGGGAGTTCAGCCAGGGGGCGGGGCCCACCACCAGGATCCAGGGACGGGGCCGGACGGCCAACCACCCACGGCCCTTCCCCCAGCTGGCCTCTGCCCCGATCGGCCCCTCAACCCTGATTGGGGGTGGGGCTGGCCCACCAACCTCCCACGTCCCCTCCCCCTGGCCAGCCAGGCCCGATTGGCCTCAATTGGGGTGGGCTGGCCAGACCCCACCTGTGCATGAATTCGTTCACTGGGCCTCTAGTTTCTTTATATATGCAATGTGAGGGATGTGTTAGAATTATCTCTCAAGGCCCTCTATCTCTAGTTCTCAAATCTTTATTTTTCTGTAGAAGCACAATGTACCCAGAACAGTAACAGGAAAACTGATACCGAACATGCATGCCAGACACTGTGCTAGCTAATCATTTTTATATAGAATCGCCTAAAATAGGTATCATCATACCCATTTTATAGATGAGAAAACTAAGCATAAGAGAGGTTGAGTTTCCTTTTGTTATCAGTGAGAAAGAGGCAAAGCCAATCTCAAACCCAACTCTGCTGACTGACTCCAAACCTAGCATTTTCCCCTCCTCCTCTGTTCTCCAGGTTTTTAACATTCATTAATCTCCCCTGGACTTCTTTCTGGGAGTACTTATGAAAAATTTATTCAAGAATTCATGCCAGGCCCTAGCTAGTTTGGCTCAGTGGATAGAACATCAACTCACGGACTAAAGGGTCCCAGGTTCCATTCTAGTCAAGGGCACGTTCCTTGGTTGCAGGCTCAATCCCTGGCCCTGGTTGGGTGCATCGGGAGGCAACCAATCGATGTGTCTCTTTCACATAGATGTTTCTCTAAAGGTCAATGGAAAAATATCCTTGGGTGAGGATTAACAACAACAACAAAAAACATACCCCACCGCCCCCCCCCCCCAAAAAAAAGAATCCATGGCAGTATAATACAAAATACCTCATTCTTGCCTTAATGGGTTTTCCATTAGTTTTCCCTTCCTCCTTACCTACTAAACTTTTCTTATTCATCATAAGGGTGATCTTGCCACTTCAGTCAAGCCCAGTGCTACCACTGCTTTGCCTTTGCTTGTACTTTACCTTTGACTTGGAATAATTTTCAATCTGGTCTATTGCCAAATTCTGTACTCTTTCCCAGACTTTATTTGTTGTGGTTTTGTTTTATTTTTAGAGAGAGCAAAGGTGAGTGAGAGAGAAAGAGAAAGAGAGAAACATCAATGTAAGAGCAACCCAGGTACGCTCCCTTGACTGGGAATCAAACCCTGATCCTTTGGTGCTTGGGCCACCGCTCTAACCACTGAGAACACTGGCCAGGGCAAGGAGTTGCTTCTTATAGATAAACAAAGGAAGTGGTTTCCTGAGATGGAATCTACTCCCAGTGAAAATACTGTGAAGATTGTTAACATGACAACCAAAGATTTAGAATATTGCATAAACCTCGTTGATAAAGCAGTGGCAGGGTTTGATAAGATTGAGTCCAGTTTTGAAAGATGTTTTACTGTGGGTAAAATGCTATCAAACAATATTTCATGCTACAAAAAAATCACTAATAAAAGGGAGTCAATCAATGAAGCTAACTTTATTGTCCTGTTTTAAGAAATTGCCAAAGCCACCTCAAACTTTGGTAACTACCACCCTGATCAGTCCCCAGCCATCAATATTGAGGCAAGACCCGCCACCAGCAAAAAATATGACAGCTCACTGAATATTCAGATGATGATCAACATTTTTTAGAAATAAAGTTTTTAAAAATTAAGGTATGTAATTTTTTGAGACACAATGCTATTGTATACTTAATAGACTACAGTATAGTGTAAACATAATTTTTATATACTGGGAAACCAAAAATTTGTGTGACTTTGCTTTATTGTGATATTCACTCTATTGTGGTGCTCTGGAACTGAACCTACAACATTTAATATTTCCCTGCAAGGAGAAGTCCACAGTAAGAGGTGATTCAAAGACTTACTAAGGGCTTTCTTTTGCTATCTTCCAAATGATGTCATTCTCTTTCTTTTTTTTCTTCTAATATTACATGGTTAATGTAGAAAGTTTGAAAAACGCAGGAACTATTCACACTTTAGAGGTAATCATTGTTAACATTATGATGCATTTCCTACTATGATGTTTAATTTTATGTGTCAACTTGGCTAGGCTATGTTGCCCAGTTGTGTGGTCAAACACCTGTGTAGATATTGCCACAAAAGTATTTTTTTCAGGTGTGATAAGCATTTAAGTAACTAGACTTTGAGTAAAGCAGACTACCATCCATAATGTGGGTGGGCCTCATCTAATAAGTTTATAACCTTAAGAACAAAACTGAGGTTTCCCAAAGAAGAAGCGATTCTACTTCGAGACTGAAACAAACCTGCCTGAGTTCCAGGCTGCAGATTTCAGACTCAAGACTTCAACATCACCTCTTCCCTGAATTTCCAGCCTGTCATCTGCTCTACAGAGTTTGGACTTGCCAGCCCCCACGATCACGAGTTGACTTCTTAAAATGAATCTTCCTTCCTTCCTTCCCTCCCTCCCTCCCTTCCTCCCTCCCTCCCTCCCTTCCTTCCCTCCTTCCTTCCTTCCCATCATCTATCTATCTACCTATCTATTCAATTTGTTCTGTTTTTCTGGAGAACCAAACTCATACACCAATTGCCCCCATTCTTTTGCTCACTTATTTCCTCTGGATTAGCACCTCTCAAACTATACTGTGCATGTAAAACACCTGGAAATTTTGTTCAAGTGCAGCCTCTGGGGCAGTAGGTGTTGGATTGAGATTCAGTGTTTCTAACAACCTCCCAGTTAATGCCCATGCTGCTGGTTGGTAGACCACACTTTGAGTAGCATGGATTTATATAACCAACGTTTTCTTTTAAACTATATCACAATCTCAGTTATTCTCCTAAAACATAATTTGTAGTAACTATAATACATTCCATCATAGGAGTTGACACAGTTTAGGTTAACCCATTCTAATTATTGGAATTTTAATTTGGTATTATTTTTTCAGTATTATGGAACTTCTCAATGAACATCCTTGTATATAAATCTCTGTGTGTAGCATTCCTTAGGACATTTTTGCCGAAGAAATTCCAGGGCCAAATAGATACATTGTTCAGCCTTTAAAAACATATTTCCCAAAAACTGTTTAGAAAAAAAATGACCTAAGTATTTTGGTCCATTCAGGCTGTTATAACAAAATATAGATTGAGTAGCTTATAAACAACAATCATTTATTTCTCACAGTTCTGGAGGCTTGAAAGTGCAAGATCATGGTGCTGGCAGATTCAGTGTCTGGTGAGGGTCCACTCCTTGGTTCCTAGACAGCACCTTACCTCTGTAACCTTACATAGTGGGTTACAGTGAGGGATCTCATTGGGCCTCTTTTATAAGGACACTATTCCCATTCATGAGGATAGAGCCCAAAATTACCTCCCAAAGCTGTCCTGACTATGCTGTCCTGATTGTTGCTGCTGGTGTTGGTGAATTAGAAGCAGGTATCTCCAAGAATGGGCAGACCCATGAACATGCCTTTCTGGCTTATACACTGGGTGTGAAACAGCTGATTGTTGGTGTTAACAAAATGGATTCCACTGAGCTACCCTATAGCCAGAAAAGACATGAGGAAATTGTTAAAGAAGTCAGCACCTACATTAAGAAAATTGGCTATAACCCTGACACAGTAGCATTTGTGCCAATTTCTGGTTGAAATGGTGATAACATGCTTGAGCCAAATGCTAATATGCCTTGGTTCAAGGGATGGAAGTCGCCCTTAAAGATGGCAATGCCAGTGGATCTACTCTGCTTGAATCTCTGGATTACATCCTGCCACCAACTCGTCCAACTGACAAGACCCTGCATCTACCCCTCCATGATGTCTACCAAATTGGTGGCATTGGTACTATTCCAGTGGGCTGAGTGGAGACTGGTGTTCTTAAACCTGGCATGGTGGTCACCTTTACTCCAGTCAATGTTACAACTGAAGTAAAGTCTGCTGAAATGCACCATGAAGTTTTGAGCGAAGCTCTTCCTGGGGACGATGTGAACTTCAATGTCAAGAACATGTCTGTCAAAGATGTTCATTGTGGCAATGTGGCTGGTAACAGCAAAAATGGCCAACTAATGGAAGCAGCTGGCTTCACAGCTCAAGTGATTATACTGAACCTCCCAGGCCAAATCAGTGCTGGATATGCACCTGTGCTGGATTGTCACACAGCTCACATTGCTTGCAAATTTGCTGAGTTGAAGCAGAAGATTTATTGTTGTTCTGGGAAAAAACTGGAAGATGGCCTTAAGTTTTTGAAAGCTGCCATTGTCGATATGGTTCCTGGCAAGCCCATGTATGTTGAGAGCTTCTCTGACTACCCTCCTCTGAGCTGTTTTGCTGTTTGTGACATGAGACAGACAATTGCTATGGGTGTCATCAAAGGAATGGATAAGAAGGCAGCTAGATCTGGCAAAGTCACCAAGTCTGTCCAGAAAACTCAGGCTAAATGAATATTATCCCCAATACCTGCCACCCCTTCTTACTCAGTGGTGGAAGAATGGTCTTAGAACCCTTTATCTCAATTGGCCATTTAAGTTTAATATAAAAGACTGGTTAATAATAACAATGCATCCTAAAACCTTCAGGAAGAAAGGAGAATGTTTTGTGGACCATTTGTGTGTGTGTGTGTGTGTGTGTGTGTGTGTTGCAGTTTTTAAGCTACGTTTTAAAAATCAGTACTTTTTAATGAAAACAACCAAAAATCTGTCACAAAACTTTGAGACTCATTAAAACAAAGTTTAATGAGAGAAAATAAAAAGGAATAATGACCTAAATAGAAGAGCTAAAATGATAAAACTTAGAACAAAACACTGGGGGTAAATCTTCATGACCTTGGATTTGTCAATGGCTTCTTAGCTAGAACACCAAAAGCACAAGCAACTACAACAAAAATAGATAAACTGAACTTCACCAAAATTAAAAACTTGTATGTCAAAGGTTATTATTTAAAAAATGAACAATGGAAAATATTTTCAAGTTATATATCTAAGTGTCTAGTATCCAGAATATAATATAGAACTCTTACAACTCAACAACAAAAAGACAATCCAATTTCAAATAGGCAAATGATTTGAATTAGACATTCCCCCACAGAAGATATACAAATTATGAAAAGATGCTCAATATCATCAGTAATTAGGGAGTTGAAAATAAAAATCACGATGAGGTACCACTTCAAACCCACCAGGAAATTAAAAATATAAAGGAAAATACATGTTGGCAAAGATGTAGAGAAATTGGAACCCCCATAGATTGCTGGTGGGAATATAAAATGGTGCAGGCACTGTGGAAAACATCTTGGTGGTTCTTTAAGAAGTTAAACATAGAATTATCATGGAACCCAATAATTCTACTCCTAGATATATAACCAAAAGAATTCAAAACTGGTACTCAAACAAATAGATGTACATGCATATTCATTGTGGCACCATTTAAAATATCCAAAAGATGGAAACAACCTAAATATCCATCAGCAGATGAATGGATAAACAAAATGTGGTATATTCATACAATCTATTCTATCTAATAAAAGAGTAATATGCAAGTTAACCATCACTCCGCTATACCCACAAGCCACGCCCACAAGCCACGCCCACAAAGCCAATCAGGAGCAAATATGCAAATAAATCCAACCAAGATGGCTACGGCCACAGAGAGCAGGAGGGAGGTTTGGGTTTCCCCAGCAATGGAGGAAGCCAAGCTTTCCGCCTGCCCTTGCCGGCCTAGGCCTCCACTGAAGGCTACAAAGTTTCAATGATAGAAGATACATAAATCCAAACAGAAATGGCCGCAGCCACGAAGCTGGAAAGAGCAGGAGGCTAGAGTTGCCCCCAGCGATGGAGGAAGCCAAGCTTTCCACACACCCTGGCCGGCCCAGGCCTCGCTTAAGGCTACAAAATTTCAATTATAGAAGATACAGAAATCCCAACAGAAATGGCTGCCACCACGGAGCAAGCAGAAGGCTTGGCTCCGCTCCAGGCTACAAAGTTTCAATTGTAGAAGATAAATAAACCCCAGATACCAGAGCCTCCGCTTGGGTTGCCAGGGGGTGTGGCCAGCCTGCAAACCACCACAGGCCCCTCACCCAGGCCGCCCCATACCCCAAGGGAACCCTCACCCTGATCTGGGACACCCTTCATGGCAAACCAGCTGGCCCCCACCCATGCACCAGGACTCTATCCTATCTAATAAAAGAGTAATATGCAGATTGACCATCACTCCAACACACAAGATGGCTGTACCCATATGGTCAAAGATCCTGCCCCCATGTGGACACAAGATGGCCGCCACAAGATGGCCAGCAAGGGAGGGCAGTTGGGAGGGACCAGACCTGCAAGGGAGGGCAGTTGGGGGTGATCAAGCGTGCAGGGGAGGGCAGTTAGAGGTGACCAAGCTGGCAGAGGAGGGAATTTGGGGGTGACCAGGCCTGCAGGGAAAAGGCAGTTGGGAGGGACCCAGGCCTGTAGGGGAGGGCAGTTGGGGGTGACCAGGCCTGCAGGGGAGGGCAGTTAGGGGTGACCAGGCCTGCAGGGGAGGGCAGTTGGGAGGGACCAGGCCTCCAGGGGAGGGCAGTTAGGGGTGACCAGGCCTGCAGGGGAGGGCAGTTAGGGGAAAACAGGCTGGCAGGGGAGCAGTTAGGCATCAATCAGGCTGGCAAGGGAGTGGTTAGGGGGTGATCAGGCTGGCAGGCAGAAGCGGTTAGGGGCAATCAGGAAGGCAGGCAGGTGAGAGCAGTTGGGAGCCAGCAGTCCTGGATTGTGAGAGGGATTTCCGACTGCCCGTTGGGATCGGGCCTAAACGGGCAGTCAGACATCCCTCAAGGGTTCCCAGATTGGAGAGGGTGCAGGCTGGGCTGAGGGACACACACCCCCGTGCATGAATTTTGTGCACCGGGCCTCTAGTATATATAAAAGCCTAAGCAACTGTTCAACCATTCAACTGGTAGCTATGCCAAGCACTGACCACCAGGGGGCAGACACTCAATGCACAGGCATGGAAACATGGAACAGACTGATGAATCTCAGAGGGAAGGGGGAAGGGAGGAGGGTGAGAAGAGATTAACCAAA
The DNA here is from genome assembly GCF_963455305.1 of Plecotus auritus. Classification (NCBI taxonomy): domain Eukaryota; kingdom Metazoa; phylum Chordata; class Mammalia; order Chiroptera; family Vespertilionidae; genus Plecotus; species Plecotus auritus. The sequence goes on from NC_137775.1 coordinate 151,885,974, forward strand.
GATCTTATATGCATGCTAGAGGCCTGTACACGAATTCGTGCACCGGTGGGGTCCCTCAGCCTCGCCTGCGGGGATCAGGCCAAAACCAGCAGTCCAACATCCCCTGAGGGGTCCTGGATTGAAAGAGGGCACAGACCAGGCCGAGGGACCCCACCAGTGCACAAATCCATGCACCGGGCCTCTAGTGTTATATAAACTCACTTATAGAAAACATTTAGAATAGGTAAATTCATAGAGACAGAACACAAGTTAGGGATTACCAGGATCTGAGAGAAGGCAAGCATGGGAAGCAACTGCTTAATATGTACAGGATTTCCTTTTAGGACAGTGATTTTTCAACCAATGAGTTGCAAGAATTTCTAAAATATGCAGTACCTGACTATTTAGTTAGGGGCACTGACCTCTTTTCCCTTAGATTGTCAAATAAAAAAATGACAACAGCCAATACAACAATAACAGTCCAGTGTGAATTAATCAAAATTATATCTAATTTTTCATCAGATCAACAAAAATATATCTTGCTTTAGGGTGATAATATGTTCTGGAACTAGTTAGAGGTTGTGGTTGCACAAAATGATTAATGGTTAAATGGCTTATTAAGTGATTAATTTTATGTTATGTGAATTTTACCTCAAATAATGAATATGTTAGCTAGACTTGTGATGATCATTTCATAATATATGCATGTAAAATATTAAATAATAAAGAGAAAAATCAAGACTAGATTCTTACCTGTATGTCTGCCACATTTTATGGTTACCATTAAAAATATTATTTTTAAATTGATTTTTAGAGAGAGAGAGGAAGGGAGAGGGGGAGAGAGAGAAACATCGATGTGAGAGCAAAACATCAATCTGCTGCTCCTATATGCCCCCACCAGGGATTGAGCACCCAACCCAGGCCTGTGCCCTGGCTGGGAATTAAACTGGCAACCATTTGCAGGGGGCGACGCCTAACCAACTGAGCCACATCAGCTGGTGCTGGTTTCCATTTTAAAACACAATAGCAAAATCATGACATACCTTTGTTTATTACCACCAAAGGGTTTTATTAGATTTCATTCTAATGGGTTTTCCCATTATTTCCACCTACTCTGTAAAATTCAGATTTCAGTCCAAGGCTTCAGGAACATTGCAAGCAGCTGCACTGGAATCATGCATCTGACCATCAATGACATGCCAACTCTAACAGACAACTGTTTAAAAGTAAGTAGTTGGAAAGTACATTTTCTTCTCACTCCCATTAAATGGGCACACTTTTTAGTGACTTGAATTACTAAAAATATGAATGGGCTTTTCATATTTGTTTTTTTAATAGTAAGAAAATCATTTAAAATTTACGCACATACATTTGGACATTTGAATCCTTAAATGTCCTAAGAAACTTTGTTTCACAGTTAGGATATTTTTGTTTCAGTGATATAGCCTAAGCATAAATTTTAAGTTTAGCTCTACATGTGAAGCTTCTAAATGTAGTGATTTTTTCCAGCATTGTATTTTTTCATATTTTCCCATACTTTCATAACATGATTTAATTCTGATTCCTCTGCATTATTCTAATGTATGTATACTAAAATATGTTGAAAAAAGTCTCGTTTTCTTTGAAAAAATGAAAATTTAATGGTTAATGTGTTTCTGAAAATATTTAGGAAAAAATGACCTCATTAAACTTGTGCTGTGGCTAATTTAATAATCTTTTCTTCTTCTAAAGGCTTTAGTTGAGCATTGTCTTCGTATTACATCAGTGGTTTTCATTGGTTCGCCACATATTTCCGATCTTGCTTTCAAAGCCTTCTCTAATTGTAACCTCACAAAGATCCGATTTGAAGGTCTGTAATATTAAAAATGTGGTTCAGCACTAACTTTTACTCTTGTGGCAATTTAAATGCAGTACTTATCTTTTCTTCTGTTTGTTTTTTTTTAAACAGGAAATAAAAGAATTACTGATTCATGCTTCAAATATATAGACAAGCATTATCCAAACATTAGTCACATTTACATGGCGAACTGCAAGGGAATAACGGATAGTAGCCTCAAGTCACTCTCACCTTTGAAGCAACTTAGTGTGTTGAATTTGGCAAATTGTATAAGGTAATGAGTCATTTAGTCATATATTCAAGAAACACTGAAACTCTGTATTGTGCCAGGCTTCCTTAAAGAGCTCATTGATAGTAAACATGAAAGTCAGGAGTCTAAGTGGAGGTAAGCGTAGAGGCTGTGGTAACACAAAGGAGGGGTACCCAAACCAGACTGGCTATAGGCGATGCCGGGAGATTCTCAGGGAAAGCTCAGGATATGTGGAATCACAGGACCTTGTAAAATTAAATGAATTCATAAAAAGACTTATGGACTATCTTTCTTAGTGAGTGTTCTCACAGCTGGTTCAGTTAAGAGGTTTTTCCAAAATGGACTTTCAAACTTGCTTATGAGGAACCAATCTTGGGTACTAGTTAGATTTCTCCTGTGTGAATTTGCTGACAGATGGATAGATGGTAAGTCCTTACTAAAACCCTGTTTTCAGTGAGGCTACTATTGGGCTTCTATCCTGGTATTCTCAGGTGGGCAAGGATGAAATTATTGCTGAAACCTCTTCACCAATGAATATCTCAGCTTCTTGCCTATGTAAGTTTCTTGTAATATTATTGGGCCAGAAGATAACAAAATAGCATTTGATCCTAGGATGTTGGTTAATATCTGGGAAAACATAAGACGAGTCTGAGTAATAAGCTAAGTTACATGAAATATTAAGCCAGGTTGTCTATTAAGATGGAGAAGCACCATGTGTCTGGGAGGGGTGGGTAACATAGAATTTGAAATGGAGATTAGGAAATGAGGCCCCCAATCAATGGGCAGCAAGGAACTTAGGCCTCCTGCCAATAGCCATAGAGTGAGCTTGGAAGCAGACCCTCCAGTCTCAGTCAAGCCTTCATATGAATGAAGCCCCAGCTGGTATTTTGACTGCAAGCTCATGAGCAAGCTGGCATCATGATACTGAGAATCACAGACAAACTCCTACATCATGATACCAGCACAATGTGTATTTGTGCATATGTGAATGTGTACATACATGCGTGTGTGTGTGTGTGCATAACAGCTAATCTTATCTGTATTAATATGTGAAATATTAATTATTGATCTTTATTCTATTTCACTCAGGCTTCTGCAGGTTAACTAATTTTAAAATAAATGGAGGTTTTCTGCTTCAGGCAGTATAGCTGATAAAACCCTTCAAAGGACTCAGGTTTCTGGAAGAAGTTAGCTTAAAGCTTTTTCTCTATTGGAAAGCATCTCTATTTAGGATTTCAGGGTTACCATAGGTTAAGATCAAATAAATCGGTGTTCATAATTATAGATTATCAAATGTACAAAAATAGGAGTCACCATGAAAAGGAGTCACCAGAAATGGCAAAATATATTTGATCTTCAAGTAATTCATATATTAGAATTATCAGATTTGGAATATTAAGTAACTATGTATGTTATGTTTGAAGAAATAAATAATGGAATCAGAAACATGAGCAGGCAACCAAATGTAAAAATAACTAGATTTATTTGAAAATAAAAACCAATTTTAGAAATAAAAATATAATGTAGTTATTGAAATAAAGAAACTCAATGGATTGCTAATCAGCAGATTAGAACTCACTGAAGAGAGAAGAACAGAGCTGGAAGATAACCACTTCCATGACATCAGAGTAAAAAACAAAAAAGAGAAATTTATAAAAGACTATAACATAAGGTGAAAAGACCGAGAAGGTTTAGTGTCAGAGTTTCAGGTTCGATTTTTAAAATCCATCTATGAAAGATACACCTAAAACAATAAGCAGATGAGTCAAAGAATATACATTTTCTTAACCACACACCAAACCTTTAAAAATGGACTGTATATGAAGTTTTGAAGCAAGTTCCCACAACTTTTAAATTATTGGAATCAATAAACCTGTATTAATTTTATTTAAGTTTGCTAACACATCTTTGCAATTTCTTTTTTTGTTATTTTATTTTAAATATGTTTCTTATAGACTACTTATGACTAGATTTTATTAAATAAATTTGAGAGTCTCTGTCTTAATAGGGAATATTTTCAACTTTTTAATATGTATCATTATTATAAAATTGATACATTTGGTTTTCTTTTGCTTCTAAGCATTCTACTATTTATACTTTTTATCTTTTTTATTTTTAATGTCTAGGTTATGTTTTGTTATTTTATTTTATTTACTTTAAAAAATTTTATTTTTCAATTACAGCTACATTCAATATTTTTTTGTATTAGTTTCAGGTGTATAGCATAGTGGTTAGGCAATAATATACTTTATAAAGTGTTCCACCTGATATTTCCAGTACTCAACTGGCAACATACATAGTTATTACAATATTAGAGGCCTGGTGCATGAATTCGTGCACCAATGAGGTCCCTCGGCCTGGCCAGCAGGATTGGGCCAAAACTAGCTCTCCAACATTCCCTGAGGGGTCCCAGGTTGCGAGAGGGCACAGGCCAGGCTGAGGGACTCCACAGGTGCACGATCAGGGCCTGGGAGGGGCCGCGGGAGGGCTCCAGGGCGTGTCCAGCCCATCTCGCTCAGTCCCGATCAGCCGGACCCCAGCAGCAAGCTAACCTACTGGTCAGAGTATCTTCCCCCTGGTGGTCAGTGCACATCATAGTAACTGGTTGACTGGTCGACTGTCTGCTGCCTCGTGGTCAGTGCACACCATAGCGAGCGGTTTAGCTCCCTTAGCATATCATTAGCATATTATGCTTTGATTGGTTGAACGAATGACTGGATGACTGGACACTTAGAATATTAAGCTTTTATTATATAGGATGATTGACTATATTCCCTATGCTGTATTTCACATCCCTGTAACTGTTTTGTAACTACCAACTTGTATTTCTTACATATTTTGCTATTTAAAAGCTTTTATATATCTAGATTTTCTCTGCTTCAAAAGGAAAGGATCCATAGGTCACTTATTGGGTTTCTAGTCCAACTAAATTGACCTTGTATTTAGTGGAAATTCCTCCAAGATTCTAGCAGTAATGTGACTGTTAGTCTCTTAAGTTTTGGTCTTTTTCTTTTGAGGATATTGCATCAGGGATTGCTTAGCTTGATCACATTTTAATCCAAGAGAGAGACACCTTAAGGACCATCTGTTTCTTTAATAATTATAATTAGTATGACACTTACGTGAAGAGGAATAGCATTTTTATTAAAACTTCTATTACTATCATTTATACTTTTAAAACAAATTAAACTAAAAGCTATATAATCAAATTTGGCTTTAAAATGTTGACAAAATGCCGAAACCGGTTTGGCTCAGTGGATAGAGCGTCGGCCTGCGGACTGAAAGGTCCCGGGTTCGATTCCGGTCAAGGGCATGTACCTTGGTTGCGGGCACGTCCTCAGTGGGAGGTGTGCAGGAGGCAGCTGATCGATGTTTCTCTCTCATCGATGTTTCTAGCTCTCTATCCCTCTCCCTTCCTCTCTGTGAAATATCAATAAAATATATTTAAAAAAATAAAAAAATAATAAAAAAATAAAATGTTGACAAAATACCAGTAGAAAGATATTATCTTGCTATTTTGGAATATATGGGGGTAGTAACTGCTATTTAAATAGTATTCTATATACTTACATATCAAATCACATGTAAAGCTGTTTTTACTCTTTCCTACAGAATTGGTGATACAGGACTAAAGCAATTTCTTGATGGTCCTTCAAGCACAAAGATAAGAGAGCTAAATTTAAGTAACTGTATCCAAGTGGGTGATGCCACTATTCTGAGACTATCAGAGCGGTATGATAAAACAATATTTTGCATCGTATCATTAGTAACTGTATATTTACTAATAAGGAGAGATCAGAGATAGAACTTCAAAGCCATTTGAAAAACATCAGGACCAGCCCAAAAGCTGGTCCAATATTCAATGAAATAAAATAAAAGACATTGAAGTCATAGATTAAACTAATCTTTTAATTGTATCTGAGATGTTTCTTATTAATTTCACCTTAGAGAAAGTTTGAAATTGATCATTCATGAAGTTATGAATATCTAGGCATGAGTGACTTCGCAGTACTTTTCAAGGATATTATCTCCATGTAAACCTTTACTCAAGCATTTCCTAAGGGATGTTCTAGCTGGTGGATTTATTCTTGATTCTCCTTACTCGTCGGAGGTCATGTGTACACTAAGGGTCAAGCCCAATTCCCATTGCAAACTCATAAGGGATAAGTAAGAAAATTAACTTTGCACTTTTAGTGATCATTCATTGTGTTACTTACATGATATGTATGTGATATATTTTTTTTCTTATTAGAAATTACAATATGAAATGAAATCACAGGAAGAATGCCTTATATAATAGCCCATCTCCTTTTCATCCACCTTTGTAATTCCAAATTATTTTCCACTTTTAAGCTTACTTTTATGTTGAGAAAAGTAAAACCCTTGCTTCAATACCATTTGCTTTCCCAGATAGTTTTTATGTGAAGAAATTGTTACTGACAGTAATTAAAAGCTAAAATTATTTTTTATGATACTTTCTTTCAGCTGCCAAAACTTAAACTATTTGAGTTTACGAAATTGTGAACAGCTGACTGACTCAGGAGTTGAATGTATCGTAAACATCTACTCCTTGATATCACTAGATCTCTCTGGAACAAATATCTCTAATGAGGTAAAAAAAACAAAAACAACCACACATATTCAAAACAGTTCAGTAATGTTTGTTTTCTGTAATATAATCATTTTCCATTTTGTGAACAATGAAAAGAACAACAATTACTTTTAGTTCTTAAAATATTAGATTATAAAAGGCAAGTTTAGGAATATTGTTTCTGGAATAGTGATAGATGATTACTTGTAAATCCTGGTCTTGCTTCTCTGTTTAAAAAATGGCAAAATACAATATTGAAGGAGAGTCCTGACAGATCGGAGTGCTACATGATTGATCTGAAATTTGTTTCATAATAGAAGTTGGTCAATGTGGAAATAATATATTTTAGATGGCTTAAGTAGATTTTTCTTGTGGCTTGCATATTCTGCAAGACTACCTGAGTGCCTTGAGACCTCAGGCCAGTTCAAAACCGAAGTCTAGAAATGGCCTCATCAAATGTACAAAAGAATACATTTATAGAACCTCATTTCCTGCAAGCTGCTGGTGCTACCCATTAGAGTTGAAACTCAGGTCACATGCATCCTGTCACTTCAGCACTGCCTCATTTACTAATCAAATGGATGATAAACCCGGAGAGATTTGCCATGTTGCTGAAAGACTTAGATGGGCTGTAGTTAGATAAGTAATGTACTGGCTTCTCTTGAAGTGCATTAGGAGGGATATAGGAAGACAATAAAGGGGAGGCTCTCCCCTCCATCTGCTTACTAAATCCCTATTAATCCCTTAAACTCAACAAATATCACCTGTCTGTGATGCCTTCTCTGAGAAGCCCTACCTCACAGACAAGTATAGGAACTTCTCCATGTGCATCTCCAGCCCCAGTGCAATCTTCAACATGACCTGTTTCTCACTGTATTACTGGCATCTGGGTTATGTGTCTACCCTTCCCCATCATTCAGTGGGCTCTTTTAGATGAAGGACTAAGTCTGCTTATTGGCTTTTCTTTCTTTGTCTAATAGAGAATTTAGATTCACGCTCTATTCTGCTAGATGGTCTCCTCCCCCTTCCTTGGAGTATCATTAAGTGGTATGAGAGTGAGGGTGGGGAGCAGTTATACATAGCTAATTCATTATGGCGGGGTCAAGTCTTACCTTCTCAATGTTGTCTTCTGCTGGAATCCACTGAGATCTCTGAGGGCCCATTTGGTATTTGGTTTCCTGTCTAGGTAGATCCTTATGTGTCTTCTGTGTCCCAGCATCAAGGCCCCTTCAATTCTCCAGGCACTCTTGTCATATGTGCCTTGCTCTGTCTTCGTCTGGGTCATGCGAGGCCATGGGGACTCTGTGAGGCTGTCTTAGGTCCATAGTCCTAGACATCCCCTGAAGACATTTTCCTGCTCTCAGGGTATATTTGCCCTCAGACCCATTCCTCACCCATCTCTCACTCTGCTACAGATTGGCTGATTCATGTTAACTAAATTCTAATTGGGTTTGGTGCGTGTGGGCACCTGTGAAGGGTCAGAAGAAGGAAGAAGCCAGGATTTTCTTCCACCTTTATGTGCATCATCATTAGCAGCTGCATTTCATTTATGATCAACTGTCTACTCAGGCCTCCTGTGGTTCCACTTTCCTGGGTAACCTTTGCCCCTGGGCTCCAATAACACCACCTTTTCCCATTGTCCTTCCAATATAGAGTTAGTAGTGGCTTCCTGCCGCTGCTAATCTTTAGACTCTGTCATTATCCCTTCAGCTTTTCAGGTTCTCTACCACCTATGTAGCCAATTCCCTGTCACAATGACTCTATTTCCTCAATTTGAAATAGCGTTATTTCTGTTTTCCTCATTAGGTCTTGGCTGATACATGATGAGCACATGAAAACTCAGGTGCCTTGTTGCTTTTCACAGGCCTGCCAGGAAAGGTGACATTGGTTCTCATTTATTTAGAACCCCAATTCTAGCAGAAGATTCCTACTTTCTGTCCAGCTGAATAGAGTCCAGGGAGGTCCAGAACAGATCTAGGGGGGATCTTCCAGCATTTCATTCTGTTGCTTCCATGTGATTCTCCCTTCCCCTCTCTTTACCCCTCTCTTTACCTTTCCTCTCTTTTCTTCTTCTCCCTTCTCTTCTCCTTCCTCCTCTGCTCTTTTCCTCTCCTCTCTTCTTTGTTCCTCTTCTTTTCTCTTGGCATTGATTCCATATCTATTCTAGGGGTGGAAAAAATGTTCAAACTGGTTGCATGGTTTTAAAAAATGTTATGCCCCAAGTGTTTCAGGGTTTAAGGATTTGAAGCTTAAAAGTCATAAAAGTTTGAAGAGGAAGGATTTTTTTCTCTCCTGTGTTCTTCTGTAAAAACCCTTCCCTGACACATACAGAGAGAATGCCCAGCTGTTGTTTGAAGAGTCACAGGGTAAGAAGAAATAGAGGGTCAAAGCACATTATAAAATACATTAGAATATAATGCCACCACAGAACTCATCACAAGCCTGCAGGGCCTGGTGAACATTTGTTGAATGAAGGGAGTGAACTTTAAATGCTCTTAGTTTTTAGCTTTTGGGGAAAACTTAGTTTTATTTTCAAAGATGATATATTAAAAAATTACCTAATGAGGACAATTTAAAACTGAAAATGACAGCCTCACTTGCTGTTTTCATTTTCTTATAAAGAATATTCACAACCTGAGAGAGCAGTAAATGCACATCTATGGGGAAGAGTGCTAATTGTTTTCTGCTAAAAGATCAAAAAAGAAGTCTTCTGAAGGTTGTTGTTTTTCCCCCCTCCAAATCAGTAAAACTCTGATCTACCAGGCAAATGATTGACAATACAGTACCACAACAGCTGTGGAAGCTAACCTCTAACAATCAAATTAAAATAAACCAGCCTAGTTGTCAACTTGGGCAGCTGAACACTAAGTCTGGATTGTAGGTCTGATGAAATGCAAATTGGATTACAGACTTAACATTTGAGATTTAATCTCTGAAAGTTACAGATATTTATGAGAGATCAAATGTGACCAGTTGTGCCTTTTGGGGGAAAAACATTTCTTATGTTTTCTAATAACTATGTTCACTTTCATTCTTTTTCATAATGACTTTTCAGTTAGAATCGCAGTACTCAGTTAAATATTTGCTTTGTGCTCAGTTCTGGGGATGCCAGAATGAATAAAACATGACCCCTCTTCTGAGCACTTACTTTCTAGTGGAAGACAGGCGCAGAGCAAATGGTTACAAATTGTGACAGATGTGGGAACCAAAGGGAAGGGAACCAACCTGGCTCAGAGGCTCAAGTAAGACCTGATCTTTTTAAATACATATATAATATATATCTATTTCAGAGAGGAAGGGAGAGGGAGAGAGAGAGAAACATCAATGATGAGAGAGAATCATTGCTTGGCTGCCTCCTGCACGCCACACACTGGGAATCGAGCCCTCAACTCAGTCACGTGCCTTGACTGGGAATCGAACTGTGACCTCCTGTTTCATAGTCCGACGCTCAACCACTGATCCATGCCAGCCAGGCAAACCTGACCTTTTTCAATAGAAGGAAAATGGGTATGGGCTGAACCAACAAAATAGTCTGAACCAAGATACAGGGGCTTAAAAGTATGGTGGCATCCAGGAAATCTGCAGAATTAGGTATGGCTTGATTGTGAGGAGAGTGGTGAGAGATGATGTTTGAGAGATGGGCAGGGGCCAGGTTGTGAGGGGCCGAGAAGCCACATTGAGAAATTTGTTCTCTGTCCTTTTGGCAATAAAAGGACATTCAGTACTGTCAATTAGACATGGTCAGATGGACATTTTAAAAAGATCACTCTGTTTGCAGGAGGGGCATGGGAATAATAAGTGAACTGGTGACCAATTATGAAGCTGTAATCCAGGTGAAAAGCTATGAGGGTCTGCTTTAGGGCTAAAGCCAGGGAGATGGCTGGAGCAAAGTCTGAAGATTTGAGAGACATTTAGAAGGAAGAATAAACAGGAGACAGAAATAGACTGAGTACAGGGGTATAGATGAGAGGGAGGGAAGCAAAGATGATGCCAGATTTTTGGCTTAAGCGTCAGTATAAATGGTAGTGTCCCTTACTAACCTGTGTGCCTTCCACAGTAAGAGGAGCAGGTTTGCTGCAGGTTGGGAAAATGGCCGTGTTTAGTTTGAGTCACCTGTAAGATAGTGTTATAGAGAGGTAGAGAGCTCAGGAAATAAGCAGGAAAATCATTGTAATTCACTCCTCAGAGGTACAAGAACTTTATAGGTTTGCAAAGGATGAAGGGAAGTTGTATTCTGAAACTCATGGAAACTCATGAGGTTAATTAGCAAAGGCAAAAATACAGACATTTAGAAATCTAGAAAGATTTTATTTGAGAGAGCTAATTTAAATGAGGAAAGCAAAGGGAACACAGTTATTTCAAACTGTATACACTTCTTACAACAATTTTATTGTTTTTAGCCATTCCTTTGTAGAAAATAGTGATTAATGTATTATATCATCCATGAACAAAAGTTAAAAAGTTATCTAATATGCATAATCCATGGACACAGACAATAGGGTGGTGAAGGCCCGGGTGGGGGAGGGGAGTGGGGCGGGGAGGTGGCTAAAAGGAGTAGATGTGAAAAAAACAGGGACATACATACGTAATACTTTCAACAATAAAGATTTTTTTAAAAGAAGTTATCTAATAAGCACTTTAGGGAAAGAGGAAATATGTCAATTTTCCTCTTTAATATAAAGAGGACAGGGCTCATAAGTGAGGGGAAATAGATCACTAATGTAATAGTTTTTAAAGTATCTTTAATCTTCTATAGTTTTTCTTAATGTCTTATTAAATGGGATGTCATTTATTCCCTTCCTACTCCAGAGAATTGGTTGAAAATGATGTTATAGCTCCATTTATATGGAAAAATGTTTCACACCAGTCAGACTTATCATTTACTAAAGACCACAGAATCCACAAACAGGGCAGTTCAATTTGTAGCTTAAGTTGCCTTAGTCACCACCATATTCATAAGGGAAAATGAGTCAGACAATGTTCCAGACGGTGTGCTTAGACAGTGGTTTAAGAAGATTTTCATTTGTCAAATTTTCAAAAAATTTCACTATGAGTACTAGATCTGGAGTGCCCATTATTTAGGCAATCTCCTGGAGTCCCCTCACTAGGATGTGAGATCCAGGAAGACTGAGACTTAGTTTTGCTTACTGATGCTTTCCCAGAACTCTGGGGAGTAGTAGATAAATATTAATTAAATGAAAGAACAAATGCTGAGCTGTAGAGTTATCAAATGTGAATAAGACCTATTCTCTACAGCCCAATTTGGAAAGGTAAGTATGGATAATTTAAATATGTTGTGGCAGTTGTAATGATAGAGGAAGCAGAGGAAAGGATATCTTAATTCAGCCAGCACAACACAGAAGCATGGAAATACATGCTTGTTAAGGAACTTTATGTAGCTTGGTGTACTACTAGAATACACCATGAAAAGAAGATGTGACTGAGGGAATTTCATGCTGTGCCAGAAGCTTGGACTTGAACCAATGAAGGTGAAGCAACAATTGGTAGGGTAGTCACAGTGCTAGACAGCCTCCTATTTTATATAGATTATTTGGTTGTTCTCTAGGGAATAGATTAGAGGAAGGGAGACCAGTGGAGATCATTTTAGTATTAAAAAAAAAAGATGGTGAGTTCCTGAATTAACTCAGAGGCCAGAACTAGCATGGGAAGAACATATTCAAGAATACGTAGGAGGTAAAACTGAAATAATTTGGTGATTGGTTTGTTGTGGAAGATGAGGACATAGAAGAGGGGGAGATTGAAGAATAAGAATGATTCCAAAAATATGACTTTGGGTGGATTGCGGTCCTACCTCAAAAAAGATAATATAAGAAAAATAATAGGTTTTGAGGGAAAAGTTACTTCATTTTATCAGACTGAGTGAGAGTGTATGGAATATTCAGGCCAAAGGCTTGGGAGAGAGACCCTGAAGGGAGATTTAGATATGGCAGTCATGAGCATGAAAGTGGGAATATGACCAAGATCCTAAGAAATAGTGTGGGGACTGAGAAGAAATGTGCACCCAGGAAGAACACAACAGAATATCAATATTTAAGGATCCGGCCCTAGCTGGTTTGGCTCAATGGATAGAGCGTCAGCCTCTGGACTGAGGGGTCCCAGGTTCGATTCTGGCCAAGGGCACGTGCCCTGGTTGTGGGCTCGATCCCCAGTAGGGGGCGTGCAGGAGGCAGCCAATCAATGATTCTCTCTCATCATTGATGTTTCTCTCTCTCTCTCCCTCTCCTTTCCTCTCTAAAATCAATAAAATATATTTAAAAAAATATTTAAGGATCGGGAAGAAGATGATGAATCTACGAAGGACACTAAAGAAAGATGGTGAAAAGGGTTATAAGAGAACCAGGTGAATGTAGTCATGTGTGAATGAGTGTTGAGGGAATAACCAACAGTGTCTAACAGAACAGAGAAATTAAATCAGGAAAAGACCAAAATTTGAAAGAACATTTACCACTGATTGAACAGATTCCTGCCTTACCCCCTCTGATAACATTTCATGCATCTGTTCACTTCATTCCCTTTCCTCTAGCTCCACTGCCATCCTCTAGTTCCGTGGTTGGCAAACTACGACTCGCGAGCCACATGCGGCTCTTTGGCCCCTTGAGTGTGGCTCTTCCACAAAATACCATGGCCTGGGCGAGTCTATTTTGAAGAAGTGGCGTTAGAAGAAGTTTAAGTTTAAAAAATTTGGCTCTCAAAAGAAATTTCAATCGTTGTACTGTTGACATTTGGCTCTGTTGACTAATGAGTTTGCCGACCATTGCTCTAGTTCCTTAAACAAGCCAATTCTTTTCTACTGCAGGACCTTTAAACACATTGTACCTTCTGTCTGAGATGCTTGTCCTTTCAACTTTCTTTTTACTTTATTTTTATTGTTGACACTATTACAAATGTCCTTATTCTTCCCACTCCCTTAGTCCACCTCCACTCAGCTCCCGCCCCGCCTCCCCCCTGGCCATCACCACACTGCTGTCTGTGTCTATTGTTAATGCATATGTTTTCTTTGACTAATCCCTTCACCTTCTTTCACCCAGTTCCCCCACACCCCTTCACTCTGACAGCTGTCAGTTGGTTCCATGCATCCATGCTTCTGTTTCTATTTTGTTCGTCAGTTTATTTTTGTTATTTAGATTCCACATTTATGTGAGATCATATGGTATCTGTCTTTCTCTGACTGACTTATTTCACTTAGCATAATAATCTCCAGACCCATCCATGCTGTTGCAAAACGTAAAATTTCTTTAGCTTTTTTTTTTTTTTCACAGCTACATAGCATTCCATCCTGTGAATGTACCACAGATTTTTTAATTCATTTATCTACTGATGGGCACTTGGGCTGTTTCCAGATCTTGGCAATTGTAAATAATGCTGCTATGAACGTAGGGGTGCATATATTCTTTATGATTGGTATTTTGGAATTTTAGGATATAATCCTAGAAGGCAGATCACTGGGTGAAAAGGTTCACCAATTTCTTCCTTCAGTGTTCTATAGTTTTTCAAGTACAGGTCTTTTATCTTCTTGGTTAAATATATTCCTAGGTACCTTATTAATTTTTTCGCAATAGTAAATGGGATTGTTTTCTTAGTTTCTTTATCTGATAGTTCATTATTGATGTATAGAAATGCCACCTGTTTCTAAATATTAATTTTGTATCCTGATACTTTACTGAATTTGTTTATTAGATCTAGTAGCTTTCCAGTAGAGTCTTTAATGTTTTATATCCTATCTAATAAAAGAGTAATATGCAAATTGACTGTCACTCCAACACACAAGATGGCCGCCCCCATGTGGTCAAAGATGGCTGCCCCCATGTGGACACAAGATGGCCACCACAAGATGGCCTGCAGGGAAGGGCAGTTGTGGGTGATCAGGCTAGCAGGGGAGGGCAGTTAGGGGTGACCGGGCTGGCAGAGGAGGGCACGTGGGAGTGAGCAGACCTGCAGGGGAGGACAGTTTGGGGGAACCCAGGCCTGCAGGGGAGGGCAGTTGGGGGAGACCAGGCCTGCAGGGGAGGGCAGTTAGGGGTGACCAGGCTGGCAGGGGAGGGCAGTTAGGGGCAATCGGGCTGGCAGGGGAGCAGTTAGGCATTGGTCAGGCTGGCAAGGGAGTGGTTAGGGGATGATCAGGCAGGCAGGCAGGTGAGCATTTGGGAGCCAGCAGTCCTGGATTGTGAGAGGGGTCCCAGATTGGAGAGGGTGCAGGCTGGGCTGAGGGACACATCCCCCTATGCACAAATTTCATGCATCGGGCCTCTAGTATATAATATAATGTCATCTGTAAATAATGACAGTTTTACTTCCTCCTGCCCAATTTGAATGCCTTTTATTTCTTCTTCTTGTTTGATTATTGTGGCTACTTGTCTTTCCATTTTTCATGTGCCTAGGTAGGTAGATGCTGAACAAGTAATTACTGATGATTATGACATAAAGCATCTTGACATAAGCTAATAGTCAAGATTTTAAGATACTTTGACTTAATTTTATCTATAATAAATATTTTTCATGCTGTCATAATTATCAGAAAATCATACTTCTCAATCAATATCATTTCAAGGCAATATCAATAGGTTTTACTTTATTGATGCATTTTTTTCTTTAAGAAAACATAAATCACATGGTGACATCAATGTCTCTATGTGTTTTTCTGAATAAGTAAGCATTCTTTAGTTCCCAGGGTACTGTAATCTTACGTCTGCCACATTACAGCATAGTTCCCTAGAAGGGTGTTTCCTACTTACATGATCTCACAGTAATAATGACTCTTGAATTATAAATAGCACACAAATCATTTTCAAATTAAATTGCAAAAAATCCTAATTAAATATTGGCATGTGATATCCATGTTAATTTTAATTGTATATGTTATAAGGTCATCCAGTTTCAGATATTTCTAGCCAAAAATAATCTATGACTAAATAATATCCTTGAACAGAACGAAGCCAATGTGAGAACTTTAACAATCTTTTTAGTCTAAATATCTTTTATATCTCTTCCCCTTCTCCTCTCCCTCCTTGCTGCAACTGCCATAGTTCAAGCACTATTTCTTCTTACTAACCTCTCTTGCTTTAAATATCACTGTCCTCAAATGTACTCTGCTGCAGTGTGATCTTCTAGCATGCAAATCTGAACCTTTGACTTCCTTGCTCAGAATTCTACAGGAGCCCCACAGTGACTACAGTATAAAGTCTAAATAATCCAGTGTGAAGGGCCAGGCTCTTCCTGAAGTGGCCCCTGCCTACCTTTACTCTCTTATATGGCTCCCCAAGTGAAGCTCTCCTTGCCTTCCCATCTCTGCAAGTTATTCCCTCTGTCTGAAACGTCCTCTCCCCTTATCTTTTAAGTTTCAGCTGTGTGAAGCTTTGCTGGAATTCCTGGGAAGGCTTAGGATTTCCCTGTCTTGTGTTTCCACCATACTTTATAATGCCTTCACTAAAGCAATCAGCTCATTATATTTTAATATTTGTTCCAAGTCTGTCTCCCTATAGCACTATGCGCTTCTTGAGGGCAGAGGCTGGATCATCCCGTCTTTGGGATGCCTAGCATAATGCCCAGAATGTAAGAGCAATATAAAATATTTGACCAGTGTGTCAGTGAGTGAATGGGTCTGGTACCATTTCCCTCCTCTCAACCAAACACGGCTTCTTTAAATTCCACATTCTCTCAGCAAAGCTCTGCGCTGGAGAGGGAGTGCTTACAGCTGCATGTCTTAATCTGATGATACTCTTTCAAGAGACCACCCATCTGCAGGGAACACACACACAAAGCCTGAGGTTCGGTGAAGCAAAACCTCTGAGGCAGGAAACATATGAAATCACTTGGGATTCAAGAAATAGAAAGAATGGAAGTTAAAAGGAAGCAGGCTAACTCAGAGACAAAAGGATTTGTACATAACAAGAAGTCTGCCCTTGTATTTTTTCAGATAAAACTGGACCTCTCCTTAGTCCTTTCCAGGCCCCTCTCTCCAGCCGCTGGTCTTATCCGTATAAGTCTGCTGGTTCCATAACTAGCAATAGTGGTTTTCCTCGCAGAGGTTTCAGTCAGTTGTCCCGTTTCCAGCAAAACGCCTACCAAAAACATTGCAAAAAGCAGTGGCCAACTTAAGCTTGTCACTTCCTTCAAGGAAATTCTTTGGTGGCATAACCCTCCTCTCTGCCTCCATCAGGTAAGAGGCAAACAGTCTCAAGGCAAGTTGCTCTATTTTTAGGTAACAGAGATGCTGATTTTTCTTCCCTCTATAAATATATACAGGACCTATTTCTATGTGTTGACCAAAGCCTACTTTCCTTCTGTAGATCAATAAATTAGGTCAGGGAGGTTGATAGCTGTAAAAAAGAATTCATACTAACAAAATTCATACTAACAGCCAAATAAATAGAAACAAACAAAAATAACTCAGAAGGAAGGGTAAGTTATTTTTACAAAATTGTAATCACTAACCAGAGTATAAAAGGGAAAATCACTTGGGAGGTTAAGATACATTTTCAAGGACATTGTAAAGACAGTGTTATCAGTGATTCTGGAAAGGGAATGTATAATCGAGATAAAACATATTTCCAAGTAGAAGTTTTGTCCTTTATTCATCAAATAATGTTGTAAGCAGAACCAAACAGAGCAAATCTCTCAGAAAGAAACATATGAAATATAAACACTGATTCACCAAGGGAAATAGATTCCAAATAAGAATTCTGAGAGTGTGCCAGCAAGATAAGAGAAAACTGGGTCTACTAAAAACAGCTAATTTTATAGACTGTTCATTCACAAGTAATTTATTCATTGTCAACTGTGTCAAACACTGTGCTAAGTTCTGGGAGTACTCATTTTAAAGCCATAGTACTGGTCTCAAGGTACAGTCTAGTGTCAAAACAGCAACAATAGTAACAGCACTACATGGTTACAGATTATGAAAAGCATGAGTTCAGAGTGTGGGTTCACATCCTGGCTGGTGCCTGCACACTGTGAGACCTTGGGCAAGTTACTTGACCTCTCTGGGCCTCCATTTCCCTCTCTTTGGAAAAGTGATTATAATATTACTTTTCCTCAGTGTTGTGAGGATTAAATAAGATAACGAAAGCAAACTGCTTAACATAATGCCTGGCACATGGTAAGTATTCAATACATCTCAGCAATAATTAACTTGATTTATGAAATAATGAGGCATATTTGTTGTAATACAGACTTGTGCCCAGATCTTGTATCTTGGCCGAGTGGAGGTGTTGGAAAGTGGGTGCTATGTCTCTGTGAAGAAGTCAGGCGAGGCTTTTCAGCTTTTGAGGTGCAGCTGAAAGCTTTGGTAGGTTGTCAGGCAAAGAAGAGAAGAACATTCTCAGTGGAGGAAGTAGCAGGTCAAAAGGCATGAAGTCATGAGAAAAAGTTATCTGTTGGAAGGTGACTTCATATTGTCAGAGTATGGCCCAAGAAGTCAGGAGATGTGGCGGGAGATGAAGCTGGAGAAGGAGGTGGAGGGAAGAATGTGAGTGGTCTTGGATGCCCGCAAAGCGATTCAGACAACATGCTATACGCAATGGGAAACACTGAAGAACTCTGCATAGAAGGACTCCGACAGATTTGGGCACAGAAATGACAGTAAGGAAGATCTATGTAAGAAAGGGCGAACTACTGCAATGATAGCTAGAAATAACGAGGTTTTGATAGTAGTGGCAGAAGGGACATGTATGAGAGATGTTTAGGAGGTAGTTCAGATAGGGCTTGGTGATTGATTGGCTAGATATGGGGAGCAAAGGGGAGAGGAGGAGACATAGACAATGCCCAGGGTTTTAACTGGTCAACTGTAGACATGGTGGTATCATTAGCCAGGAAAAGAATCTAAGGGAGGGATTAGGACGTGGAGAAAAATGCTGAATTCCATTTTAGATATGTTTAATTCCAGCACCACGACACATCTCTCCATAGTATGGGCCCCTTTGGGACTGGGTGACAAAAAGAAGACAAATAGCCATTTGACTTTCAGAATTTTCATTTTTGTTTTGTTTTGTTCCTCAGTATGTTTGGCAAGGAATCATAGAATTTAGGAATATTCCCATTCAAGCATTACTGAAAGCAGACAATTTACACAAGCATTTAACAACCCCCTCCTCACCCCTCCCCCATTCTACCTTCTGTATCACAACTCATGTCCCATTGTATCCTCGGAAAAAAAAGCAGGAAGAAAGGAGGCTGCTTATGTTTGCTGATTGTCAAGGATCTTTCGTTTTTTAGATTTTCCATGATCTAACCTCCAATAATTACATCAGAGTTTTCAATCATCCTAGACTCCTGGGTACTCCATTCCATCTTATTTCATAGAATGGGTTTTCTAATATCCTGTACTAAAATATCAAATATCCTAAAAGTTGTATAGATTACACTTCTAAAAAATTTCCCAGCAAGGACCCCTTATAAGGGTCATAAAAGTTGCAAAATGCAGAGGAAGAAGCAATGTACTTAGATCAATGACAATTCCACTGTGAGCCATTCACTTTTAACTAGACTCCTTGCTGAAACTAACAAAGACTAGAAAGAATCCATTGAAACTTTGTGGTGTCCAGTTTGAAGGCCAGTCCTCTGAAAGTCACAGCGCTGAGTTTGAGGTGCTTATGGCACATTCAGGTGTCTAATTTTCCATTGTGAAACAAGACCTGGAGTGCAGGAGAGAGATTAGACTCAGAGATGGTTGAAATGGATGAAGCCAAGGATGAGAGACAGAAGGAGACGAGAGGTCAAGTTCAAAGCTCCAGGGAATGCTAGCACTTATTGGGCAAAGTTGGAACATGAACACAGAAAGAAAACGGAAATGAACATGCAAAGAAGTAGGTGAGGTGAGAATTCAGAGTGATGTCATGGGAACCAAGGGAGGTGGTGTTTCAAAAAGCAGGATATTGTGTCAGCAGGGTCAAACTTCACAGATGGATCAAGTAATTTGAAGATAGAGATGTTTCTAGCAATTTCTGTAAAATAAAATTGTTCATCTATATATGTTCTTGTCATGTTAACATTCATAGCTTAGTATTTTGCTTCAATATTCCTGTTTTTGTCCTATTAAGTTGTTTGAAACAGATATACTCCAAACTGCCCAGAATTGTTTGGAGTCTGTGTAAAGGAATTAAGCATGGTGTTAATATTTTATATAATCCTTTATTGATATACAAAAACACTTAATGAACTCAAGTATTGGTTTTTTGCAAGTTATTTAATTTTTTACAAATGTTGAAAAATTTCATTCATTATTCATTCTTTTTTATAACTTTATTTTTATTGTTGACACTATTACAGATGTCCCCATTTCCATCCCCCCCTTTGTGTGCCTCCACCCAGCCCCTGCACCTGCCCCCCCACCACTTCCCTCTGGCCATCACCTCACTGTTGTTTGTGTCTATTGGCTATGCATATATTTTCTTTGGCTCATCTCTTCACCTTTTTTCATCCTGTCTACCCCCTCTCCCCGTCTTCCACTCTGACAGCTGTCAGTTAGTTCCAAGTATTCATGCCTCTATTTCTATTTTTTCATCAGTTTATTTTGTTCATTAGATTCACCTATAAGTGAGATCATGTCTTTCTCTGACTGACAGGCTTATCTCACTTAGCATAATAATACCCAGGTCCATCAGTGCTGTCTAAAAGGTAAAATTTTCTTTCTTTCTTTTTTTTTTGATGGCCACCTAACATTCCATTGTATAAATGTACCACAGCTTTTTTTTATCCACTTATCTACTGACTAGAGGCCCGGTGCACGAAATTTGTGCACAGGGGTGTGTGTCCTTCAGCACAGCCTGCACCCTCTCCAATCTGGGACCCCTCAAGGGATGTCCGACTGCCCATTTAGGCCCGATCCCTACTGGGATCGGGCCTAAATGGGCAGTCGGACATCCCTCTCACAATTCAGGACTGCTGGCTCCCAACTGCTTGCCTGCCTGCCTTCCTGATTGCCCCTAACCGCTTCTGCCTGCCACCCTGATCACCCCTAATCACTCCCCTGCCAGCCTGATTGATGCCTAACTGCTCCCCTGCCAGCCTGTTTGCCCCTAGCTGCCCTCCCCTGCAGGCCTGGTCCCCCCCAACTGCTCTCCCCTGCAGGCCTGGGTCCCTCCCAACTACCCTCCCCTGCAGGCCTGGTAACCCCTAACTGCCCTTCCCTACAGGCCTGGTCGCCTCCAACTTCCCTCCTCTGCCAGCCTGATCACCCCTAACTGCCCTCCCCTGCAGGCTTGATTGCCCCCAACTGCCCTCCCTTGCAGGCCTGGTCCCTCTCAACTGCCCTCCTTTGCTGGCCTGATCACCTACAACTGCCCTCCCTTGCAGGCCTGTTTCCTCCCAACTGCTCTCCCCTGCTGGCCATCTTGTGGTGGCCATCTTGTGTCCACATGGGGGCAGCCATCTTGTGTGTTGGAGTGATGGTCAATTTGCATATTACTCTTTTATTAGATAGGATGGGCACTTGGATTGTTTCCAGATCTTGGCTATTGAAAATAATGCTGCTATGAACACAGGGGTGCATATACACTTTCTGGTTGGTGTTTTGGGATTCTTAGAGGATATATTCCCAGAAGTGGGATCACTGGGTCAAAACGCAGTTCCATTTTTAATTTTTTTGAGGAAACTGCATATTGTTTTCCACAGTGGCTGCACCAGTCTGCATTCTCAGCAACAGTGCACTAGGATTCCCTTTTTTCCACATTCTAGCCAGCAGTTGTTGTTTGTTGATTTATTGATGGTAGCCATTCTGACAGGTGTGAGGTGATATTTCATTGTGGTTTTAATTTACATCTCTTTAAAAAATATATTTTTTATTCATTTTTAGAGAGAGAGAAAGGAAGAGGGATAGAGAGATAGAAACACCAGATGCCTCCTGCATGCCCCCCCACTGGGGATTGAACCTGAAACTCAGGTTGAACCGGTGACCTCTTGGTTCATGGGTTGATGTTCAAACACTGAGCAACACCAGCCGGGCAAGCATCTTTTCATATGTCTATTGGCCATCTGTATGTCTGTTTTGGATAAGTGTCTATTCACATCTGGGATCTTTAAAAGTCAATGTCTTGAAAGACAAAATTTAAAGAAAAAAAGACTAAGGAGATATGACAAAATGCAATGATGAACTGACTGAGTCCTGGATAAAAAAATATTAGAATATTGACTTTATATTAGTACTAGAGGCCCGGTGCACAGATTCGTGCACTGGTGGGGTCCCTTGGGGATTGGGCTGAAACTGGCAGTCCAATGACGCCTGCTCCTGCCTGCTGCTCCCACTCATCCCAGCCCCGCTATGCCTGCCACAGGCTTGCACCCAGTCAGTCCCGATTAGGAGAGAATGGTGCCGCCCCAGCAGTGCTCGCCAGCCGTGAGCCCTGTGTCTGGCACCCGTCAGTCAGCTGAGCAGCGCTCCCACTGTGGGAGCGCACTGACCACCAAGGGGCAGCTCCTGCGTTGAGCGTCTGCCCCCTGGTAGTCAGTGCACATCATAGGGTCTGGTCAACAGTTGATCGGTTGTTCAGTCGCTTAGGCTTTTATATATAGAGATGGTATTACTGTTAATTTTAGGTATACTAGTATATACACCAGAGGCCTGGTGCACAAAATTCATGCATGGGGGTTGGGGTCCTTCAGCCCAGCCTGCACCCTCTCGCAATCCAGGACCTCTCGGGGGATGTCCAACTGCCGGTTTAGGCACGATGTGGGATCGGGCGTAAAACGGCAGTCGGACATCCCTCTCGCAATCTGGGACCACTGGCTCCTAACCGCTTGCCTGCCTGCTTGATCGCCCCTAACCACTCGCCTGCCTGCCTGATCTCCCCTAACCACTTGCCTGCCTGCCTGATTGCCCCTAACCACCTCTGCCGTGGCCCCCATGGCTTTGTCTGGAATGATGTCCAGAAGATCGTTCGGCTGTCTGGTCTAATTAGCATATTACGCTTTTATTATTATAGGTAATACATAGGAAAATGTTCTTATTCCTAATAAGATGCAGAGAGAATATTTAGAGGAAAGCATCATGATATCTAAAACTTATTCTCAAATGCTCAGAGAAATGTATGTGTGTATATATGTACATATTTAAGTATATATATGTATATATATACTATATGTAGTATATGTATAAATATAAAGCTATATTCATACATGTATATTAATAAAACTATGTATGTTCATACACACAACTCGTAGTGTTAAGCAAATGTGGCAAAATGTTTATAATTGGTGAATTTAGGTAAAGGGTATATAGGTATTCATTGTACCATTCTTTGAACCTTACTACGGCTATTTTAAAATAAGGGGACGAATGCTTTATGTTTATGTTGGTGATATCCATTAGCTAAACAATTCCAGATGTAATATTGGGAAGGAGGGAAGAATAGTTTTCAAGGACTTGTCTGCTTCTAAATGTCTGTGTCCATGTATCTGTTCCCGGCAGTGTTCGATGTCCCCTCTCACTACTGCTAGTGACCCCAAACTGAATAACTTCTCAAACAACTCACACTTTCCAAATGCAGTCTTTGTTCATGCTGTTTTCTCAGCCTGAAACACTGTTCTCATTATTTTGCTTGTCAAAATCTTAGTCTTTAAGCCCTAATTTAAATTCTCCTTTTTCCATGAAAGTCCCTTCTAAACCGCCAACTGGAAGCAATGACTTTTTGCTCTGTGGCCCATCATATCTCTCTTGAAACACGTCCTTGTTCTTTTTTGCATTATGGTCACTTATGTGGCAGCTCATATTCCCTACAAGGGAAAGCTTTGTTTACCTCTGCTGCATGGGATGAAATCCAAATTCCTCAGAATAATGTACAAGGTTCTTGTGACTTGGTGCCTACTTCCTTTTGGGTCTTAGGTCCTTCAGTGACCCTCATACCAGAGCTATAATATAAATCAACTACTAGGGGCTCCTGGGCCCTCTGATTAGGCTCCTGAATTCCAAGGCCTACGAAGGAGCAAAGTGCTCACCAAGAGTCTTACGAATTTCTGGGGCCTCGCATTCTCGTCCAACTTGCAATCCTGATTCTTCCAGCCTGCCATACCAGCTGCTTTCCTCTGTGCTTCACCTGATTAACTTTTGCTCCTCCTTACACTTTAGGAAAACAAAACCAAAACCTTTCCTGCAAAGCATTCATGAGTGTAGCTAACTTTTGAAGGAAATGAAGGAAGCTTTAAATTTTCATGATGTTACAATTTTCCTGCAAAGTAAGCATTCATCTGCCTTTGCCCCACTGAGGCACAATTACTCCACCTTGTTGGTTCTTCATTCCTCTTTATTTTTTCTGTCCTCTTTCCTTCCCTCCCAGAAGTAAAAGCAGGGCACCAGCCAACCCCCAGGACTTTTATCCCAAGCACTTAACAGGGTATTAAAACAAAACCAAAATAAAGCCCCACAGTTTTCTCCTTAAGAGAAATTCTTGGGTCAGCTCTTCAGATATTTAAAAAAATTTTTTTGTTATTGCCCTGGCTGGCATTCTCAATGTTTAGAGTATTGGTCCATTCACCAAAGAGTCATGGGCTTGATTCCTAGACAAGGGCATGTTTCTTGGTTGCAGGTTTGATCTGCCCCGGTTGGGGTGCTAGTGGGAGGCAACCAATCAATGTGTCTCTCTCACTTCAATGTTTCTCTCTCTCTCTCTCTCTCTCTCTCTCTCTCTCTCTCTCTCTCTCTCTCTCTCTCTCTCCCTCCCTCTCCCTCTCCCTCTCCCTCTCCCCCTCTCCCTCTCCCTCTCCCTCTCCCTCTCCCTCTCCCTCTCCCTCCCCCTTACCCCTTCCACTCTATCTAAAAAATCAATGGAAAAAATATCCTCGGGTGAGGATTGACAACAACAACAAAATTATTATTCATGCCATGCTGTATAGTTCCCTATACATGCCATATTGTTTTAAATCTTAATGCTTTTGCAATTCTGACCCTTCTGCCTAGAATGTTTCCTCTCTATAGTTTTCTTGGCAACTTATGATTCTCCTCCATGGAGTCTTCTCTAATCCACAGTGGCTGGCCTCATCATCCCTCTATGGTACCACCACTGTGCACAGTATTTACCTTTTACTGGGTTGTAATAATCTGTTGTATATGCCTATTTTCCATGCCAGACTGTGGGCTCCTTGAGAGCAAATACTGTACCTCATTGACCTTTATACTCCCAGTTTCTACCCCAGAGCCTGATCAGTATAATAAATACATGCTAAATATACAGTATATCTATCAAATGAATTTGAATTAAGAATGAGTGTATTTTGCCCAGACCTGAGATTTAAGACTTTGTAAAAGTATAAAGAAAGTCTGTAAAATGTTGGAACCATCACTTGTTTCAGAGAACACCTCCTAATTTGGAGCTTTTACGAGCCTCATGGTGCCAAGTAGAACATTTTACCTAGCCGGTTCTGATTTCTTTAAGTCATTAATCTGAAAAGCTTCTGAGTCAGAAAGCCATGAATAAAATGAACCCTGCACACACCCGACAGAGGATTAAACCCTCAAGCTGGGTATGTGCTCAGACTGGGACTCGAACCTGTGTCCCATTGGTGCACGGGACTATGCTCCAACCAACCGAGCCATACTGGCTGGGGCTAGGTCTGGCTTCTTTTACTGAGCATAAGGTTTTAAATGTTCATCTATAGTAGTATGCATCAGTACTTTTTTATTGCCAAATATTCCATCGTATGACTATAACACATTTATCTTTCATCATTTGAAACATTTGGCTAGTTTTACTTTTTTTCTCTAAATGAATAATGCTGCTAGGAATATTTGTGTACAAGCTTTTGTGTTGACATATATTTTCATTTCTCTTGGATATATAGCTAGGAGTGAAATTGCTGGGGCATATGGTAACTCTATGTTTAACATTTTGAAGAACTGCCAGACTATTTTCTAAAGTGACTGGAGCATTCCACATTCTCATCAACAGTTGAGTTTTAATTTCTTCTCATCCTCACCAAGATATTTTATTATCTGTCTTGTTAAGAACAGCTATCCTAGTATGTATGTAGTGGCATTTCATTGTGGTTTTGATTTGCTTTTACCAAATGGCTAATTATGTTAAGTAATAAAATTTTGAGGTCATACATTTTTTTTTAAATATATTTTATTAATTTTTTACAGAGAGAAAGGGAGAGGGATAAAGAGTTAGAAACATCGATGAGAGAGAAACATCGATCAGCTGCCTCCTGCACACTCCCTACTGGGTATGTGCCTGCAACCAAGGTACATGCCCTTGACCAGAATCGAACCTGGGACCTTTGAGTCCGCAGGCCGATGCTCTATCCACTGAGCCAAACCGGTTAGGGCTTGAGGTCATACATTTTAATGAGAAATTATAGTGATAAAACAAGGAATTCTATTTTAATATTAGTGAATATTAATTTTTAGTGATTTTCAATAAAGTGGTAAAAAGAATGTAGATTGTTAAATGTCACAGTTAGCAAGTGTACTTAATTTCCAATTCATCTTAAAAAAATTCTAACTTGGCTACATAATAAATATAGTAAAACATATTTAGCTACTATCAAGTACAGGGCAAAAAGAAAAACCTTGCATCTTTTACTTAATATTTTTGTTCAAACAATATGGTTTCTGTTGGGGGAATACCTAAATCCAGTTCTTTTAACATGAATAAAATAGCATCCATATCTGGAACACAGACCACATGTGAATGGCTCCACAGGGTTTGGTCATTCTTTGTTTTGAAACAAGGAGGCAGAAAACATAATGTGTTCTTAACAAAAGAATTTATATTTGTAATAAAATAATTAAAAGAATAAACAAAGTGATTTTATTTTGGGGTGGTGTACAAAAATGTTAACTGAAATTAGATATTGCAATTTAAAGTGGCTTTGTTTAATAAGAATTCTAAGCACTTTCCCCCTTGATCTGGATTTTTTATGTGCATCATTTAAAAAAAGAAACATAATATTTTCATAGTCATTTTAAATTATGGTCCAAATGTTGTGTTTAAGATCATTAAAATGTAAACCAATCCTGTAAATAAAATTTTAAAGGAGAAATTCATATACTATTTTTGGGATTTTCCCTGCCAGCCAGTTCTGGGACAATAGAATGAGAAGAAACTCTCCTTGTCCACCTAATCTAGGAAACATATCTTACAGAATTATAAAAGTAATGTGATCCTGATTGCAAACCGGAGGATGGCCTATATAAGGCGCATTAATCAGTTCATCATCTGAGAGTTATGACAGTTTATGGGGGAAGTACTGAGAAGTGGGAAAGCAAAACCACTCATAAAAAGTTTAAGGGCTGTCTTCAGAGAATTGCAAGTAAAAACCACAATGAAATATCACATCACACCAGTCAGAAAGGCTATCATGTGAAAGTCAACAAATAACATATTGTTGAAGATGTGGAGAAAAGGGAACCCTCATGCACTGTTAATGGAATGCAAATTGGTGCAGACACTATGGAAAAGAGTATGGCGCTGCCTCAAAAAACTAAAAATAGAATTACCATATGACCCAGCAATTCCACTTCTGGGTATTTATCTGAAGAAAATGGAAACTAATTTGAAAACATATACACACTCCTATCTTCATTGCACCGTAGCCAAGAATTGGAAGCAATCTAAGTGTTTATTGATACACACACACATGCACACACACACTCAATGGAATATTACACAGCAATAAAAAAATAAAATCTTGCCATTTGCAAGAACATAATGGACCAAGTAGGTATTAGGCTAAGTGAAATAAGTCAGAGAAAGACAAATACCATATGGCTTCACTTAAACATGGAATCTTAAACAAACATAAAATGAACAAACAAAACAAAAACAGAATCATAAAATAGCAATTAAAACCGATGATTGCCAAAGTGGTGTGGGTGTGGGGATGGGTGAAAAAGGTAAAGGGGAATATATATAGTCAATAACGTTGTGGTAAGTTTGCACAGTAATAGATGATTACGACTTAGAGTGGTGATCACATTGTAAGGTATATGAAGGTTGAATCACTATATTTACACAAGAAACTAATCTACACTAATAAAAGAGAAAGATGCAAATTGACCATACCTTCCTGACACCCACCAGCCAATTAGGAGTGAGTATGCAAATTAACCCAACAAAGATGGTGGGTTAATTTGCATATGCAGGCATTGAGCAGCTGGGGGCAGGGCGGGATGCTTGCATCGTCGCCATGGTGACGATGAAGGCGTTCTGCACCACCCCAGCAGCTCTGTGCCTCTGGGCAGCGTGGGAAGGCGGGAAGGCGGAAAGGCGGCTCTGGCTGAAGCGAAGGCAGTGCCAACAGCCAGGAGAAGGAAGGCCCATTCTTGCACAAATCTTTGTGCATCAGGCCTCTAGTATTATATATAAACTATAATTAAATTTAAACTGAAGAGGGCAATCTTTTTTTTAAAATAAGAAGAAAGAAAGCTTTTGAACTGAAAAAGAAGTGGGCTATTGATGAATGTTTATCTGTCCACAGGCCTTCATATAAAGATCTGTTCTCTCTTTTCAAGCAATTAAACATAATAAAATCAGCTAAAGATTTTTAGGTGAGACAAATAAGAATTTATTGAAAAACAGATTCATTAGCCACATTAAATATCTTCAAAATAAAGGTTTGAGTTTAGGGGTCTTTAAGATTTGTATTGATTTAGATAACATTTACTTGGAAATAGGTAACAAGATAAGGAGTTTTCTGGTCCTGGGGTACTGTGACACTTTTTGCAAAAACATTAGATAGAGATAACCTGAAATTTTTATTTAATAATGTTGCCTAACTAAAGTTATTTTATGATTTGCTAAGTATAAAGAAATAGAAGACAGAAGCTAAATCTTTTTGTATGAATGGCTATCTTATTGGAAATATATCTTCTATCTAGACTATAACCACAAAATAATCTTTACATTAAACATTTTTAGGGTTTGTGGACACTTTCCAGACATAAAAAATTAAAGGAACTTTCTCTATCTGAGTGTTATCAATTCACCGATTATGGAATTCAGGTAAGATAATTAAGTTATTTTGATAAAGAATTAAAATGGAAAATTAAGCACAAATTAAATAAACTTTGTAGGTCAAAGTGGGAAAAATGGTTTGGAAATATAACTACATGTATGTGATCTTGGTTGAGACAAGATCAATTCCTAGGATAAATAGGTATAGGTAGACATTTTACTTGGAGAAAGATGAAATGCAATATGGTAAAAGTGTAAACTTATAAAGGTGTTCTGCATATAGAAATGTTACATAGTCTAACCATGAAAATTGGGCGAGTTTGAAAAGTTATACCAGGTACTTAACAATTAGGAACTTAAGTTACTCAAACACAGTGGGTAGCATATTTTACCAGAATGGAAACATGAGGTAAGTAACTGGATATTATAAACAATTACATGTTCAATTAGTACTTTAAAATCTCATGAGAAAGGTAAATTTCCTAGACCTGGCCTTGAGGTATACCTAGGAAGTCATAAAGTAGCTACTATGAGCAAGTTACAACATTAAGCATATCAATGTACTGTTGTTACAGTAGAAAAAACAGAATCACATATTATACCTGTATTGAACTAGGATAAAATCTGGTTAACTATTAGTAAATCATGGAAGGTAACATTTTAAAAGGGAACCAATAAACTAGGAATGGGTAAATGTTAAACACTGGAAGCTCCATATAAAGTTTCCTGAGAGTTCAAAATCCCTGAGACTTATGAAAACCTGGGGCTAAACTAGGAAAAAAATTTTAAAGAAAGAAACTTATTGAGGTAAAAGGATTTATCCAAGTGGAAGATAGCACAAGTGATAGCTGACAAGTCCACAGAGCATGGCAAACTTGAAGCTGTCTCCCATGAGTCTGTAAGCTTCTTTACAAGAAGTTCTAAGATAACTAATAGGAGAGTGTTAAAGTATTATATAAACTGGTGAGTGCTATAGAGGGTGCCAGATCAAACAGTGCTATAAACTTTAGCATGTAATTCTAGTTTTACAAAAACGGAGAATAGAAATGGAGGACTGCTGCTTTAAATGGTTAACTGACAATATGACTTAGTGAGGAAAAATTGTTTTCAAATTATTTTGATTATATTTCATTTTGTCTGGACAATGTAATGGTACTTAAGGGAAAAATGTAAGAAATCTTCTTTAGGGGCATTAATGTCAAGCAATGTCAATTTCTTCCAATTCCAGACCCTGGGTATCAAGGTTCTAAGAAGTTCCTATGAAATGTGCTTACTACTATATTCAATTGTATAAAGAATTAAAAAGAACAAACATGCCCTAACTGGTATGGCTCAGTGGATAGAGCATCGGCCTGCAGACTGAAAGGTCCCAGTTTCAATTCCAGTCAAGGGCATGTATCTTGGTTGCGGGCACATCCCCAGTAGGAGGTGTGTAGGAGGTGTGCAGGAGGCAGCTGATCGGTGTTTCTCACTCATCGATGTTTCTAACTCTCTATTCCTCTCCCTTCTTCTCTATAAAGATAAATAAAAATATTTAAAAAATAAAAAAATAAAAAGAACAAACACTATCCTTCAAAACAAAGATCACAGAGAGGTCAGCAAGTTCTATTTAGGACAAGATTGTAACTCTACAGTAACAAAAAGGGTTACAAAACATTTAGACACGTCCTAGCTGGCTTGGCTCAGTGGATAGAGAGTCAGCCTGCTGACTGAAGGGTCCCAGGTTCGATTCTGGCGAAGGGCACATGCCTGGGTTGCAGGCTTGATCCCCAGTAGGGGGCACTGGGGACGTGCAGGAGGCAGCTGATCAATGATTCTCATCATTGATATTTCTATCTCTCCTTCTCCCTTCCTCTCTGAAATCAATAAAGAAATATGTATATATTAAAAAAACCACAAAAAACATTTAGACATATGTAACCTACTAGGAGAAAAAGCCAAAAGGTTCCTCTAAGAATAAACCATGATTTACTAGTAAGTATTGCAGCTCATTTAAGGATTAAACATGCATTTACACAAAACTTTATCCATGAATATGATTTAGTCAGGCTTTCAAAGGGTCTTTGACAAGTTGATAGAGCAAAGGTTATTAAAATAAAAGTTAAATATTAATATTTTTAATACTGAATTATATTTCTTAGATGGTAATCAATTACATTTGACCAATAACTATGAATCATTCAGAAGAATTGAAATCATTCAGAGTGTTGAAATGGCCTCTTAATATGCATCACTTATTAATTTTTAAAATGCTCCTTTGGATGAGAGAGTGCTGATTAAACGCTGAGGCTAAGTACCAGGAAGCCAGTATTTTCTGCCATTTCTCTTTTTGTCTATGGGTTCCAGTCATTTTTATTTTCACTCTTTAGAGCCTGAAAATTAACCTATTTTTAGGTACTCTGAGATATTTTAGATTAAAGCATTTACCCATATGCTAACTATATAGTCACACAGCTTAGTTTAGCATAGCTTTAAAAAAATGTAATCTTTTGCCCTGGCTGGTGTGGCTCAGTGGCTCACACACGCGAAGGGCTGCAGGTTTGATTCCTGGTGAAGGTGAAGGGCATATTGCAGTTTCAATCCCTGGCCCCCATCATGGTGCGTGTGGGAGGCAACCAATTGATGTGTCTCTCTCACATGAATATTTCTCTCTCTCTCTCTCTCTCTCTCTCTCTCTCTCTCTCTCTCTCTCTCTCTCTCCACCCTCCCTCTCTTTCACTCTCTGGAAAACTTATCTTCAGGCAAGGATTAAAAAAATAAATTAAATAAATAAATAAAATCTTTTAAAATAGGTGTATATTCATTTTCAGTGCACTAAAAGAAAAAATGGGTGAATACAGGAGCATAGAAATATAGAATTATTTAATTATTAGTTGCACAAAATCAGCTGTTCTATTCAAGTTAACAAAAATTTTTTTCTATTATCCCCTTTTCCTGCCTTTGGGGTGTGTGTGTGTGTGTGTGTGTGTGTGTGTGTGGTGGCTTTTCTCCAGTTTTACCCCTTCCAAGGTTCACACTTCCAGGCATGTGGTAATCTTTCTCCACTGTGCCTCCTCCAGCCCAATTATTAAGTTTCAAAATAAGACAAAGGAGGTGGGGAGGAGAAAGTGATGCATAAAGTCAATTCCACAATTCCTTATCTAGATTTACAAGAGAGAGGAAGGGAGTAACATAAGGTGATTAAATTGAGATGTTTGCATTATCTACAATTTGTCAGGAATTTTTTTCTTGTTATTTATAAAAGGTAACTATAGGA
Source organism: Plecotus auritus (assembly GCF_963455305.1). Taxonomy (NCBI): domain Eukaryota; kingdom Metazoa; phylum Chordata; class Mammalia; order Chiroptera; family Vespertilionidae; genus Plecotus; species Plecotus auritus. Next base: position 151,917,789 of record NC_137775.1, read on the forward strand.
GATTCTCTTTTTATTATAAGACATTGAAAACTTTTATTTTACATAATGATTTAATGAGAAAAACAAGGAATTAAACATTTTTACACTGGTTAGGTTTTGCAAGAGTCATGAACTACCTCATTTTAGTGTTTTACTGAAAACCACAACACATGCAGATTGAGTGTGTGTAGTCCCAGTATTGACTTTTTAGGATCTGGTTTTCATTACTTTCTTCAACTTGAGTTTTTTTCCTAGAACATTAGACATTCAATGATCATATTAAATTAAAATTATTTGGTGCTCTTGAAGACACACATTTTGGCATGCTCATGGATTTGAAGAATTAACATCATTAAAATGGCCATAATACCCAAAGCAATCTACAGATTCAATGCAATCCCTATTAAAAATACCAATGGCATATTTCACAGATCTAGACAAATACTCCAAAATGTATATGGAACCCAAAAAGACCCCAAGTAACTGCAGCATTCTCAAGAAAGAACAAAGTTGGAGGGATCACAATACCAGATATCAAGTTATACTACAAAGCTACTGTAATGGAAACAGTCTGGTACACCCTAGGCCTAGCCGGTTTGGCTCAGTGGATAGAGTGTAGGCCTACAGACTGAAGGGTCCCAGGTTCGATTCCGATCAAGGGCACATACCTGGTCAGGGCTCATGCAGGAGGCAACCAATCGATGTGTTTCTCTAACATCAATGTTTCTCTCTGTCTTTTCCTCTCTCTTCCACTCTCTCTAAAAATCAATGGGAAAAAATATCCTTGGGTGAGGATTTAAAAAAACAAACAAACAAACAAAACCTGACAGCCTACTACTGGCACAAGAACAGGCATATAGATCAATGGAACAGAACAGAAACCCCAGAAATTGACCCAAGCCATTATCGTCAATTAATATTTGACAAAGGAGGCAAGAACATACAATGGAGTCAAAACAATCTCTTCAATAAATGGTGTTGGGAAAATTGGACAGATACATGCAAAAAAAATTGAAACTAGCCCACCAACTGAAACCATATACAAGATTAAACTCAAAATGGATAAAAGACTTAAATGTAAGTCATGAAACCATAAAAATCCTAGAAGAAATCATAGGCAGCGAAATTTCAGACATCTCTTGTAGCAATATGTTTACCGATACTTCTCCTAGGGCAGTGGTCAGCAAACTCATTAGTCAACAGAGCCAAATATCAACAGTACAACGATTGAAATTTCTTTTGAGAGCCAAATTTTTTAAACTTAAACTTCTTCTAATGCCACTTCTTCAAAATAGACTCGCCCAGGCCATGGTATTTTGTGGAAGAGCCACACTCAAGGGGCCAAAGAGCCGCATGTGGCTCGCGAGCCGCAGTTTGCTGACCACAGTCGTAGGGCAATGGAAACTAAGGAGAAAATAAACAAATGGAGCTGCATCAAAATAAAAAGCTTCTGCACAGCAAAAGAAACCATTAACAAAATGAAAAGGGAGCCCACTGTATGGGAGAACATATTTGGCAATGATACATCTGATAAAGGGTTAATATCTAAATATATAAGGAACTCATACAACTTAACAAAAGGAAGAGAAACAATCCAATTAAAAAATGGGCAATAGACACTTCTCCAAAGCAGACATACAGATGGCCAAGAGACATATGAAAAAATGCTCAAAGTCACTGATCATCAGAGATGCAAATTAAAACGACAATGAGGTATTACCTCACACCTGTCAGAATGGCTACCATCAACAAATCAACAAATGACACATGCTGGAGAGGATGTGGAGAAAAGGAAACACTAGTACACTGCTGGTGGGAATGCAGACTGATGTAGCCATTATGAAAAACAGTATGGAGTTTCCTCAAAAAATTTAAAATGGATCTCCCATTTGACCCAGTGATCCCACTGCTATAAATATATCCTAAGAAACCCAAAACACCAATCAGAAAGAATGTATGTACCCCTCTGTTTATAGCAGCACAATTTATAATAACTAAGATCTGGAAACAGCCCAAGTGCCCATCAGTAGATGAGTGGATAAAAAAAAGCTGTGGTACATTTACACCATGGAATACCTGGCAGCAGTAAAAAAGAAGGATCTCTTACCCTTTGAGATAGCATGGACAGACCTGGAGAGTATCATGCTAAGCGAAATAAGCCAGTCAGAGAAAGACAAGTATCACATGATCTCACTCATATGTGGAATCTAATGAACAAAATAAACTGATGAACAAAATAGATCCAAAGACATAGAAGCATGGAACAGACTGTTGAATCTCAGAGGGAAGGTGGGGGTGGGTGGGTAGGAAGAGATCAACCAAAGAACTTGTGTGTATATATGCATAACCCATGGACACAGATAATAGAGTGGTAAAGGCCAGGGGCAGGCTAGAAGGGGTCCATGGGGGGTGGGGGAGGGGAAGGGGACACATGTAATACTTTCAAAAATATTTAAAAAATATATGAAAGTTAGATATAAGGGCAGAGGGGAGAGAGGACAGCTATTTAGATTAAAGGTAATATAAGTTGAGAGGTCTTTGTTACCGTCCACAGAAGAGAGGATGGCGGCTTGAACAAGGGCAGTAACAGTGTGGTTGGAGAGAAGGGAATGCAATGGAGAACTTTTAGGTGGCAAAATCCATGATACTTGACAATTTGGATGCGGACAGGGGTGAAGACATGGTTAAGGATGATTACTGACATCTGACTTGCCTGCCTGGGAGTTTGTGGAACCCTCATTTTCAAGCCCTTTCCACAGCCAAGTCACGTAGCCAGGGCTATGAACTACCAAGTCCTATTCAGCATTTTGGCATTTATTGTGGCACTTTCTCTTCTTGTAAGTGATTTTCCCTGTGCTTCCTCTAAGCTCTCTGTAACCCTCTACTTGTGTAAGTCTTTTAAGCATTCCCTCTCCCACTCTCTCCAAAGGCGTGTGGTGGCTGCAGGCAAGCTAAGGGAGCTCTGTTGGAATTTGTTACTGTTTTTACTCTATTTACAGGTAATTTCAAGAATGTCATTGTTCTTCAAACTCAAACATGGCCTCCTCTTAGCTTTTATTATGAAAAAGTATCTCTAACAGATAAGGATATCTGTTTTTTAAAGCCCCGCAACTAGAATGCAGTGGGTATATTTATAATTATGTGAGAAATAAGAGGTATGTGGTAGAGGTTTAGCCTCATCTACTCTTCTGTATTTTCTGTCTAGTTTGTATTCTTCACAAACTGGTTTACTGATATCTTGCAAATAGCATCACTGAGGAATTTTAAGAGCCTAGTTGTAGCCTGGGTTAATGTCATGTTCTCTGATGATCACAAAGGTATCTAAAAACTTTATTTATGGGGTATAAGCAGCAGCAGAGATGCTAGAACCTCTGCATCCCTCGTTGTTCTTTCAGAGTCCCCTCTTTTTTGAGACCCTCATTCTTGCCTTAACTGCTTGGACACGAGATAACAAGTTCCTTTTCCCGTTTAATCTTCACTGTGTTTTAACTTCTTTTATTCATTCTCGGGTTGCAAACTTTTATTTTTGCTTTTTATTTGACCCTTAATTTAATAACAGATTATTTATCTTGATTTACAAATAGAAAGGGAAGTAGAGAAGATGGATCAAGGAATAAGGGAGGGTGGCCGTGTGGGGCAAATCATGAGTCACTTCATAGTTGGGAGAACAGCAGAGCAAGATCTATTGCTATTTATTTATTTGGCTTTCAGCCTGACCCAGTACTGCTCAGTAAGTCAAGCAGTTCTACAGATGTGGGTCTGCTCCACGCTGAGTCCAAATGGGGACTGAGAGTTCAGGGATCTCAGTCCTGTATCCTGAACTACCTACTCTATAAAATTGAGACCCTTATAATTAGTGTGGAGAATCTACATGGACACTCAGGTCAGAAGGTCTAGGAGTACCCACCTCACTCAGCAACAGTCCTGAGTCCTCCTCCCCAAGAACGGTTTATGGCCAGTCTGTTCTGGACATCTGTCTTTAGAGCAGTGGTTCTCAACCTTTCTCATGCCGCGACCCTTTAATACAGTTCCTCAGGTTGTGGTGACCCCCAACCATAAAATTATTTTCGTTGCTACTTCATAACTGTAATTTTGCTACTGTTAATGAATCATAATGTAAATATCTGTGTTTTCCGATGGTCTTTAGGCGACCCTGCTAGCGGTTCTCAGGTTGAGAACCGCTGCTGTAGAGCTTAAGACCATCGGAAAACACAGATATTTACATTACGATTCATAACAGTAGCAAAATTACAGTTATGAAGTAGCAACGAAAATAATTTGATGGTTGGGGTCACCACAACCTGAGGAACTGTATTAAAGGGTCGCGGCATGAGAAAGGTTGAGAATCACTGATCTAGAGTGTAAGAAGAGTTGGATTTATGTCTTGCCCTAACATTCATGTTGAATTCATTCTTGTCCAAACAGCAAAAACTGGATTACTCTCCAGGGATTCTTTTCTGATTTTAAACTCTTATTTTGAATCACTAATTTTTCTGACTAGTTATGTTTATGCAAGATTCTGATCAATTAATTTCATAAGTTGATAGACTTCACCTCCTAGTGCTTAACCACAATTGATTTTAGAGGCCTTTGACACATACTGACTTATAATGCCAAGGATGATGTGTTGACTCCACATAGCAACACTTTAAAAAGCCAACATGAATTTCTATTTGGTTTCTAAGATTAAATCATTCAAGAATTGTCAAAGCATTAGATTTCAATAACTCCACCTCTTCTCCAGGGATAGTTAAAGCAACACACGTAGGATCCCTTTCCAAAATGGCCTTAATCCTTGGCCTTTGAGATGGTGGATGCTCTGAAATCTCCTGTATGGAGAGATGGGACATCTGGAGGTCTGGATACTTCATCTCTTGGCCACACTGCTCAGGAAAATTCTTTACCTTTCCAATACTCCAGGTTACTGTTAGGAATTAATTGACTAAACTGTCTGTGATAAAGATCCCAGAAGGTCCCAGGTACAGAATAATTTTATAGAGTCTTGGTTGAGGGAAATAAGGAATCCCTCTGGTAGAATTAAGAAATGGGTATCTGGTATCTTAAGGAAAAAGCAACTCCCACAAAACCTGAAACAAGTAAGAGCTTTGTTACAGAAATCTGTGCTATCCATGCTAAGAATGGTCTCCTAGAATTTATAATATAACAACATACACTTAAGAGACCCAAGTACCCAGAATCAACTGAGAATCACAAACTCCTACCAAGATACCTACACATTATTTTCCCTTCAAAGGCTGTGAACAAAAGAAATAAGCTTGCTGTTCTCTGTTGCTTCTCAGAGTAGTGTGTTTCCAATTGCAGAGACAATTCAATAGGATTAGAAATTTGCTAAACTTCAAAGGATGTGGGATTTGATGGCTTGTCATTTTTCCCACAGTCTGTAAGGTTCTGAGGGATACTGAAGTCATGGGTACCATGCTTTCTTGGCTGATAAATAGCTGACTCTTAAGAGAACCCCACACCAGTCCTGGCTTCTTGCCCACTCCCACTGGGGAGAACCATTCTCAGACAACTGAAGCACTGATGGACTCACTGAAAGAATGTGCACATCTGTTATTTTCATGAAAAGAACCCCAAAGAGAATGTGTTAAAAGGAAGATAATCCTTGGGAAGCCTTTCCTAACCTTAAAGCTGCCCCTGGGACATTAGTTATCCTATGTAAGACAAAACTTGCCAAGAGATCAATAAAACCTGTCAGATTGTCTGAAGGCAAAAATAAAAAGGCAGGAAAAATAAACATCAGAATCCTATTTTTACCCACATAAGAGCAGGACTTTATGCTTCTTTTGCTTCTTAAACCCAAACGGCCAATCTGTTTTTGATCTTTTATGCTTTACTCATTGAGCCTCACCTGATATGAACTGAGTTACTGTGGCATGTCTCACAGGAGCTGTGATTTCTCCATGTTATGACTTCTAATAACCTTCTCTTATCAGATCCCACTTAAATTCTGTGCATGGTATTTCCTCATCCCAAAGTCTTCAGTGTGTTGAAGGTGATGAGGTAGTATTCTCAGGTTTTAAACTATAGATGAGATTGTTCCAGGATTTCTCTGGTTCCACTGCTGACAAAAGCCAGCATTTGTATAGGGTGTATGTCTGACAAGTGCTTTTGGAGTACACACATTTTCCTTTCAACTTCCAAGAAGCCTGTGAGTTGTTTTCATTCTCTTCAGATGAGGAAACTCAAGATTAAGTAAATTGCTCAAGGTCACAGACACAACTTCTGTTTCCAGGCCCTCCCTTGACCAGGAGGCTCCCTTGATATCATCTCTTATTTTACATGTCCCCAAATGAAAGATCAAGGCAGCAGCATCAATGGTTCATGAACTCATTATTTCCTAGAGATTCTTAAACGGAAGAGGTCACGAAAGGATGGTGTGACTTTGTCCTTAGAGTAAAGGACAAAGTTGCCATTTTCTTGGTAAAGAAAGAGAAATATAAAATGTAGGGTGGCTGGCTGTGCAAATAGAAACCCGTCAGCTCTTTCAGGTTGGTTAATATAGCTTAAGTAATTTCCATGCCCTTCTTGTCCCACAGAGGCTTTTGGAGGAGTACCAGATAACTGGGCCACTGGACACCTTTTTGTTTCACTTATCTTAGAAAAATGGAAAATGAGGAATATGCCACAGGCCACAAGAAAAATATTTGATTGGCTTTTGGGTAGTCCAACTCTGGCTCATTTTTATTTTGGAGATAAAGTCTAAAACCTTAAATGGTTGTGGATTTTTTTTTCAACAAATCCTAATTATAAAATATCATTTAAATATATTTTGTTGCATTCTTTTCCTAGTCTTCTTTCCAATACACATTCTCTTTCACTGCTTACCCTTTCTGTTCTTTAATTTCCCCACATTTGATGTCTTTTTATGCATTTGTCACATTTCATATTTTAAAAGTAATCCACTTGTTTTCATCACATACTCAGGGTCTGTGCAGCTAGTAAATTGTCAAAGTTTACTGACAACCAAAGGTGTACTGTTGAGTAAGTATCTCCAGAGAAAACATTTACTTTGGCAAATGAGTAAGAAAATATATTTCAGTGTGATAAAAAAAAATATTAGAACTTCTATTTAGATTTATTTTTATCTCATACATTTTATTTGTTCTTATATGTATGGTTGAAAAAATGGGCTCATAATAAATCCGAGCAAAAGTAACCTCACAGGGCAATCTGATCAGGTCATGGTGGGTAGTCACACCCTAGGCCTATAACTTCTTTAGTAAAAGGTTTTTAAGCAAACACTATCCATTTTTCTTGTGCATCTAGGTTAACACAGTTTTGAAATGCCAGAAGAAATCCTCTTTCCAGACCCCTTAAAGGCATAGCCACCCTCAAGGGAGCACATAATCTCATTATCTATCCTGTACCTTGCTTTCTCCCACCTTCATGTAATCTTCCTTACTCTCCCCCCTTAATTCTAAATTTGTAAAAGAAACTGCAAAACTGTCCTTCTCTGGAGCATTTGAGATCTTGCTTCCTAGCCTGTGGTCAGTTTGACTCAAATAAACTCTTACAAAAATTCTCTATAGGTTTGGGCATTTCTGACATCAACATATGATTTATAAGATATAATACATATTTAAATAGTTGTATGTCTATATAACTTACAAGTAAACTAATATACATTTATTGAAAGTATGTGCTCAAAATATTTTTACTACGGTGTGCATGATTTTAGAAATTTGGCAATCATAGCCACTGAGAAGCAGTGAATAAAAATAATAGTACTAGCTACTACTTATTGACTGCTTACTGTGAGCCAGGTACTGTTTAATTGCTTTATTCATATTAACTCATTCAATCCTCCCAACAACCCTACTCTGTGCTCCAGACTCTCTGCTCTTAACCACCCTCCTACCCTGCCTCCGACAATTATTAAACAGAGTGCAAGGAAGGACCAGGCTTGGTGTTCTAAGAGTGATCTGTGGGAACTCATTCTTCTCACTCCTGAGCTAAGAGGCATTTCTCATTCCTTTGGACACTTTCCCATATTGAACTTCTTCTGCATCATAGATATTGGGGCCACAAAGTTAAATTAGATATAGATTTTGCTCTCAAGAAGCTATAGTCAATGTAGAAGGTAAGACAATTATATAGCTACAGTACAAGCAGAAAGTGAGGAAGCCAAAAAGAAAAAAAAAGAAAGAAATAAAAGCTATACGAATTTGGAAGAGGCATTTCTTCCAGAGGAACTGGAGAAAACTTCATGAAATAAGTCACTTTTGAGCTGGCTTAAAGCTAATGTTCATTTCCTGAATCAACACTTGGTAACAAATTTCATCATGAAAGTATCTGGAAATATTTGTTTGGGGCCTTGGCCTTGCCCTTTCCCCCTTTCAGAGACCTCTCCATAGTTAAAAGCAGCATGGTCCTCCAAGGTTGGGCCTTAGCTAAGCCTTTCTCAGCCTAAATTCTCTGGCATGGAGGGTGGGAATGCAACTCACCAAGAGAAGAGGCTCTGAATAGTTTGGTTTTCGTGGGAAGGCCCATATTTCCCAACTCAGTGTGCTCAGGCCACCACGCCCTCCTGTTCTGATGAGTAGTGGGAACAAGGCTGTCTTTGGTGAAGTGGAGCACTACACCTTGAGGAATATATGAGACCCAAGAAATTATAGTTTTGAATTTAGTTTATTACCTAAAATTGTGGAAGTTGTGTTTTAGCCTTTGAGGCAGCCTATAATAGTCTTAATTATAGAAAATGTTTCTTGACAGTACAAGATTTTTCCATAATTATCAATAGGAAAAAAAAAACCCACAAAACTTGGTACTGTGGTAGAATTAATCATACCTAATGAGACAAATAGTCAAGAGATGGTGTCATGAAGTATGCAACATTAGGTGAGCTTTTATAAGGCTGGGAACTGCCACCTGTCGAGATGATTTAAATCAGGATTTTGGCAAAAGCACATTATTGTGACAGTCAGTAAATGTGAGTGAAACTCAATCTCCACTACATACCCAATTTAGGAATGCAGTTATTAACCCCCTCCCCCCTCCGCCACTGACTCAGCCCAGAAAGTACAGAGAAAAAACGATTTAACTCACTAAGAGATTTGGAAATTTTCTTCAAGGTTGTTAACCCACAGCAAAATTGGGTGATATGTGTGATGGGAGCTAAACTTGATAATTTTTTTAAAAATATGTTTTTATTGATTTGAGAGAGAGAGGAAGGGAGAAGGATAGAGAGACAGAAACATGGATGCAAAAGAAACATTGATCGGCTGCCTCCTGCACACCCACTACTGGAGATTGAGTCTGTAATCCAGGCATGTGCCCTGACCAGGAATCTAAATGGCAACCTCTTGGTTCATGGGTCAGTACTTAACCATTGAGCCTCACCAGCTGGTCTACACTTAATAATTTTTGCCTTTTCTCTCCATCTTCATTTTAAAGGATTTTGACTTGGAAGAAGCTTAGCCTATCACTTTCCAAGAAAATAATATCAACAGTACTGGTACATGTATGATTCTGCACCACTGGAGCCAGAAAAGTACATAATAATCTTATCTGTAGGGGAGAAATGGAATTTAATGAGTGATTGTGTTGAAACATGCCTGTAGACTTAAGTACTTAATATGACTTACATGTCTCTAAAGGATAATATGAATATGAGAGGGAAAGTTCTGACTTATTTCTCGGATCTGCACTGATTTATGCCATGCATAAAGCCTTATACCAATCTTTGTGTCTCAGATTTTCTATGGATGAGAATGCTACCATGAAAGCATCAAAGACTTTTTAATCTTTTTTTGCATTATTGTTTAATTTAAACCTCTAAAAAAGTTCAGCTTCAAAGAATATTAGAGCTTTAAAAAAAAAAAAAAAAAGGCTTAATGCATCACTGATTCAAGCAGCCCAAGACATTGAGAGATGCCACCAAAGAGGATTTTCAGACACTGAGAGTCTTGAATCTCCTTTTAAAGCTTGTTTCATGTCTTCATAAATTATTCTTATTGTTTAAATATTCCTTTTTGTTTAAAATTTTATCTGCTTCATTGAAGGGTATCTGTTCTCTAAGTAGAAAGCAATGTTATCCTACTCCTTGAAACATAAGAATTCCTGTATTATTAAAACAGAACTCTTTATATCTTTGAAGCCACATAAAGATTGATCAACCAACTAGTATTTATTGAGAATCTACTGTATTCTATCCTATATAGTAAAAGGCCAGCGACCATAATGGTGTAATGACCAGAACAACCAATCGACTAGTCGCTATGAGGTGCACTGATTACCTCTCGGTCCCTCCCCCCAGCCCACAGACTCTCATTGCCAGATGGCAAACAGGGAACTACAGGGAACCGGGGTGGGTGGCAGCAGTGGGTGGGATTGGGGACTGACAAGAGGGCGGAACAGCCGACCTCTTGGTCCCTCTCTCCAGCCTGCAGGCTCCGATCGCTGGATGGTGAATGGGGAACCACAGGGAACCGGGGTGGGCAGTGGTGGGGTGGGACTGGGGACTGGCAAGCGGGCGGAAGATGGCCCTGATCGCAGGCTAGGCCTAGGGACCCTACCCATGCACAATTTCATGCGCTGGGCCTCTAGTTGTAAATATGATGCTTATGGAAATGGTATTAAAAAACCAGCAGTTTCAGGCAGTACTTTTGAGAGACTTATTGCATTCTCATTGAAAAATGTTAGTCTCCAAGTTGAGATTGGAGACCACTATCCTCAATCCTTCAAAGCTAGACTCCCCTCTGCAACACTGTGGGTGTGGCCCCTCTACTTGATTGTCTCTAACTCACTATTCCCTGACAAGGTGCTCCTTCCAATTTTTGATGTCACTTAGTTGCTAAAGACAGATCTTCATACAAAGCCACAAAATAGGAATCAATCAAGTACTATAAGTGCCAAATGAGTTGAAAAAATTCTGCATGAGGTCAGAGAAAAAAGGAGTCATTGTTGGTTGTTGTGGTCAGGCAAAGATAATGATTTTGGGTTAAATAAGTAATATCATATATGTCAAGCACTAACAATATGCTATATTGCCTCTCAAATAACACTGTATATAAAATTTTATAGCTAGGTAGATGAGAATCTACTTTGTGCTAGGAAGCATATCAGGTCTTATTTCAGATAATCGGCACAATTGTGCATTGATATAGGTGTTATCATGATTATTTTACCAAAGGAAACTATGGCTCAAAGAGTTTCAGTAAACCCACATACCAGCAGAATTAGGCTTCTAGCCCCACTCTACCAGATGCCATAATTCTAGCTTTATCTGCTATGCTTAACTGACTCTCCTGGAAAATTTCCCTCTATTAACTTGATAAAGAAAATAATTGACTAATTCTTTCCAATCTTCCCTAGGGTTAGAATGAGGGGAAATTGGCATACTCAGTGGGAGGGAAGCCCCCACTGGTGGCTGTACCTCTGGAGTTAGGTCCTTCCCTTAGTTCTGAGAAGAAATGACATGAAGTCCCAGGACATCCCTTTTTATATATAAAACAAGGAATGCCTTACAAGTAACCCATTATGGTTACTAAAACCTAATACAGATAAAATTAATGTTAGTGAGGTCTCCAATTTAGTAATCTAAGAATCTGAGCTGTTTCACAATGAGGCAAAATCTCTAGAGTGATGAGCACATGTTGATAGTTGTAATTCTTACAAATTGGGGGAGGGAATCTATATATATATATAAAACCTAATATGCAAATAGACCAAACAGCGGAATAACCAAACATCTGTTCACTACGACGTGTGCTCACCATTGGGGGCGAGTGGAACATGGCGGGTGTTGGCCACTGTGGGATGGTGGAGCAGGTGAGCAGAGGCGCCAGACCAAGGCAGGGTGCCAGTTGCTATCACTGGGGCAAGCCTCTGGTGGTTACTGAAAATTCTTTGCTCCTGTGCACTGTGGTCCTGCCCGGTGCTTGCACCTGCTGCTGGCACCCGGCTCTGGTCCCACTCACTCAGCACCGTCAGTGGGTGCGAGCGGCGGCTGCTGGCCTTGATTGCCCCTGAGGGCTTCTCCACCTCCCCCTGTTCCTGAGGGGCGATTGGGGCAGCAGCCACTGCTTGCACCCGCTGACAGCACTGGCCCCACTCACACCCGCTGCAGGTGCTGGCCCCATTCGCTCTGTGCCATCAGCAGGTGTGAGTGGAGCCAGCGCCATCAGCACGTGGGAGCAGTGGCAGCGGGAGCAGGGCTGCCAGGAGACAGGGGACTGGGGGCTGCGGTGGGAGGGACTGGGCTGGGGCACGGAGGATAGACCAAGACCAACCCCTGTGCCCACTGCAGCCTTGAGGCCCAGTTCCTTTCAAGGTGCATGAATTTGTACATTGGGCCCCTAGTTTTCTTATAAATAAATAAAGTTTTAGTATCTTGAATTAGAAACTTGGTTTCCAATTTCTACTCATCTTGGCCTATTCAGATATTTTTACAATTACTGCCAGGTTTATTTTGTGGGTCATTTTTTTCTTGTATAACTGCTGAGTTGTAAACTTTTGACTGTTATTTCCTTGTGGATGCTAATTATCACTCAGTTCTATTGTGGTTTTTTCTACTGAAAAGAGAATAAAAATTAAGAACCACTGACATAAAGGAAAGAAATTCCAATGATTTCCAGGCCTTTACTAGCCCTAGAAATTTAAGATGAATATTTTGGCATTTCAGAACAGTTCTAGAAGGGTTGATGTTAAAATTGGCAGATTCAGAACCGCAGATACCGAGGGTCAACTATGGGATTTGAGCACCCCCGGATTTGGGAATACTCTGGGGTCCTGGAACTAATCTCCTGTGGATACTGGAGGACAACTGTATTTTCACTAATCCTATATAATAAAAGCCTAACATGCAAATTGACGGAATGGCAGAACAACTGGCAGAATGACTGGTTGCTATGATGCACACTGACCATCAGGGAGCAGACACTCAATGCAGGAGCTGCCCCCAGCCTGCAGGCCCCTGGCCAGCCAAGGCAGGCACCAGCACCGCCCCCCCACCCCGATTGCCCCACTGGTCGCCCCACAGAGGCAGGCGACAGGTGGTGGCGGGGCAATCGGGGGACGGGGCCAGCCAGCGAGTGGACTGGGGCTGCTCCCCAACCCCAGAGGCAGGCAACTGGCTGTGGAGGCAGCGGGAAGGGGGGCTGGCGAGCAGGCAGCGCCAGGCCGGCCAAGGCGGGTGCCAGCAGGGGCCCCCTGATCGCCCCACTGGTCATCCCACAGATCGTCCCTGATTGCCGGCCAGGCTTGGGACCCTACCCATGCATGAATTTTGTGCATTGGGCCTCTAGTTTTAAGAGAAAAATTAGGCTCAAAAAGATCTATACTAATGGATAATGGAAATGGAATTACAATTCAGGTCTGCCTAATACCAAAGACTGTGTTCTTTCCATTATATTATACTATCAGCCCTAGAGTGTTTGCCATCTAATTCTCACCTCCAGATTTCTGTTCATCCACTCACTTGGCTGAATATAACGCTAATAATTGCTGACTATGCAAGTAAAATGTCATTAGCGCTAACTTCAAGAAAACCAAAATCTATTATCAGGAATTTGAATACTACTAAGTTATTAAGCTGCTGTGTGAATATCTTTTGTTGTAAATAATTTTTGGGTGTAATGGCTTTTTTCTCTCCCCCCAACAAGATGTAACACAACTGTATTTCAGGGACTGAAATGCATACTTGGTAAACTGCTATGGGTAAGAAAGCTGTATATGTATATAACATTTGAATAAAGACTAAGGAAAAGAAAAGAAAAAAACCTTTGACTTTGGAATCTCTTGCAGGTATTCTGCAAAGTCTCACAAATCTTGGAACACTTGGATGTCTCTTATTGCACCCAACTATCAGATGAGTTTATTACAACACTGTCCATTTATTGCCTTAACCTCACATTTCTCAGCATTGCTGGCTGTACAAAGGTATGTGCAGAAGTCAGAGCTCAGAAATATCAAACTGAAGCAATGTTAAAGAACTCAGGCAGGGTAGAAGTGAGAGGTGGACTCACCACAGAACTTATTTTTCTTAGCCATGTCTGAGGTATTCATTAGATTTTTTTCCCCCAAAGTGGAAATAGCTTTATGATTTCATTTGTGTTACAATAGAATTTTCATAAAGTTAAAAACAATCTTCACACAAATATCAAAAATGTGTCAAAGATTTATTTAATTAATAAGAGAACCAACAAAATGGTAAAGCCAGTTCCTAGAGCATTGGTTGAACTGAGCACTTATAGGAACTGAAGAAAGAATGTTGAGATCTGATAATTGAGTTAAGATTTGAAATTGGTTAATGACTATAAGGTAATCAATCCATAACCTTGGAATTATAGTTTCTACCAGACAAAAATAATTTGCATCTCTTCTGAACAAAAATATAAAAATTTATACCATGTAACTTCACTGAATATGGGCCCTGAAAGTCAGTAGTATGTCAAACAAAGGCACAATTCCATATAGAATTCCTCAGGTGGGCCTGTTAATGTTCCAAAATAATTTCAAGTGTTTGGCATTTTTTCTTGACATTTGTTTATAAAAGAAATATATACTCATTGTAAAATATTTGGATAACATATAAAAGCATAAAGGAGAGAGTAAAAATTCATTGTCGTACCACCATCCAGACATAACCATTGTTGGTATTTTATACTTATTCTTATACATTTTTTTCTATGTACAAAGAAATTAGAAAAGTTATAGGTTTGTGTTATATTTTTAAAGAACACAATCATATTTTCCAAAATACATTGTAACCTACTTTTTTCTCTTAATATACTATGGACATATTTCTATGTCAGGAAATAGAGATTTGTGCTTCTGGATTAATATGGCAGATTGAGTATACAGATATAGTTCTGTGTCCTCTTGAAACGTTACTAAAACTGCAGAAGGGTGAGGGCCCACATTGTTAGGGAAAACAAGAGAAGAGACAAGACCAACAAAATCTGGGAGCCTGAAAATAGCTGGACTAATTTAGCAGACCAGAGATAGCTTTGAATACTGAATCTACAGTCCGCCACCAACATAAGCAGGTCTGGAGCCTGCGGTGTACTCCACCCGTCACCGGTGTTCAAAGGCTCAGGCCCGCGGGGAGCAGCCCAAACTCCACTGTCCTGCAGCCTAGAAACTAAGGAGGATGTTACACAAATAACGTATTATGAAATGAATCACTCTACCTCAAAGACCTAGGGTGAGAAAAAGAAAGGGGAGTTGATTATTTCAGAACCTCAGTGTAAGGGAGAAGGGTTTAGCTTTACCAATTATGCAGGTCAAATGACTGTCCTGATTCAGAAAATGTGGTGACCATAATTTGGACCAATCTAAATATTCCTCACCCAAAACCATAGGGCTATGGTCTAGTCTAATATATTCCACAGTATATTCCACCGATATTTCTTTTGATGGGTCATAAAACACTTCAGTGTCTGGCTCATCATTCTAGACTAGGTTTCCCAAAAGCCCAAAAGTTAATCTTGAATGGTCACCTTATCCATCTCCTGGAAGGCCAGCTTTTCCTTGCAGCTAGCTTACTTCTTAGATCAGTTAGTCTTGAGACCTTGTCCTACCCAGCACTAAAATCGGAATAACCTCTGTTCAACAGGACTCATAGTAGGACCTTGTATTTGGGAGTTAAGAATGTAGCCAGTCATCTCTGCCTCTAGTTCCCAGCCCCCATAAGTCTGGACATCACCTCAGTTATTGGATGTCTTGAGTTTCTGGTCTACAGGAAGTGATCTCCTTTTCAGTTCCCACAGTATCAATAAAACCTAGCACTCTTAACTCCACCTGTTCTGAACTTTTCTATGAGCTCTTTTTCTTTCCTTTCCTCGACATTTCTGAGAGTTCCCCCCGCCACACACACACACACACACACACACACACACACACACACACACACACACTAACATCAGATCCTCAGAGACCCACATAGTATGATAGGAATGTCTGAAGGCGTTTTAGTGAGAATCAGTTGCAATGTTAAACCTTGGTCCTGAGCTTGTTCTGGAAAAAGGGCAGGCTTAGACAATGACATCTATTTTTCCAAACTTAAAAAGTGTACATTTCAATTGAATGGTTTTTCCGCATAATTCTCTCAACTTTATGTTAAAAACAAAAGTCAAGCCTTATGTATGTTTTAGAATGTTCAAACATTTAAAGTAAGAAATTAAATCCAGTTGGACCAAACATTCCTTTGGAGAGTAATCTAGTTGATTCTGCAGTGAGTATCAGTTCAATTAAATTCAAAAGCTAGGTCCTAAGTGAAATAATCTAAGAAGTGGAGTTGAATTATTTCTGCAAAACATCTGGGCAAACTTTCCAGATGTTGGAGCCCTCAGCAAAATTTATCAGAGTGAGATTCGTGTAGTGTCTGTCGCTTCTGCTCTTTCTCCCACTGCCTGCAAACGTCTGTCTCACT
This sequence comes from Plecotus auritus, assembly GCF_963455305.1. Classification (NCBI taxonomy): domain Eukaryota; kingdom Metazoa; phylum Chordata; class Mammalia; order Chiroptera; family Vespertilionidae; genus Plecotus; species Plecotus auritus. The sequence goes on from NC_137775.1 coordinate 151,934,164, forward strand.
TACTTGTCCTTTCCCAGAACCATGCTACTTCACATGCAAACCATCAGCAATGTCCAGACCCCTTCTCATAGCAATCTGACCCTGTCTACAGGTTAACTTTTAGAGTTCTGTTAATTTTAGACTTCTGTAACGCGATGTTATAACACTGCTGCAGTATTAATAACTTACATATATTGATGTAATAGGTATTATTACTAAGGAAATTTTGTTGAAGTTTCCCATCCAAACAAGAGATCTCTAAAAAGAATAGCAAGATCACAAATTCTGTTGGTGCCACTTGAAATATATATTTTATTGGTCTGAAAACAGTTAAGTCACTAGCATGAGAGTTACAGACCTACCATGTGGCAAGCTGATTAAAGAGAATCTGCAAGTGTCCTGTTGGCTAGGGACTAAAAAGTTGTGCCCTTCCCCCCAAATATTTGTGTTCTCTCAAAATTCACGTTGAAATCCTCATCCCCAATGTGATGGTATGAGGAAGTTAGGCTTTAGGAAGTAATTAAATAGGGTGAAGCCGCCATGAAGAATTATCAGAATAGGAAGAAATGGGAGCTGTCTGCCATGTGAGGATACAAGAAGGTAGCTATCTGCAAACCACGAAGAGGGCCCTCACCACACACTGAATCTGTGGGCAACTTGATCTTAGACTTCTCAGCCACCAGAACTGTGAGAAATAAATGTCTATTGTTAAAATTACCCAGTTTATGGTATTTTGTTACAGCAGCCCAAACTGACTAGTACACTATTCTTCCCTGGGATGAAGTTCATCACAATAATCTGTACTTATTTGGCTGTGTGTTCAGATTACTGACTCAGCAATGGAGATGTTATCAGCAAAATGCCATTACCTGCACATTTTGGATATTTCTGGTTGTGACCTGCTTACTGACGAAATATTTGAGTTTCTTCAGATAGGCTGCCAACAGCTCCGGATCCTTAAGATGCAAAACTGCAGACTTATTTCCAGGTAAATATTCACCCGACTGTGAGAAGCTTTGAGAACTCCTTTCCGAGAAAACAGAATATGTGACTATGGCATTTGTGATACATAGTACCTTTCAGACTTAGAAAGTTTCATTTTATTTTTTGCTTAATTGAAGCCAACATTTTGAACTGCAAGGGAAGCTCCCTTATAAAATGGTCTTTGTGGTTTTATATCCCTGTCCCAGTAGATCTTCTACTTTTAAGCACTTCTCCGTCCTTGACCTTGCAGATGTCCAAATGATCACTAGCTCTCCCTCTACTCATCTCTCAAAAAATTTCCATTCAGTTACTTTCCCCTAGGGGTTAAGAAAATAATCAGCTTAAACCAGCTCCCAATTAAATATAAATTGCTAACAGTTATCCTAAGCTCCATAACTCCCAAAGCAATTTGCTTGACCGTTGCCATTCATTTAACTAGGGGCTTTCTGTAAGATCTGGTGTGCAGAGTAAAGTATTCTGACTTGACTATTATGGGCCAAATGCCTGTTTCCTCAATTTTCAAAATGTTTCCAATGAAATAACAGTGGGGTAAATAAGCAATTTTTTTTTTTGTTTCCAAATCTTACTATTGTAAATTGTGCAGACGTCCTTTCTGACTGGTATTTCTGATTTCTTGGGATATATTCCTAGACGTGGGATTACTGGGTCAAATGGGAGTTCCATTTTTAATTTTCTAAGGAAACTCCATACTGTTCTCCACAGTGGCTGCACCAGTCTGCATTCCCACCAGCAGTGCAGGAGGGTTCCTTTTTCTCCACATCCTCACCAGCACTTGTCGTTTGTCGATGATAGCCATTGTGACAGGTGTGAGATGGTATCTTATTGTTGTTTTAATTTGCATCTCTCAGATGATCAGTGACTTTGAGCATGTTTTCATGTCTCTTGGCCTTCTGTATGTTCACTTTTGAAAAGTGTCTAAGTCCTTTGCCCATTTTTTGATTGGACTATTTATCTTCCTTTGTTAAGATGTATGAGTTCCCTATACATTTTGGGATTAGGCCCTCATCGGATATAACATTGGCAAATATGTTCTCCCATGCAGTAGGCTTTCTTGTTGTTTTGTTGCTGGTTTCTTTTGCTGTGCAGAAGCTTTCTATTTTGATGTAGTTCCATTTGTTTATTTTCTCCTTAGTTTCCATTGCCCTAGGAGCTGTTATCGGTAAAGATATTGCTACGACATATGTCTGATATTTTGCTGCCTATGGAGTCTTCTAAGATTTTTATGGTTTCCCGTCTTACACTTAAGTCCTTTATCCATTTTGAGTTTATTTTTGTGTATGGTGTAAGTTGGTGGTCTAGTTTCATTTTTTTTTTTTTTGTTATCTATCCAATTTTCCCAACAACATTTATTGAAGAGACTGTCTTGACTCCATTGTTTGCTCTTGCCTCTATTGTCAAATGTTAATTGAGCATAATGGCTTGCGTCTATTTCTGGGTTCTCTGTTCGGTTCCATTGGTCTATATGTCTGTTCTTGAGAACAGTGGCTTTGTAATATAGCTTGATATCTGGTATTGTGATCCTTCCAACTTCATTCTTCTTCCTCAAGATTGCTGCAACTATTTGGGGTCTTTTTTTATTCCATATGAATTTTTGGAGAGTTAGTTCTAGGTCTGTGAAATATGCCATTGGTATTTTAATGGGGATTGCATTAAATCTATAGATTGCTTTGAGTAGTATGGACATTTTAATGATGGTGATTCTGTACTAATCCATGAACACAGTATGTTCTTCCATTTGTTTATGTCTTCCTCTATCTCTTTTTTCAATGTCCTGTAGTTTTCCGAGTACAGGTCTTTTACCTCCTTAAATTTATTCCTAGGTATCTTAAATTTTTTGGTGCAATGGTAAGTGGGATTGGTTTTTTTGTTTGTTTCTCTTTCTGAGAGTTCATTATTGGTGTATAAAAAAGCCATAGATTTCTGGGTGTTAATTTTGTATCCTGCTACATTGCCAAATTCATTTATTAAATCTAGTAGTTTTTTTATGGTGTCTTCAGGGTTTTTTATGTACAGTATCATGTCATCTGTGAATAATGACAGTTTTACTTCTTTTCCAAGGAGTGGTGAGAGTGGGCATCCTTGTCTTGTTCCCGTTCTTAGGGGAAATGGTTTTAATTTTTGCCCATTGAGTATGATGTTAGCTGTGGGTTTATCATATATAGTTTTTATTATGTTGAGGTATGATCCTTCTATTCCCACCTTGTTGAGAGTTTTTATCAAGAAAGGGTGTTGGATTTTGTCAAATGCTTTTTCTGCATCAATTGATATGACTATGTGATTTTTATCTCTCAATTTGTTTATGTGATGTATCATGTTAATTGATTTGCGGATATTGTACCATCCTTGCATGCCTGGGATAAATCCTACTTGGTCATGGTGTATGATCTTTCTGATGTAGTGCTGGATCCGATTTGCTAGAATTTTGTTGAGGATTTTGGCATCTATGTTCATGAGGGATATTGGCCTGTAATTCTCTTTTATTGTGTTGTCTTTATTGGGTTTTGGTATTAGGGTGATGCTGGCTTCATAGAAGGAACTTGGAAGTGTTCTTTCCTCTTGAATTTTTTGGAATAGTCCCGCTTGATCATGGTGTATGATCTTTCTAGTGTAATGCTGGATCAGATTTGCCAGGATTTTGTTGAGGATTTTAGCATTTTTTTAAAAAATTTCTTTATTGATTAAGGTATCACATATTTGTCCTCATCCCCCCATTCCCATCCCAAACCCCTCCCCACACATGCCCCCACCCCCCTGTTGTCCGTGACCACTGGTTAGGCTTATATGCATGCATACAAGTCCTTGAGGATTTTAGCATTTATGTTCATCAAGAAATAGTGGCCTGTAGTTCTCTTTTTTTGTAGTGTCGTTATCTGGTTTTGGGATTAGAGTAATGCTGGCTTCATAGAAAGAGCTTGGAAGTGTTCCTTCCTCTTGAATTTTTTGGAATAGTCTGAGGAGGATAGATTTTAGTTCTTCCTTGAATGTTTGGTAAAACTCCCCTGTGAAGCTGTCTGGCCCAGGGCTTTTGTTTGCTGGAAGTTTTTTGATTACTGTTTCAATTTCCTTCATAGTTAACGGCCTATTCAGATTTTTTTTTTTTTTCCTGATTGAGTTTTGGAAGGTCGTATTTTTCTAGGAATATGTCCATTTCTTCAAGGTAGTTGGAATAGAGTTGTTCATAGTATTTTTTTTACAATCCTTTGTATTTCTATGGGGTCTGTTGTTATTTTGCCTCTTTCATTTCTGATTTCGTTTTAAATAAGCAATTTTTAAAGGTAGAAGGCCTAGGGTGTCTACCCTGTGAGTTTTTAAACAGAAAGAAGTTATCTGCTCCATCATTCAGTTTTTCCTATTGACTGAGAGCAAACATGTGCAATTATTTAACTGACCTGAAGAAGTAACCTGTGGAGTGTTCAAAATGAGAATTCTTGACCAATCCCTGAAGATGAGATTCTTTTCTGCAAGCTGGAAAAATAAATAATAGCATCAAAGTATAGAGTGCATAATGTGTTCTAAGCATGTAGATTTCTCTCAGAGAACTTTTTTTTTTTAATCATCACCTAAGGATATGTTTTTCATTGATTCTACAGAGAGGAAGGAAAAGAAACAGTGGTCTGAGAAACATCGACTGGTTGCCTCCAGCACATGCCACGACCAGGTATCAAACCTGAAACGTGGGTATGTGTCCTGATCAGAATTGAACCCAGAACCCATCAGTGCACAGGACAGTGCTCCAACCAACTGAGCCACATTGGCCAGGGCTCAGAGAACTTCCTTAGTTAAGCAAGCCTGACATGAAAATTGGTCACTTGAGGTCTAAGGAACAAAATGGTTTCTGATCCAAGGCTGTGTGTATGAAAATTAAATTAAAACAAAAACTTGTAAAATAGGTACTCCCTCTGGGCCCAGGACTACAGGGAGGGAGGGGGTCAGACAGCCAACTGAAGCTGGGTTAAAGAGGGCAGGTCCTTGAAAATTTTTGAAGAGGAATGGTGACTCAACCCTTCCAGATAGGTCTGGAGAAGACCGATATGGATATTAGGTCCTAGGAGTCTCTGCCAACCCTGTCATACCATTAAACAACCAAATTTGGGCAGGTGGTAGTGAATGGATAACATATTACACAAAGAAATTAAGCTTCTAATCTTTTGATTTTATTTTGCCAATCACTCTTTGAGAAGTAACATTTTGAACTTCTAATAGTTGGGATTTTAACTAGATGAATGGAGACTTTCTGGCAAGGGCCTCACTGAATCTAATCTGGTATGTAATGTTCAAGTGTATAAAATATAGTGTTTAATCAAGAAGACCCAAGATACCTATTAATATCCAAATCCTGCTTTTGATTCCTGACCCCTCTTGCCAGGTCACTAGATTAAAAAATATGCAAAGAAAACTAAGTAAGATTTTACTACTAGCTGGACTTGGCCCCAAAACCTAATGCAAAACTCTAGTTAACTAGCTGGATATATGGAAAATTCCTTTCCCTGAGCCAGGACAGCCAAAAGACCACTTTTGTTTTCTACCACCAAATGCAGCTGTCCCTTATCAACAAGAAGCAGAGACTCACCCCTAATTTGGCTTCAATTCCTGAAATTATTTCAGTCATAAAGGTGAAATGGGTATCTTGTTATTCATAACAAGTCTGTTTCCACCACAATTGGGTTTATGTTAATAAGGTGACTTTTGGAAAGTACCTAAGTATTGGGGCTGGTTGCCTGGTTTTAAAGAGACGGGTGGAACTGATTTAACAGGAGGGAAGAGGGGCTGGAGGCTTAATCAATCACCAATGGCTACTGATTTAGTAAATCATAGCTACATCATTGAAGTCTTCCTAAAAAACCCAAAAGACAGAGTTCAGAGAGCTTCAGAGTTGGTAAGTGCATGGAGATTTGGGGAGAGGGGCATAACTGAAGAGGGCATGGGTACTCTGCAGCCTTTCCCATACCTTGCCCAATGCATCTCTTACATTTGGCTGTTCCTGAATTATATCCTCTATAATAAACTGGTGATCAGGTAAGTAAAGTATCTCTGAGTTCTGTGAGCAGCTATGGCGAATCAATGAGGAGGTCACTGGAACCTTTGCTCTATATAGCCAGTTGGTCGGAAGCCCAGGTGACAACCTGGACTTGCAATTAGTGTCTGAAGTGAAGGGTGGTCTTGTGGGACTGAGCCCTTAATCTGTGGAATCTGATGCTAACTCTGGGTAGATAGTATCATAATTGAGTTGAATTGCAGGACACCTAGGTTGGTATCCAATAATTGCTTGGTGGTATGGGGGAACCTCCCAACAACATACACACCTTCATGTTGGAATTGGGAGTCCAGAACAATTTTTACATGTCTTCTTTGCTTCCTTCCTTTCTGCCTCCTAAGAAAGATAGTACTAGTATTTTTAATCATTTTGGTCATAGACACCTTTGAGAATTCACAAACCCTCTCCTCAGAAAAAAAAGGTATATTAAGATACAAAATGCATAAATTTTCCAAGAGTTCATGGACCTCCCTGAAACTAATCCATGTATCCAACAGAGATCTGCAGACTTTGGGTTAGGAGTTCCTGTTCAGGTGCCTGGTTAGCCTTCACAGATCGACTGGAAAGGGTTCTGCTCATCTAAGACTGGAAATGGCAGGCAGAGAACTCACTCAAGAGCACCACAGAGTGCTCTCAGTATTCCTACTCCATGGCCATGCAGTTTCATGACTCATTCACTGTGCCTGTTAATCTTTGAACTGGCTAACCTAGAGTGCCACTGAGCTACTTAAGCTTTGGGAGCCTGATTATTAGCACAATTATCCATACCCTCCCCCTCAGGAAGACAACAAAGCTGTGAAAAGTGAATTCAACTCCTGATGGTGAGTTTTTAACTCCAACTTTGATTTAGTTTGAAAAATCTGCACTGGCAATTTCTGCCAACCAGCTAATGCTAATCACTGTTATTGCAGGGAGGCAGCTATGAAAATGTCATCTATAGTCCGGCAGGAATACAGCCCTACTGAAACTCCAGTTTGGTCTAGCTATGATGATGAAGGCAAGCATATAACAGACAGCAACAGCGACGGGATATAATACCACTTAAAGATAGAGAATTGACAGTGAAAGAGTCAACATACAATAGTGAAGAGGAAGTAGTATAATCTTCAACTCAAACAGAAGAACAAAAAAAATCTAGAATTTAGTGACTTCATTTGATGCAAATATTATTAGCTGGATCTCAATTGTATAAACAGCAGCAAATCATCTCCTGATTCTTATTCCAACTATAAATGTTTTAAAATACATCATTAAATCTTCTAATAATCGTGATTTTTAAAAAGTCAAATCAAGTATTGCTACTATATAAATTTTCCATGTAAATTTACCTTAATCAAACCAATAGTTTGATGAGATTATTAAATCTGGGGTTACAATTATATGAAACAACACTGAGATATGTAATATTTTTTGACAAGAAATTTAGAAGCTTTTCTTTAGAAAAGAAAGCAGAGGTGACCTTATAAATCAGAGAAAGAGATGGAGCCAGGGCAAATGACTTTAAGGATCTGTGAAGCTTTATTGTAAAAAACATAAACATACACTTTTTAAAAAATACATTTTTATTTATTTCAGAGAGGAAAAGAAAGGGAGAGAAACATCAATCATGAGAATCATCATTGATCCGCTGCCTCCCACACACCCCACACAGGGGATCAAGCCTGCAACCCGGGTATGTGCCCTGACCAGGAACCAAACCATGACACCTCCTGGTTCATAGGTTGAGGCTTAACCACTGAGCCATGCCAGCTGGGCAACATAAATTTTTAGAGGAAACAAGGCTTTCTTATGGTTTCCAGATACTTAACAACAAGACAGAACTAAATGCCAATTGACCGACTCATCTCAACATCTGACTTAACTGCTAGGAGCAAATTAAATTGAAGCAGGAACTATCTGTGAATAGAAAGAATGTCCCAGATAAATCTCCTTTTAATCAGAATTGCACAATAGGGATATTTTAAAACTATGCTATCTGAAAAAGGGTGCTCTCCCAATTTTATGCTAAGGGATGTAGGTTATTTATAACATTATTTAATGTCATGTGAACTGATATTCAGAGTCCAGGGGAGAGCATACTGTTCTGATCGCCCCAAAGAAGTTGTGTTGGTAATATTAGATCAGTATTTTAACCCTATTTTCTCTGTTACTTATGTGTTAAATGGGGTTCATCACTATCCTTTTGTATCCCACAAATTTGAAGGATAACATGTAAAGAAAAGGATATGAAAGTTATTCTGAAAAGTTTTTAAAAGGGCTCAACTGGTATTATTGTAGGGTAATCTATATTAGCTAAATCCTTTTAATAATTCTCCCTTTTAGTTTGATTTTGAAAGTGTTTAAAATTAAGTAATATCACTTAGCTGTAGAAATGGTTCCTGAAAGAGGACAGCAGGGGAATCAGCTGAATAGGAAGTTTTAAGACCTGAGCCAAAAGATTTAAGATTGTTCTGATGGTGATTTTTAAACTACATTTGGAGATTTCTGGCAGCTACATAATAGCTGGCTTCTGGCCTGGCTGGGTAGCTCAATTGGTTAAAGCATTGTCCCGATACCCCAAGGTTGTGGGTTTGGTCCCTGTTTAGGGCACATACAAGGGACAACGAATGAATGCATAAATAAGTGAAACAACAAATCAGTGTTTCTTTCTCTCAATTAAAAAAAAAATTTTAAAAAGTTGGCTTCTGATCCCTAAATGTTTCAAGCACACAACTGGAGAGACCTATTGCTGCTTTCTTCAGCAATAACACCTGCATGGGGAAGACCAGAGTAAGGATTGACACACCGTGTTATGTTCTGTAGTAACCAAGCAGGGTGTTTAACTCCAAAACTCTTTGACTAAGATCCTCTTTTAAATAACAAGAGAGTCCTAGCCATGTGGTTCAGTTGACTGGGTGTCCTCCCATGAACCAAAAGGTTGCTGGTTCAATTCCTGGTAAGGCACATGCCCGGGTTGCCAGCTTGATCCCCAGTAGCGGGTGTGCAGCAGGCAGCAAATCCATATTCTGCTCTAATATCTGTTTTCCTTTCTCCCTCTTTCTCTAAAAAAAAATCAATAAAAAGAACAGGAGATACATTTGTTCTTCATGGGGAGACAAATTTTATAGCTACAGAAATAAAAGAAAAGGTGTGTTAGAAAAAAGTCGATTATGAAAGGGGATCAAGAAGTAGAGTGGGAGAAAACAAGATGGCGGCATAGGTAAACACCTAAACTGCTGCCTCGCACAACAATTTCAAAACTACAACTAAAAGACAAAACGGACACCATCCAGAACCACAGGAAAGCTGGCTCAGTGGAAATTCTACAACTGGAAGGAAAGAGAAAAGCACACTGAGACTCAGAGGAGCTGCAGGAGGCAGAGGTACTGAGACGCGCACGCAGAGAGGACTGGCAACTGAGTGCGCGGTTGGCTTTCTCAAGCGGGATGGAGACAAAAGCTCCCGACTGTGCTGAACTCCAGTTCCAGGTGAGACTCTGGGGACCCAGACTCATACGGGTGAAACTGGACTGTCAGGAAAGAGAAAAGCACACTGAGACTCAGAGGAACTGCGGAAGGCAGAGGTACCGAGGCACGCGTGTGCGGAGAGGGCAGGCAACTGAGTATGAGGCTGGCTTTCTCAAGCGGGAGGGAGACAAAAGCTCCAGACTGCACTGAACTCCAGTTCTGGGCGAGATTCTGGAGACCCAGACTCATTCAGGGAGAAAATGGACTGTCTGGCAGCGGGTGGAACTCGAGGGTGGCTTTCTCTCAGAGGTGCTTGCAGCGATTACCACAGGACACTGAGACACAGGGGCCTATTAGGGCAGGGCTGATGGGAAATCAATGCTGTCTGCTCCGCCCTGAGACTCCGCCCCATTCAAGCTGAGCACAGAGGCTTTTGCAAGTCTTTTCCCATAAGGGTGTCTCTAGCACAGAAGTTCTCCCAGCGTAGACACAGCTGATCCTCATACCCAATTGGCCTGGAGGTCAATTCCTCCCAGTGATACCAACAACAATCAAGGCTTAACTACAACAAGACTGTGCACACAGCCCACAAAGGGGTGCACCAAGAGTGTCCACCTCAGGTAACTGTGGAGGCTGAGCCACTGGGCCCTATAGGACACCTAGCACACAAAGCCACTCTATCAACTCAGGGAAGCAGCCAAAATGTGGAGACAAAGAAACAGGTCACAAATGAAAGAAATGGAGGAAAGCTAACGACTGAATATAGAGTTCAAAACCATGGTTATAAGGTTTTTCAAGAATTTTCTAGAAAAGGCCGATAAATTTAGTGAGACCCTCAAGGATATGAAAGAGGACCAACTAGAAATTAAGCATACACTGACTGAAATAAAAAATATTATAGAGATCTAACAGCAGACTAGAGGATTGTAAGAATCGAGTCAAAGATCTGAATTACAAAGAAGCAAAAAACACTCAACCAAAAAAGCAAAAAGAAAAAAGAATCCAAAAATATGAAGGTAGTGTAAGGAACCTCTGGGACAACTTCAAGTGTACCAACATCAGAATTATGGGGGTGCCAGAAGAGAGAGAGCAAGAAAACCTATTTGAAGAAATAATGACAGAAAACCTCCCCAACCTGGTGAAAGAAATAGACTTACAACTCCAGGAAGTGCAGAGAACCCCAAACAAAAGGAATCCAAGGAGGACCACACCAAGACACATCATAATTAAAATGCCAAGAGCAAAAGACAAAGAGATTATATTAAAAGCAGCAAGAGAAAATCAGTTAGTTACCTACAAGGGAGCACCCATATGACTGTCAGCTGATTTCTCAACAGAAACTATGCAGGCCAGAAGGGAGTGACAAGAAATATTCAAAGTGATGAATAGCAAGAATCTACAACCAAGATTACTCTACTCCGCAAAGCTATCATTCAGAATTGAAGGTCAGATTGAGAGCTTCACAGATAAGAAAAAGCTAAAGGAGTTCATCACCGCCAAACCAGTATTATATGAAATGCTGAAAGGTATTCTTTAAGAAGAGGAAGAAGAAGAAGAAAAAGGTAAAGATAAAAATTATGAACAACAAATACATATGTATCAACAAGTGAATCTAAAAACCAAGTGAATAAAAAATCTGATGAACAGAATAAACTGGTGAATATAATAGAATCAGGGGCATAGAAAGGGAGTGGACTGACAATTCTCTTCCTGTCGGGGGGAGCAGGAAGAGACTGGACAAAAATCGTACAACTATGGATGAGGACAGTGGGGGAGGGGTAAGGGCAGAGGGTGGAGTGGGAACCGGGTGGAGGGGAGCTATGGGGGGAAAAAAGAGGAACAAATGTAATAATATGAACAATAAAGATTTATTAAATTAAAAAACAAAAGAAGTAGAGTGAAGAGGGGGTGAAATCTTCAAGTTCTCAGTGCAAGGTCCTCAAGGTATCCAAATCATTTCTTAGGTCTCAGCTCTTAAGCATTTGATATATATCAGTCTGTGTTTAAGAGAGCAAAATATGGAAGCTTTCCCTTTTTGTTTAGACTTGATTATGTGATCTAAATTATATATAATTCTTTTAATAATTTTAAATACAGTTGACTAATGTTATGCTCATGACCTTTTTGGCAATTGTTGACTAAATTCATAAACTTTATTTTTAGTCATGAAAATGTTTATATAATTGCATGAGAGTGAAAAAGGGATAAAAATTGTCTGCTTCTCAGTTTCCTCTACTTATTATACACACACACACACACACACACACAACAACAACCACATCAAATATACTAATGTGTATCATCCAAACTTATACTAATTTTGATTTCACAGAGGGTAAACTAAAAGGAGACTTGGAGATATTCCACAAAGCTGACTTTTTGTTTCACAAATAAGTTAAAAACAGACAACTATAAATATGTGAAATATTAACAAAGAGACTATTATAAATCACACTATTTGGAAAGGTATATCAGAAATTAGTGTTTAAGAACTGATGTATCTTAATCATAAAAAAATCTAATCTACTAGGTTGTCTTTCAGTGTTAATTTAAATGCTCTAGGAGTAGACAAATAAGGTTTGAAAGAATGAGAATTCATAAAATAACTTTATATAATACACCATTATAAAAGTGAAAATCTATCTTCAAACATCAGGCTACAAAATAGCTGAATGTTTCTCTCCCACTAACAAGTTATGTCTTAAATTATGCAAAATAAATGAAAAAATCAGTAGCAATTACATCATATTTATGATGTGTTTTATTCACAACTTAAATTTACCTTGCTGTCATAATAAATACAAGTACATTACATAAGAGCTATAGTACAAAAAATTCTGAAATAACTTCCCCTCCCCCTCCCTCTATTACCTATGTTTTTGTATAATCTCTTGAGTATGAGTGGAAACTGTGAATATGATGAGACATCACTCCCATAATTATGTTATATGACAAAACAAAGATTATCCTGGGTAGGCCTGACCTAATCAAGTGAGCCGTTTAATAGCAGCTCTCTCCACGTGGCTGCGGAAGAGGTCAAAAGTATTAGAATGATTGAATGCATCATTGCTGCCTAGAAGATGATCAGGGCCACACGAGAAGGGATATAGTTGGCCTCTAGAAGCTTACAGCAAATGCCGACTGACAGCAAGAAAACGGAGGCCTCATGCAGTCACAAGGAACAAGATTTTGCCACCAATAAGAACGAGCTTGGAAGATTTATTTTATTTTATTTTACCAGAGCAGCCAGATGAGAACTAAGTCCAGCCAGCATCTTGAGTTCAGCCTGATAGGTATCCTGAATGGAGAATCTAGCCAGGCTCTTGACCTACAGAACTGTGAGCTGATAAATGGGTGTTATTTTAAGTTGATAAGTTTGTAGTAATATGTTACAGAGCAATATGAAAACTGAAACAATAGGTAAGTACAAATTTTGACATCCCCCCCAAAAAAAATTCAGTACTCATCCAATTTGTTATTTTCAATATTTATATGAACAATGGTATTTGCATTTTTGTAGCTGTTGATCTACTAATTATTAAAATTATAAATACAACTCAAACCATTCCTTTTTTAAAAAAGAGAGGGAGAGATAGAAACATCAATGATGAGAGGGAATCATTGATTGGTTGCCTCCTGCACGCCCCCTACTGGGGATCGAGCCCAGAACCTGTACATGTGTCCTGTCCAGAAATCAAACTGTGACCTCCTGGTTCATAGGCCGACGCTCAACCACTGAACCACACCAACCACACCGGCCAGGCTCAAACCATTCAGTCCTGCAGTTTCAGGGACTGAAACCAGCTTTGATTTCTAAAACTTACAGTGCCTTTTGGGGCATCAGCCTTAATCCATTTTTCAAGTTTGCTTCCTTGATTCATGAGCCCTGAAACACAAAATGCATGAAGTTATATCTTGAGTGACAACAGCAATATTTGACTACATAAATCCTAATAATATATCTTTAAAATCAAAATGCTTTGGAACAGCAAAAAATCTTAGTTGTGATAAGAGTTGGGAAAGGGTTACAAAGGTTACCTGGGCTTGATCCCTCCTTTCATTTTCTCAGAACTCTAAAAGGCAAGCTACTGTATTTTATTTGTATTTTTTTGCATGCAAGTTTAAAAAAGAGCTTTTGCATGAGCATAATTGACCAAATAAATGACATGTATATAAAGTATTCAATGTATTTTTAGAATATGTAAAAAACCCGTCAAACCATTTCTTCAATCAAGATAATGAACATATCTATCACACCTACAAGTTTCCTTGTGCCCCTTAGTAACCTTTCTCTCCTGTGCCTCCCTGCCTGTTACCTCCAGACCCCTCTACCTCTATCCCTCAGCAATCACAACGGATTAGTTCATTTTCTTAAATTTTAATAAATGGAATCATACAGTATGCACACTTTATTAAAATCTGGGTTCTTTTACTCAGCATAATTATTTTGAAGTTCATTCCCATTATAGGAAGTGTTAGGTAGTTTCCTCACACACAGGGTGATCAGTACTTTGCTGAATGGGCCCCCTTTACAGCTGCCTACTCTCTGGAACTCTCCTGTGAACTCCAACAGCCCTGGTCTCCCTAGATCAAGCATGTCCAACTTGCAGCCCACGGGCCACATGCCTCGTTTATTTGGCCCGTGTTAGCCTTTGAGTTTGGCATGCTTGCTCTAGATGCTCAGCTCAGTCCCCTCCTGTGGGGAGTCTGTTGGCTCCGCCTCTTACCCCTCTGTGCCCTGCAGCCTGGAAATTCTCTCAAGGTAATAAATAGGCTGTGACAATCATAGAGCTCACTGGTTCATTTCTCATCTTAACTCTTCAAGTTCTATGTGTGTGTTTTTCTTCTCAACATCAAGGTAATTAAGTTGTTACACCACCTCTAGCACTCCATTGCAATTCTTTCCTTAAGAACCCAGTCAAATCTGAACTGAGGAGCTGTAAATATACTATTTCAATTCATCATATAAATGTTCTTTGTTAAATCCAAGCACACAAATCAGGCAATCCTTTTCTTTAGTATAGTGTTTTTTTTCCTTTGTTGGTACCATATAATGTTCTCAGCTGATGAAAAGGTGCTTTGTACCATCCAAACTTTGTTAAGTGCTTCTTTGATACAAATTCTTCTCTGAATTATTGCATCTCCCATTTAATCTGAGCCATAATCTTATTTATGTCTTAGCGATCACTGTATCTGTCCCAGAACACAGCTGAGTATTCAATGACTTCCTCTTGAGTTTTTCCTTCTACTTCTCTTGCTATATTTTCAATACCATTATGACTCCCATTAGTAAATCCTTGTGTTAGAAGCTACTCTTTCCCCCTAACTTCATCATTAAGGGGTTCAGCTCTGTCAATTTGAATTTATTCTTTTTATGCCTGTGCTGCATTCAGTAGTTCAGGATTTTGAGGTACCTGCACCCAGTAGTCTTTCTATAATACAGAATTTCGTTTTCCTAGTGATTCAAATAAACATAGAGGAAAGAACAAAAAATCTTGAACATTGGTTCTCAAACTTTATTATTTTTTTCCCACTATTTAGCATCAATAGGCAAAGCATAAAAAATAGTAAGGTTTTCCCAAATATCTACGATTTTTTTCCTTATATATTATTTGTCACTTTCCTAATAATGCATTTTTTAAAATAAATCTTTATTCACATTATTACAATTGTTTCTCTTTTTTCCCCCCATGGCTCCCCTCCAACCGGTTCCCACCCCACCTTCTGCCCTTACCTCCCCTCCACTGTCCTCATCCATAGGTGTTTGATTTTTGTCCAGTCTCTTCCTGAACCCCTCCCATTCCCCTTTCCCCCTGAGAATTATCAGTCCACTCCCTTTCTATGCCCCTGATTCTATTATATTCACCAGATTATTCTGTTCCTCAGGTTTTTAATTCACTTGATTTTTAGGTTCACTTGTTGATAAACATGTATTTGTTGTTCATAATTTTTATCTTTACTTTTTTCTTCTTCCTCTTCTTTAAGAATACCTTTCAGCATTTCATATAATACTGGTTTGGTGGTAATGAACTCCTTTAGTTTTTTCTTATCTGTGAAGCTCTTTATCTGACCTTCCATTCTGAATGATAGCTTTGCTGGGTAGAGTAATCTTGGTTGTAGGTTCTTGCTATACATCACTTTGAAAATGTCTTGCCACTACCTTCTGGCCTGCATAGTTTCTGTTGAGAAATCAGCTGACAATCGTATGGGTGCTCCCTTGTAGGTAATTAACTGTTTTTCTCTTGCTGCTTTTAATATTCTCTCTTTGTCTTTTGCTCTTGGCATTTTAATTATGATGTGTCTTGGTGTGGTCCTCTTTGGATTCCTTTTGTTTGGGGTTCTGTGAGCTTCCTGGAGTTGTAAGTCTATTTCTTTCACCAGGTCGGGGAAGTTTTCTGTCATTATTTCTTCAAATAGGTTTTCAGTGTCTTGCTCTCTCTCTTCTTCTGGCACCCCCATAATTCTGATGTTGGTACACTTGAAGTTGTCCCAGAGGCTTCTTACACTATCTTCAACTTTTTGGATTTTTTTTTCTTTTTGCTTTTTTGGTTGAGTGTTTTTTGCTTCTTTGTATTTCAATTCTTTGACTTGATTCTTATGTTCCTCTAGTCTGTTGTTGGGTCTCTGTATAATATTTTTTATTTCAGTCAGTGTATGTTTAATTTCTAGTTGGTCCTTTTTTATATCTTCGATGGTCTCATTATATTTATCAGCCTTTTCTAGGATATTCTTGAAAAGCCTTATAACCGTGGTTTTGAATTCTATATCCAGTCATTTGTTTTTCTCCATTTCTTTCGTTTTTGATCTGTTTCTTTGACACCACATTTTCACTGCTTCCCTGAGTTGGCAGGGTAGATTTGTGTGCTAGGTTTCCTATATGCCCCAGTGGGTTGGCCTCCCCAGTTAACCTGAGGTGGATACTCTTGGTGCACCCCTTTGTGGACTATGTGTACAGCCTTGTTGTAGTTAAGCCTTGATTGTTGTTGGTATCACTGGGAGGAATTGACCTCCAGGCCAGTTGGCTGTAAGGATCAGCTGTGTCTACGCTGGGAGAAGTTCGGTGCTGGAGACAGCCTTATAGGATTAGACTTGCAAAATTGCAATAGCCTCTGCGCTCAGCTTGGATGGGGTGGAGTCTCAGGGCAGAGCAGACAGTCCTGGCTTCCAGTCAGCCTTGCCCTTGCGCGTGCCTCTAGACCTCTGCCTTCCCTGGCTCCCGAGTCTCTGCCCGAGAGTCCAGATTCCCCCCACAAGAGCGTGGGTCCCCAGGGGCTCGCCTGGAACTGGGGTTCAGTGCAGTCAGAACTGGGGCTCAGTGCAGTCAGGAGCTTCTAACTCCCTTCCACTAGGGAAAGCCTGTGGCAACCTCCGCAGCCTTTGTGCACACTGGCACGCGCGCGCCTCCAAACCTCTGCCTTCCCCGGCTCCCAAGTCTCCGCCCGAGAGTCCAGATTCCCCCATAAGAGCGTGGGTCCCCAGGGGCTCGCCTTGAACTGGGGTTCAGTGCAGTCAGAACTTGGGTTCAGTGCAGTCAGGAGCTTCCGACTCCCTTCTGCTAGGGAAAGCCTGTGGCAACCTCCACAGCCTTTGTGCACAGTCTCGCGCGCCTCCAGACGCCTGCCCGCCGGGGCTCCCCTGGGTCTCCCCTGGGTCTCCGAGTGAGTCTCCGGGTGCCTTTCTCTCTACCTGTCAGTCCAGACTCCCCCTGTATGAGCCTGGGTCCACGGGGTTTCGCCTGGGACTGGGGTTCAGTGCAGTCGGCGGCTTCCTTCTCCCTTCTGCCAGAGAATATCAGCCAGGCTCTCAGCTGCCCTTCCTCTCTGCGTGCATAAAGACCCTTTGCCATACCTCCAATTATCTGTGAGTTTTTCTCTTTCCTTCTAGTTGTAGAATTTCCACTCAGCCAGTTTTCCTGTGGTTCTGGATGGTGTCCGTTCTGTCTTTTAGTTGTAGTTTTGAAATTGTTGTGCAAGGCAGCAGTTTAGGTGCTTACCTATGCTGCCATCTTGGTTTCTCATAATGCATTTTCTTACTTGTGGAGAGAGAAGCCAATCTGCCTATTTCCTTCTGCAGCAGCAAAGGTCACACATGGTGCTGCTGCTACCAACAAAATGAACACACAAGCGATTTTAGCTTAGAGACAATACTAAAAAAATAAAGTAATTTACAAAATTCCACATAGGTTCCTTAAAATAGCTTTCTCTATCTTGCCAAACAGTAATTTACTAAAAGCCTTTCATACTTTGACCTGAATCTGTGGAGACTCTAATTTGTAAAGTTTATAAATCCCTTCCTTAAAAAATCTTATAACACATATTGAAACTTGGGGTTGCAAAAACCTTGTTCCTTATTTAAATGCCTTTGCCAATGAAAATCAGACAATGTTTATTTGACCAAGAAATGGAAAATGCCCACCCTATCCCCACGTGGTCTGGCTCCCATTAAATGGGGAGAAAAGTTTCCCCTTACGACATTTTTAAACTCTAGCATTTGCACTCTAAATTTGCTCTGTCCAAATCTACCCAAATATATAAATCTCCAAATTTATTTATTTCCTCAAATGCCTAGTCGAGAAGTGTTAGCTATGAACCCTAAATGTGCTTGATCTAATCAGCACTGGCTGTGGATAATGATGGGGCTCTGAGGAATAATTTGCATAATTTAGTTCTCTGGTTTAAAATAAGTTTGAAAAGCTTCTAGACTGAGATGAGCTTTTGCACCCTCTTCCCCAAACCCTATAACAGACTTTGTTTATTTACATTTTTTTGGTTCAGAGGGATAATTCTGGTGCTGTCTTATTAGCCCCAGAATAAACTTCAGTGCATCATAGTTGGAGGATTCCCTCTTTTACAGTGTAAACTCTACTGACCCACAATGGGAAGCCCCATGCTAAGTATTTCAGGGATGGTCAAAAGATGTAAAAAGACATGTTAGCACCCTCAAAAAGCTTACCAGTTGGCTAGGAAAATAAATCATACACATAAAACAACATGAAAATAATTATGCTGAAATTTAATTATTTTAATGCATGTATTTCACAAACAAAACCTCTAATACCACACACAGTTCCATAACCAATGTTGTCAACATTAACTGTTTACAGTTCTCTCGACAGAAATGCAAACCAAGATATCTTGACAACAAATCTTTACTGGCAAAATATTTTTGAGCTAGTTTTAATGGTGCCTATCATTGTATTTTTCTCTCAATTACTTGAAATAATAACAAAGATAATCATACTCTAGGTTTTGAGCAAGTATACTATTAACCAATTTTGCCCAAGAAATATTCTTGGAGAGGCTTTTTCTTCCTCAAATCTTCTATGTCTCATCCCAGCTGCTGAATTTTTCATTTCAGACATTATAGTTTTCAGTTCTATTTCTAGAAATTCAATTTTTGTCTTTTTTATATTTTCCATGTCTTAAATTCCAACATGTGGAATACAGTTATAACTTTTATTTTCCTTCTCTGCTAATGCTAACATCTGTGTCTGTTCTGGGTGGGTTTCAATT
The DNA here is from genome assembly GCF_963455305.1 of Plecotus auritus. Lineage (NCBI taxonomy): Eukaryota > Metazoa > Chordata > Mammalia > Chiroptera > Vespertilionidae > Plecotus > Plecotus auritus. Next base: position 151,953,141 of record NC_137775.1, read on the forward strand.
GATATTCTATTCATTATGGGTCATGTTTTCTTGCCTCTGCGTGTCTGATAACCTTTGATTGGATGCCAGACATTGTGAATTTTATTTTGTTGGGCACTAAATATTTTTGTATTCCTGTAAATCTTTAGCTTTGTTCAAGGATGCAGTTAAGTTACTTGGTAATAGTTTAAGCCTTTCATCTCTTGCTTTTATAATTTGTTAGGCAGTAGAGGGGTGCTCAGTCTAGGGTTAATTGTTTCCAACTACTTAGTTCTCTACCTTATGCTCCATGAGTTACAATTTTTTCCAGTCTGGCAAGTAGAGCAGGCATTATTCCTGGACCTGTGTAAGCACCAGGTTCTATTCCTTCTGGTATTCTGTCCTATGAACTATAGCATTCTTAGTCTCTGTGGACTCTTCTCAACTCAGGGAGTCTGCTGAGTTCCATAATAGATGCCTTTTCCCTCTGTACTCAGCATAGCCTGAGATTCTTGAGGCAGTTAGGAGGGGCTTATTTTGTTTCCTATCTCTCAGTGATCACTCTATTTCATTTATTAATATCTAGTGTCTTGGAAACTGTTTTTCATGTATTTTGTCTATTTAAAAAATTGTGGTGTTGTTTTAGGTAGAAGGGTAAATAAGTCCTTTTTATTCCGCTTCTTGCCTGGAAACCTTCATTTTTTTTCTTTCTCTCTCTTCCCCTCCCTCCCTTCCTCCATCATGCTCTACTTGTTCTTACTCTCTCTAATGACCTTAAAATTTTTTTTTTATTGATTGATTTTAGGCAGAGAGGGGAAGGAAGGGAGAGAGAGAGAAAAAAAAGAGAAACATCAACTTGTTGTTCCACTTATTTATGCATTCATTGGTTGATTCTTGTGTCTTAACCAGTATCAAACCTGTAACCTTGATGTATAAAGACAATGTTCCAACTAACTGAGCTACCCAGCCAGGCTCTCTTTAAATTTTTATTTTGAAATAATTAAAGACTCCTAAGAAGTTGCAAAAACAGTATAAAGAGGTGCACCCATTAGCCAGTTCTCCCAATGGTGACCTTTTATATAACCATAGTACATTATCAAAACCAGGTAATTGGTTGGCAAAATACAATTAATTGGACTACAGACCTTACTCCAATTTCAGCATTTTTTGCATACTCACTTTTTTGTTTGTTTTAGGTATACCTTTATGATATTTTATCACATGTATAGATTCACATGTATAGATTCATATAACCATCATTATAATCAAAATACTATCACCACTAAGAAAGTCCCTTATGACATGTCTTTATAGTCTTATCCTCCCTCTTCTTCCCTAATCTTTGGCAACTACTTATCTGTTCTCCATTTTTATAGTTTTGTCATTTCAAGAATCTCTATATATAAAAGCCTAATATGCAAACTGTTCCCTCGGGAGTTTGACCAACCAGGAGTTCGATCTCTCACTATGATGCATACTGACCACCAGGGGGCAGACTCTCAATGCAGGAGCTGCAATGACGCACCTTGGCCATTTACAGAGAAATGGCACCACGGACCTGGCACCCACAAAGCAACATTCGGCTTCCCACAAGTGGGACACAGGCTCCACCACCACCTTGAAGCTACAGCCCACCAAATCACATCTGCCGCTGCCAAGACCCCATGGCGCAAAATGCAGCCCACAGCCCAACCCAAAACGGTGGCTGTGGGCGCAGGGTAATGATGTCACGTAGCAACGTCCAGCTTCCTCTCCCTACTAGCCTCCTTGCAGTTTCTTCAGCCTAGGAACACGACTTGCTTTATAGCCAGGTGCAAACATTTTACACTTTAACCAAATGTCTGTGAAGCATTTTCCCATGCCTCATCTCATTTGATCCTCATAGAAGTCCTGGAGTAGGTAGACAGGAGACTCGGTGGAATCCTATTTTTCTTTTCATTAGCTGGAAAATTGAGATTTAGAAAGCTTAGAAACTTGACCCAACTAAAAAGAAGTAAGAAATGGTGGACCTTGAAAATGACTTCAGGTTTTCTCTTCAGGTTTGAATATGGTCAAACACTGCTGCAGTTAAATATTTTACCCTTTGTTCTTTCTGCATGATCTACAGTAATAATCTGCTTCGTGTGTATTTTACTGCTGTGTTGCTGATAAGTACCTGAAGAGAAGTTGGGGTGCTTCACTGGGCTGGAAAAAGTTTAGCTACATCAGAAAGCAGGTCTAATTAAGCAAGTTTATCTATATACACTGAGTGGCCAGATTATTATGATCGCTGAACACATAGTAATCTGGCCACTCTGTGTGTGTGTGTGTATGTGTATATATGTGTGTGTGTGTGTGTGTATATATACATATACATATACATATACATATACATGTACATGTACATGTGTATATATATATATATATATATATATATATATATATATATATATATATATTAGAGGCCCAGTGCATGAATTCGTGAATGGGTGGGGTCCGGCCAGCCTGGCCAGGGGGAGGGGACATGGGCGGTTGGCCAGCCTGCCTGCTGGTCAAACTCCTGGTCGAGGGGACAATTTTCATATTAGCCTTTTATTATATACGATATACACTGAGTGGCCAGATTATATGCGTTCAGAGATCATAATAATCTGGCCACTCAGTGTATATAAAGCTCTCGCTGGCGCCTATTGCACGCATGTGTTTCCATCTGTCATTGTTGATCCTGAATTTGGTTGACACTTCTAGTATAGAGAAAGGGCGAATAGCAATATTAAAATATTTCTTCTAATTAATTTCCTCTCAATGTGCATGAATTCGTGCACTGGGCCTCTAGTGTTATATAAATGGAATCATTCAGTATGTAACATTTTGAGACTGACTTTTTCACTCAGCATCATTCTCTTAAATTTCATCCAAGTTGTATATATCAATAAACTATTCCTTTTTATTGTTGAACAGTTGTCCAATATATAAACATACCACAGTTTGTTTAACCATTTACTGGTAGAAGCATATTTCAATCATTTTTAGCTTTGGCTATTACAAATAAAGCTATGAATATTTGTGTAAATGTTTTCATGCAAACATTGTTTCATTTCTCCAAGATAAATGCCCAGGATTGTAACCACTAGGTCATATGATAGTTTCATGTTTAGTTTTTTAACAAACTGTCAAACTGAATGCTAGAGTGGCTTTATCACTTTATATTCCCAATGACAATGCAGGAGAGACCCAATCTCTTCACATCCTTGCCAGCATTTGGTATTATTTGTATTTTTTATTTTAGCCATTCTACTATGTAGGTAGTATCTCATTCTGGTTTTAACTAGCACTTCACTAATGGCTAGTGTTTTGAACATGTTTTTATTTGTCCTCATATATCTTCTGTGGCTGTGTTGTTTATTAAATTTTACACAATTACACTTTTATGTGCACAAATAATTTTTAGTTCACAACTGGGAAGAGTTCATTCAGGGTATGATTTGGCTGTGGTTCAGTATTTCGTGAATGACCAAAATAAATACAAAACTAAAACCAAACAAACAAAACTCCAGGCATTACAAACAGAATTGAAATGCTCTATGTTTGGGGCCTGTTCTTGTCTAGTGGTCAGCAAACCATAGCCAAATTTGGCCTGAGGTCTGTTTTTTTATGGCCAAAGAAGTAAGACTGACTTTTACATTTTTAAATGGCTATAAAAAAAAAAAAGAATATTTAACAGAAACTATATGTAGCCTTCAAAATGTAACATATTTACTATCTGGCCTTACATATAAAGTCTGCAGATGAGTAAAAACAAAACTTGTCCTTTTTTTGGGTAAATGTTAACAAAGTTGATGTTTAATTATCTATGATACTCCCAGGATCTTATACTTTACAAAATGCTGTGGAAACAAAAACACCATAAAAGCATGAACACTGAAGACAGTTCCTACATTAACTCCCTATCGAAGTATTTTTAAGCAGCCATGAGTCGACAGCATTCTTCATTCTATTACTAAATTCCATCTAAGTCATCCTGAAGTACATCTACACGACTGACAAATCCATGTTCTATAAGCTTGGAGAAAACCAAACTTCAGAATATTCTTAAAAATATATATATTTCTACAAGTCATATCAAAAGACTGGATTATTTTCCCATTTGGAGAGAAAACAGTTTCTCTAGATCTTAAGTGCCATTCTCTGGGCTTAGTCCCATTTCACCCCCTTTTCTAACCCACAAAGCAGTTTTCCATAATAAATCACGATGCCATAAATGTATAACTATTCTGACTAAAAACTAGCTGAATGAGAAATCTCTTCTAATTTGATTTTGATCCCAAATGAATTTATTTTTATATGGTTTACATTTAGTTTGACTAAAATAAAGTAAAACCAGTAGTACTACCTTCTCTACTATGTCTATGACAAATAACAATCATTTGGCTGGCAATACACTTTCTAATAATCTCTAAACACCTAAATTGGGAGCTTTAAGAGAAAAGGACTTTGGAATTCTAGTCAAGACAGGTTAAACATGGTACTTGCATCTTTCCACAACCACATCAAAATTACAACTAAACTATAAAACAACCATTATTCAGAACGCCTGTAATCAAGCTGAATTGAAGTCCTACAACTACGGAATTAAAGAAGAAGCTATATTGAGACTAGTAGGAGGGGCAGAGACAAGGATGGGCTGGTCCCAAACCCATGGACGACAGATAAAAATCAGGAGGGATATCTAGACTGTGACCACATTGAAGCACCACCACCCAACCACCTCCAAAAGCAACACACTCAAGGGGTAGACTCAGGGGGCACCAGAGCCATGCTGAAGTAAGCCCTATTTTGTGTGACGTGCCCCAGCATAGCTGATCCTTTACAGTGGTAGGAGGTCAGTGGTCAGAGCCAGTCCTTAACAGCTGATTGGCCTGTATAAATCCCTCCTACTGACATGTCAACAGCAATCATCAACAAGGCTCATCTACAACAGGAGGTACACTTCAAGTACCCAGCCTGGGTGATCGGGGAGGCTGTGCCACTGGATCCTATAAGACACCTACTACATTAGGCCACTCTATCAAGTCTAGGAGACATAGCAGCTCTATCTAACACATAGAAACAAACAGAGGGAAGCTGCTAAAATGAGGAAATGAAGAAGCATGGCCCAAATGAAAGAACAGAACAAACTCCAGAAAAGAGAACTAAAAAAAATGAAGACAAGCAATCGACTAAAGAAATCAAAACACTGGTTATAAGGACACTCAGTTCATTGAGAATCTCAATAGCATAAATAAGAATCAGTCAGAAATGAAGAATACACTAACTGAAATAAAGAGTAATTTATAGGGAATCAACAGTAAAGTAGATGAAGCCGAGAATCAAACCAGCAATTTGGAATATAAGGAAGCAAACAATACCCACTCAGAACAGCAAAAAAAGAAAACAAGATTAAAAAAGTGAGGATAGTGTAAGGAGCCTCTAGGACAACTTTAAACATACCAACATTCACATCATGGGGGTGCCGGAAGAAGAGATAGAGCAAAACATTGAAAACCTATTTGAAAAAATAATGACTGAAAACTTCCCAAACTTGAAGGAAATAGACATACAAATCAAGAAAGCAAAGACAGTTCCAAGCAAGATGAACCCAAAGAGGCCTATACCAAGACACATCATAATTAAAAGGCAAAAGGTTAAAACGAAGAGAATCTTAAAAGCAGCAAGAGAAAACCTACAAGGAAGCTCCCATAAGACTGTAAGCCGATTTCTCAAAAGAAACTTTGCAGGTCAGAAGGGACTGGCAAGAACTATTCAAAGTGATGAAAAACAAGGATCTACAACCAAGATTACTCTACCCTGCAAAGCTATCATTTAGAATCCAAGAGCAGATAAAGAGCTTCCCAGAGAAGAAAAAGCTAAAGGAGTTCATCATCACCAAACCAGCATTATATGAAACTAGAGGCCCCATGCTAGGCCTTCCTTCCCCCCAGCTGCCAGCACTGGCTTCCCTCCTGCACCCAGGACCCGGGCTTCCCTCTCCGGCCGCCAGAAGGCACCCAAGACCCGGGCTGGCTTCTCTCGGGCCGCCTGCAGGCACCCGGGACCTGGATGGCTTCCCTCCAGCCCCGGCTTCATCAGGAAAGATGTCCGGAATGACGTCCGGTCTAATTAGCTTATTATCCTTTTATTATTATAGATGTTAAAGGGTCTTTTTAAAGAAAAAGATAAAAAATACAACAATAAAATGGCAATAAATACATATCTATTAACAAGTGAACCCAAAAACAAAATAAACAAGCAAAACAGAAACAGACTCACAGATATAGAGAACATTTTGACGGTTGCCAGATGGGATTGGCAAAAAAAAAGGTGAAAGGATTAAGAAGTAAAAAATGGTTGTTACAGAATAGTCATGGGAATATAAAGTACAGCATAGGGAATATAGTCAATAATATTCGAATACTATAGTATATGGTGTCAGGTGCAAGATTTATTGGGATGATCACTTAAGTAATGCCTAATCACTGGGATATACACCTGAAACTAATATAATAATGTATAGAAACTGTAATTGAAAATAAAAAATGATTTAAAAGACTTTGTACCACAGGCATTTTTTGGGCTTAGTATTTCACAGTGAGATTTCATATCTAAGTTGATGAACCAAGTTTAAAACTTAACAGAGAAGTCAGCTTCCAAGATATATCTTACCTACCAGTAAACCTACCTACCATGCACCATCAGTTGAATTTGCCATATATGGATAGAGAAGAAAGTTAGAACCAAGAACTTATAAGAATTAGAGACTGCATCCCAAAGAATACACACGTACATATCTTTTTTTTTTTTTTAAATATATTTTATTGATTTTTTACAGAGAGGAAGGGAGAGGGATAGAGAGTTAGAAACATCGATGAGAGAGAAACATCGATCAGCTGCCTCCTGCACACCCCCTACTGGAGATGTGCCCACAACCAAGGTACATGCCCTTGACCGGAATCGAACCTGGGACCCTTCAGTTCGCAGGCCAATGCTCTATCCACTGAGCCAAACTGGTTAGGGCTGTACACATCTTTTTAGTAGGAAAATATTTCAGCCTGAGAGTCCCAGGCTTTCTTTTGACTCAAAATAGCACATAATACTTATAAATCATACGATTTATCTTATTTATCATTGATAGCAGCAACAAGAGAAACCAGGAAGCAGGAAATCAAATAAAACTACAGGGCTGAAACATCAAACCCTGTGGGAAGCCTGAGCCCTCAGGATAAACTTTATGGCATGGCTTCTTGCAGAAGTCATGCTACAGATACAAATCTAGACCTCTTAGCAGAGAGGTGTTTCCATTGCTATGCTTCATAGGCTCTGTAAGAAAGACCCAGATGAGATAAGCTCAGCTTTCTATAATAATTCACATGTAAAGCTTCCCATTATTTCCAAAATTGGGTTTCGGATTGAAAATACCCACAGAAAAAGCAATCAGCCCTAATTTTCTAGGCCTCTTAAAACATTCCATTCACTTGATAAATAAGGTCTGTGGCGTTTTGGGCACCAAACAGTTTTAGAATCAAAATGAATTATGAAAGTTTCTCTAAACCCAATCACTTGTTCATACAGCTCTCTCCAAAACAAGACTCCTCTGACTTTATCTGAGGTCCTTCTGTACTATCACTCTAATGGACTGAATTTAATATCCATGACAACCTACAGATCCATCTGAGGCCCAACTGTGTAGTATATCATTTGCTACTCTACAAAAGAATTCTGCTGATCAGTACCTAGAATCTTGCACTATGAATAGGAAGTAAAATTCATTTTGCAATTTGAACCTTCCTGGTTTAGGAAGTAAGGCTAGAGTGTAAGACATAATAACAAATAACACACAAAAAGAACTAAATAGGCTGAGAAGCTTCATGATAACCAATGAGATAAGCATGCATTTTCATCCACTTATCTATTTCTTCAGCCAAAATTTGTTGAAGGTTAATTTACATGTTGAATTTAACAGATCATTGTGGAGTCCAGGCCACTGAATCTTTCTCCTGAATCACTGCAGTAACCTGCTGCTAATTAGCTTTTTGTTCATTCCACCATTGTCTTCTCTTAGCTTTCTCCACTCAACATTCAGTGATCTTTCTAATATACAGATCTGACTATATGAACCCCAGATTAAAACCTTTCACTGCCTTGGCAATGCACTTAGCATAAAATTCAAATCAGCCCTATGTGATCTGACCCCATTCCCAACTCCCCAGCCTCTCTCCCTGCCTTCTCTCATTTTCTTAAACTCACAGTGCTAGTCTAATTTAGATGTGTCACCTACATGCTCTTACAGTACCCTGTACATAACTCTATTGTAACATTTTCCCACTTTATTGTATTCACTGATTTGTTTTGCCACTCTAGAATATAAGCTCTTCTGATGGCAGACAGACCATACTTTGTCAGCTTTGCACTCCTAGTTTCTCATAATACCTGACTCAATAAACGCTTGTTGAGTGATTGACTGACCAAGTGAAGGAAAATACAGAAGACAGCAGGAGGAAGAGCTAGACTAGGGAAAGATACTGTTTGTTTTTAAATATATTAAGGTGTTAGTTTAGTAGAGTAGAAATGGGCAAGAAGTTAATAAAGAGATCAGGTCTGCAGATACCGATTTTATCCAATGGCAGAACCAGTAAGTGTTCTTAAATGATTTAATGGCTGAAGTGATGAGAATGGGACTTTAAAATGGAATTAAAATGAAATCTAAATTACTCATATGATTTATGAGTAACAGAATAAAAAAATGACAAACTAACTTTAATTTATAATTCAAACATTCTTAACATATATAAAATAATTGATTACACTGTCATTTGGGACACTGTTAAACAAATTTGTATTATCTTTAGATTATGGAGCCAAAAGATCATTCTGTTGGCTCCTTATCAAACTTGAGATTAGAACACAAGAAATTGATTCTTATCACATTTAATACACTTAAATTTTCATCATGTAACTAAGAGTTGCCCATTTAAATGCAATGATTTAGATCTGAGAGTGTATGGGTATTATTTTTATTACTATTATGACTTTTCTTAATATTCTATGAGTTCTAACAGACAGCTTTCTTAACATACAAAAAAAATATTTAAAACTGAAGCTTGATCTTATGAAGACACCTCACAGCCAGCGCCACCACACACTTCCTTTTTTTTATGCTGCTAAGATTTAAAGGAAAACCTCACCAGCATTAGTTTTATTTTAAGTATGTATATGTATTATCTATACAATAAATTTTAAAAGTAGTATCAGTGATCAATACAGCCAGAGGTAATTAGGAAAAATGTGTAAAGCTATTCACATTTCTAGGACTGAGAATTTGTTATACTAAAAGAACAAGTTTTCAAAGTGCATAATACCAAACCAAATTCCTATTTATTCTAATCATACAAAGTTAACTTTAAGTCTTGCATTATATGTATTTAGTTGATTTTTAAGTCCAAGAATTAGAAAGCAGTAGTGCCAGGAAAAAATGTTTTTAATGATTTTTAAAATTTTAAATTGGGGTAAAAACACATAACATAAAATGTATCATCTTAACCATTTTTATGTTTACAGTTCAGTAGTGGTAAGTATATTTACACTGTTGTGCAACAGATCTCCAGAACTTTTTCATCTTGCAAAACTGAAACTCTATACCCACTGTATATCTCCCCATTCTCCCTCTCCCCTTCTTTCATTTTTCTATGAATCTGACTCCTTTAGATATCCCATATAGTGAAATCATACAGTAGTTGTCTTTTCATGACTGGCTGAATTCACTGAGCATGTCTTCAAGGTTTATTCATGTTGTAACATATGTCAGGCCTTTCTTCCTTTTTAATTCCACTGTATGTAGTATATACCACATTTCATTTATCCATTCATCCATCAATAGACATATGGGTTGCTTCTACCTCTTGGCTACAGTGAACAATGCTGCTAAAACATGGTATGCAAATATCTCTTCAAGATAAAAATTTTTTTAATCAATTTTAACCAATAATAGGACTGGTGAGTATCCCAAACAAAATATCTGCATTATGTCACTGATAAGCAGGGGGCGAAAAAGTGTCAAAACACCAAAATGTGACAATGGAGAAGAATAAAAGACTAAAACTGAAATTAAGCATACCATATTTCTATTTATGTATGGACAATGACTATTCATCTTACACAGTAAAATGTAGCCTCCTTACCAGTAATTATTACACCATCATCTTTATGAGTTTTGGCCATCTCTTGAACATGGACTTCTGAGCTCACATTGACCTCTTTTCCTGATAACTGTAAATGAACTTGAAGAGAAGATGGGACCTTGACAAGTACAGAGCCTGTAATAAGTTAATAAGAAAGCTTATTAATGCAAAGAAATCAAAAGTACTAGAGTCTATTACAAAAATTAATGAATGGGTAGCATTGCTCCTGGTACACTGCCTTCTCCTTACTCATGGAGGTCGGGAGGTGTCAATGTTTTCTTACTCCCAAGGCATTCACAGTAACTTCTGTCAAAAGTATGAGTTATTAGAACAGTGTGAATTTCTTTTGCCAAAAGCTCTCATCACAGAAAAGCGAGTGGTTTATTAACATGAAGCTTGTAGAAAGGATTTATCATTAATTATTTATTAAGGTATAATTACATTATGTAATTATACCTTAATCACGTTGTTTCTTTAAATCTCCATACCAACATTATGAGGTATTATTATAATCCTCATTTTACAGATGAGAACTGGCTCAAGTTCCCTTTAGAGCTAGTGTTAGAATCTAGATCCAATTCAGTGACAACAAAGCCCATGCTCTTAACCACTGTGGGATTTCACACACTGATATGCGACCTCATCGTATTACAAAACTTGTGACCGCAATGACCATTGTAACACAACTAGAACCTTGGGGTCTTGTGCTTTCAGTTATACCTTGTAGGGGCCAGGGGGATAACAATAATAATAATAAAAAAAAAAGAGAATATTTGAATTTTAACTGTTTCTTTTCAATGGATTACAGTCTTTGGGTACCTAGGGCAAGACACTCAACTTTATTCCCACTATAATCTTGTAGTAATTCAAGCATCTAAAGGAAGAAATAAGAAAAAGTATGCTGTTAGCTAAGGAATCATTTTTGAAACGTCGTGGGTTGCAGTGCAAACTCATCCACACAGTCCTCTTTCAGAACTTTTTCTCTGTTTCTCATATATCAAAAAAGTAAGAGGCCCCTGCCATAAAACATTAACCTCAGCTCTGTGAACAAGACAGTCAGAATGAAATCCATTGTGAATATTTTAAAGATTCTTTCTAGAATGCATTTATTTATGGGTTATTGTTTGCCTCCTAGTTTGGTTAACATCAGCTTAAGTTTCTATAAGTAATTTCATATCCTGTTAGCCTTCCTAACTAGAGCTGAAAGTTTGGGATAAGACTGATGAACTCTTATACTCCTGCAAAAAAGGGGGTAACAAAGCACATCACTAAAACTGGTTTATTTTATTTTTTAAAAAAATTGCTTTTCAAAGTTTAAATGTAAACTACTGACAGGAGATTCCCTAGAACAACAAATACGAGAAACTTTAGGAAAAAAACAACCCTGAAAAATTTCCAGATGAATGGAAAAGAAATGTTTATCTATAAAACATACTTTAAAAAGAAAATAACAAACTTTAAAAACTTTCTGGGGACTTTGTGTCTCTAAATGTGTCAAATGTGATAATTTTTTTCTGTTCTTAAATGAATGAAGGGATCGTGAATCTGTGAGCTTTAAAAATGTTAAGCAATGCAAACAGCATTACCCCCATCTTGATACATCCTTTAAAAACAAAACCATCACTACCAATACTCCATGACTGTTTGCAAATGAAGAATTCTCATGACTTGAAAACTCCCAAATGTCTCCTGTAACACGATCTGGGTTTTTTTTTTGGTGTGGTTTTTTTTTTTTTTTTTTAGAAAGGAAAGTGGTTATCAGCATCAATACCGTTCTTTTAAAAATTCAAAAGTTAGTATTAAAACTAATACTAACAGCACCATTTATTAAAGGCATACTATATTGAGATTAGTGGTTTTGTCAAGGACAAATTTTAAGTATAAAAGTCAGTATTCAGATGCAGGCCTGACTCTCAAGCGTAAACTCAGCCTTTCTGAATGAATTAATAAGTTCCCATGTTGATATTCATAGGGAGAGAGAAAACAAGCATTATAACATTCTTTTTCACATGACAAATGTTGAAAAGCTAGGAGACTCAAGTGGCTCTTGAACCCTACAGCAAGACAGTGGTAGTGTGGGAAAGGATTCCAGATGTCTTTACTAACCATTAAGCAACAGAATTCCAATTAAGTATCAATTACTCTGAAAAGTCACTGTTGCCAAATGTAGTGAGAATTAAAGAGACCTAAAATAAGATAGAAATCTTTGTTTCCAGTTATCTTTAAGCATCTGCCAGTAACATGGTTTCAATCGGAGAAAACACAAAATTGTAATCCTAATCAAAATTCTAAATAACACTGAAAAATATTTCAAGTGGATGAAGATTAACAATGTTTTTACTTTTCTGCCCATCCATACACAACAGGAAAAAACTTTCGTGTAAGAGCTTTTACTCTGTTACTAGTTACATTAAATGCAGTGATTGTAGGTTTTCTTCTCCTTTTCAAATGCAATTATATGACTTTTATGGCACTCACAAAATACACTGAATAGCATTAATGAAGCTCTTAGAAATTTAGTTAGAACATGGTATGATTTAAAGGGGAAAAAATTGATCTTGAGAAATCAAATCACACCTGTGTGTCAGCAATAACTTCAGTTTCAGACCTCTGCAATTGTAGTTTTATTTTGACACTCTGACAAGTGAGCCTCGTTGACAAAAAAAAAAAAAGTATTAAAACAATGTCGGAAAGAAATTACCAACAGCAGGAAAAACTGGTCTCTGTAAGGAAGTATTTTCCTTGATATACACATAGCCCTGTTCTGGCCAATATGCAAGAGCTCCTAGACTTTATTTTAAAAAATTTTTTATACAGAGCTATGGTTCTTAACTTTCTGCACAGGTCACTTCAGCCCCTATGGCCAAGTTACTCCAAGTACCCAAGCCACTTGCCAGCATGCATGTGTGCATGTTCATGTACAGTCTAGAGATGACTAAAAAGTGTACCACTTTTAATGAAAGACCTGGACGCTTAGAATAAGTTATTTGAAATAAGATTATAGAAGAAAAAACAAAATAAGCTTTTAATTAATTAATTATTTATTTTAGAGAGAGAAAGGAATGGGGAGAGAAGGAGAGAGGAAGAGAAAGAGGGGAGGCGAGAGGGGGAGAAAGAGAGAGGAAGAGTGAAAATCGACTGTTATTCTTATTTATGCATTCACTAGTTGCTTCTTATATGTGCCCTGGCTGGAGATGGAATCTACAACCTTGGCCTATTGGAGCTACTAGGCCAGGGCTACATAATAAGTCTTGATACTTCAAGAGACTAAGTCAGTAATCACCTTTAGAAGACCCTCCTGGTGATACCTTTATTTCAGGATTACATTTTAAAAAGAATTACTCTAGAGCAGTGGTTCTCAACCCTTCTAATGCCGTGACCCTTTAATACAGTTCCTCATGTTGTGGTGACCCCCAACCATAAAATTGTTTTCGTTGCTACTTCATAACTGTAATTTTGCTACTGTTAATGAATCATAATGTAAATATCTGTGTTTTCCGATGGTCTTATGCTCTACAGCAGTGGTTCTCAACCTGTGGGTTTTCACAGGTTGAGAACCGCTAGCAGGGTTGCCTAAGACCATTGGAAAACACAGATATTTACATTATGATTCATAACAGTAGCAAAATTACAGTTATGAAGTAGCAATGAAAACAATTTTATGGTTGGGGGTCACCACAACATGAGGAACTGTATTAAAGGGTCGCGGCATTAGAAAGGTTGAGAACCACTGCTCTAGAGTGATGGCCTCAGAAGGTCCACGTACAGACTCGTAGAAAAGCTTCCAAAGAGAGCATTTTCCAAAGAATATTATATTTCAGACATAAAGTTAAATTGAAAAACACTAACACTAAAACTTTTTATAATAATAGTGAATCACTATATTATAACATTTTTGTTGGAACTACAAAGGGAAAGTCAGTCTTCATGGCCATCTGTCCCCAATGTTTCTAAGATCATTGGTCTACAGAGTAGTATTCCAGTCTTTAAGTCAGTTTCTATCAGAAGATATGTTCTTGAAATCATTATGTCAGTACCACAGATAAGATAAATTGACCATCTGTTTCCTGAATGTTATGTAACACCTTCCTTACACCACATGTCAAAATAAAATATTCCATTTGGCTAACCTTTATGGGATTTCAATTCCACCTTCCCCAGTTGGCTGACATAAACATCTAAGGCACCCTGATGAGTTGAGGCTTTTAGACACCCAGAGGATGAATCTAGGAGGAAAGGAAAAAAGCTGTAAGTATAATCACTCTTATTTGAATAACTGGAATTATAAACTTGAAATAAAAAGCTCTGCTTCAGTATTAGGATAATGAGCTAAGAATCTTGCAAGGTTTTATAAATTTTTCTTATAACTATGCCATCTTCTGCTTTAAAATGAAAACAGGAACAGAAATCTAGAATTATACGCCCAGACAATAAAAAATCCCTATGTCTACAGTAACCTGCATAACTTATCTCTAAACATCTAAGGCACCCTGTCTAAACATGTTTATTATAAAACCTAATGTGTAGGAAGGACAGTACACAAGCAATGAATCCTTGACAGCCAAGATCATTAAGCATAATTGATACATTTAGTTTATTATCAACTTTCAATCTTTACTAAAGAATTATATCTCGTGTACAATCAACATATAAGTAGTAGCAAAGTTAACAAAAATTAAAATCTCATATTTTCTCCTCTTATCAAATTTGCTAGTACTAGAAAGTGCTGCTGAGAGTGAAAGATTACTCTATATAAGGTTTTGTTGCATTTCTGAGACAGAAATAGGGGGGCGGGGGATCACTTAAAGAGCGAGTGAAGCTCATTTATACCTAAATATTTTTTTTTAAGTTTCTGGAATTGAACAGATATCTTAAGTCAGGGAAAGAAAATCATAATTAAGGTGGTCCTAATTTGACACACAAATTTCTTTATGTCATCAATGACTTCCATTTTCAATCAGCCAACATCAAGTTCAAGACAGTCAGAGATAAAGAAGTAAGAGCATGATGTTGAAGAGTCGGTGCTAAGTAGCTTCTCCTTCTTTCTCCTCTCCATGGCAACTGAACCTTTAATTGAATATTCTGACTGCCTTGAGAAAGCCAAAGCATATTTTTTTAGAGAGGCCTCTTAAAAGCATATTTTATCTGGAGCTTTTATGATTTCAAAGTGGAAACAAAGTAAGTAGGGAATGTGATGAAACTAATGTCAAAGATGATACTATTATACTTTTTATAAAATATGGAGAAAAAAAACATTTGTATACTTATAAAGGAAGCAACATTTTTCTTTAAATTTTAGATGACTCAAAGACAACAACTGGGGAATAAACTGTTTAAAATCTGACTCTAAGATAATTTATAATAATTTACCTCTAATCTATACTGAAAAATGGCCTTTATTAGAACCAATTTATTCAATTTTTAAAATTTAAGTATAGTTGGCATATAATATTATATTAGTTGCAGATGTACAATATAGTGATTCAACATTTATTTAATTTTTTAAGTGTCAAAAGGTATTAAAATATTGGGAAATTAAGCCACTAGAGATAAATAATATAGGATAGCTGGATAAAGATGAGTGTTTCTCTCCTGAGGTACCAACAGAAACTCCTTTTAAAGCCCCTTACTGCATCCTAAAAGAAGCCAAGTAAAAATATATAATGATAAAAAATGTGGACTACACAATGTGTGCATTATTCCAAATGAGCAAAATAAGATATTTGAAGCATTAGTTTGATTTCTTGCTTTCTCTAGGGGGAAAATATACAAAATTTTTATGTGGTTTATAAATAATACTTTTCACTTCTCTCCTCCTCCCCATGCAAATGGGAAAGAAACACAGATAAATAATTATATCCTAAGCCACTAAGTAATTACATTCTCATGTTATCAGTGTTGAGTTCTGATAATGTCCCATCCCTTGGAGGCTATCAAAAAATTTTTTAATTCAATATATACTTTCAAAAGAGAAAGCAAAGGTCATATTGGAAAAGTTTTGTAGCAAAAACATACACTAACTTCTTGTTTTCTATAATACAAGTGATTGGAACTAAAAATTAACGATCAAGAGTCAAATTAAGGCTTCATTCACAGAATTTCTTATTTTTGGACATTCATGTAATAGAGAAATGCTATAGCTCTTGGAGGAAACCTTAAGGGAAATAAGCTTTAGAGGGTAAAAGAAGTGAACAGAAATTGTTAGTCCAGACAGTGTTGTAATAAGTACACTCTATAGTTTTGTATCATCACAATTTGGGAAAAGGTCTTATTGGTCTGACAGAGACCACTGAATTTTCCTGAAAATTACACACACAACAGGAAAAAATTGATGCCAACTACCAGCTAATACTGTATGCAGTCAAAGAAATAGATATTTGTAATATGTGCTTTGCTAATAGCAGAGAATAACAAATAAGCTTAAAAGGCTAAAATTCCAAACTTTGCTATTTTCCTTCAGATAAAGGAGAATTCTCTAAAAATTGGTCAAACATCTTCAGAAAGTTCTGAATTTTTATAATTCTACCTCCAGTTTCAACATGTAAATACTAAGAAACAGCAATACCAAAGATATTTCTTAATTTTTGCAACTTGATTCTTATACTTCCAAACCTGCACTAATCAAAAGAGTAAGGAACAAATTTTCTATATAGGACTAAATATATAAACCTTAATTTGACTCTTAATAATTTTTCATTGCAATCATTTATATTATAGTAAAGGATTTGCAAAGGCAGAATTTTAAGGTCCCTTCAAGTAAAGTTTTCTAAATTAATGTCCTGCCCAGGTATTTTGTATTTGGGGAGGAGCATAGAGGAGGCTGGGGTTATGAAAAACACACAAGGCAACCCCTCCCCCAAATGAAGATGTTCTTTTTTTAAAGATATAATTACCAGCAATGCTTTCCAAAAGAGGCCACATAGTACAGAGAAAGTAAAGTGAGGTGAGAAACTCTATTAATACCCCTATCCCACCATTACAAGATCTATTATGAAGCTCTGCTCTCTCCTTTTTAAAATAGAACATGACCTGGTGTTCCAGAAGAAAGTTATTATTTGTAAAATTATGAGTTCAGCCCTGGCCAGGTAGCTTAGTTGGTTAGAGCGTTGTCCTGATACACAAAAGTTTCGGGTTCAAGAAACAACCAATGAATGCATATGTAAGTGGAACAACAAATCAATGCTTCTCTCTCTCTCTAAAATCAATTTTAAAAAATGATTTCAAAGAAAATCAGGGTGTTGATAATAAAACCTTTCATAGTACTTCAGCTTCTAAGAGAACCCTGTATTATGGAAATTAGGAAGAACGGGGTTTTGTGAGGTAGATTACAATGCACATACAAAATCTAAATGACTGATGAGATTACTTAAGAAGCTGATCAATCATATTATCTAAACTAGAAATAAAGAACCATTTCTTAATAAAGAAATCCTGGAGAGGACACAATCTATTTTCCTGAAAGCATAGAGAATAATACCTAATTAATCTCATCTCTTAATATTCCAATTGGATAATATTATATAACCTTTTCTCAACACCCATTCCAATATTTTGAAGCTCCTGCTATTCTACCGTGTTTCCCCGAAAATAAGACAGTGTCTTATATTAATTTTTGCCCCCAAAGACACACTTGGTCTTATTTTCAGGGGATGTCTTATTTGTCCATGAAGAAGAATACGGTACACATTTATTGTTAAATGAAAATAAAGGAAATTTATTACCTGTATACGGTACGGTAGTATGGTAGTTGTCAACACAAACCAGACAAACTGTGAATCCTACAGTATCAAGAATTTACTCATTTATTCAATGACAATCATGTCATCATCTTCTGGAACATCATCATAACAATCCAATTCCTGAATTTCCTGGTGAATTTCTTGTGACTCCATTTCTTTCAGAATCAGTGGACCAAATCTCTCATGTTTAGCAATAGCACTGTCTTTAAATGAGTACTTCTTGTCAAGGTAGCCTGCTTGCAGTGCATCTGCAATGCAACTGTCAGTGATTTTCTCCCATGAATTCTTCACCCAAGTCACAACTTCTTGCAGTTTAGGTTTCACAAAGTTTCCACGCTGATTTCTCTCCATTCTATTTTCAATGTAGTCATTAATTTCCATGTGCAAATTGTCTTTGAATGGCTTGTTTATTGCAATATCAAGAGTCTGGAGATAGGCCGTCATTCCTGCGGGAATCATTATCTGATCTATTTTTCTTTGTGAAGAAATGTCTTCATGTCTTTAGCGCGGTGAGTGCTGGCTGCATCCCAGACTAGCAGATCTCTTTGGCTCCCTCGCATAACAAGCGGCAGCATTAAATCGACCCACTTCCTTATAACTGCTTGTATGGCCCAGGCTTTCTCAGTTTCAAGAATAAAAACGCCCAAAACACGTTCAATCTTTTCCTTCTTGCCCTTAGAAATGATTAAAGGTGGGATTTTAGTGCCATCCAGACGAATTGCCAAAATACAGGAAACACGTGCACTTTCGTAAGCAGTGGAGGGAATGTACGCTAAGGAGGCACCCCGCTATTCAATTGTTGTTTGAGATGATTGGCCCATAAACACTGCAGTTTTATCCATAGCAATCATGTTGGAAAGATTGTATTTAGAGAAGTCAGCATCATCAATAAAGGACTTGAATCCAAGTGCTCGCTTAATAACTTGAGTATCTTCCAACCTAAACAATGTTGTAGATCTTCTTAAAGACAGTTCACTTCCCTGAAGGAAATTATCCAGCCAGTGCTGTGATGCTTTGAAGTCTTCGGGGGCTATGTCAAACTGTGGTGCCATTGCAAGGGCAAATTCTTGAATCTGAGCCCTATTCACAACCAAAGCCTTTGCTCTCCTGTCAACAACCCATTCACAGATCAGGTCTTCCAGCTCGGAAAATAATGGTTGCCAACCAGATCCACACTTGCGCTTTTTAGCATTTCCCTTGTCCACTTGTTCAATGAGGTTACCATACTCTGCTCGCCATTTTCGGACCAATCGGATACTCAACATCTTCTCTTTGCAGAAAGCAGTAAGATTTTGGCCCCAAGAGTCTTCCACAATTCCTTTCTTGTACTCCACAGAGTAGCTTTTTCTTTTTGCACTCATTTCTAGGGGTAAAAAAAAAGGAATTGGGGTATCAAGGTGGGGGGAGGGGGATCACTCAAAATGACACAGGGGGGATCAGAGGGGGGAATCAAAATGGCCCAGGAGAATCAGAGGGGGGATTACCATTTTAGTAACCCCTTTTGATCCTCCTGTGTTATTTTGATTGCCCCCTCTGATCCTCCTGTGTCATTTTAAGTGATCCCCCTCCCCCCACCCCTGTGCCACTGAACACCTTCACCAGACATCCCCCCTACCCCTTTATCAGACATTTACCCCCTGGGGCCTGCCTGGGGACTGTCACTGGGCTTGCTGGGGCCTGGATCTGGGCTGGAGCAGGGTCTGCCACTGACTGAGAACCTTCAGTCATCATGAAGGCGGCCGCGAGCATCAGGTGGTGTCACCAGAGACAGACCAGCACTCACCACCTTCGCCGCGTCCCGTCCGCTCTAATCCTCCTGTTCTTCTACACGCATCTGCGAAAGTCTCCTCCTCTCTCCCGCCCTGCGCTCACCGCTCACTCCGACCTCCGCTCCGCCTCCACACAGCAGTGACGTCAGGACTCCGCGTAACGTCACTGGTTGCTAGACACCAGTCGGGGCGGCCCTAGCGACCAGTTTACGGTAAATTAATTTTCATTCTGAGACAGAGCCTGGGGGCCTTATTTTCAGGGGATGCCTTATATTTCACTCAGAAGGAAACCTGTAAGTAGGTCTTATTTTCAGAGGATGTTTTATTTTCGGGGAAACACAGTAACATATTTCCCTCTCAGGTTCCCACAAATCACTTTTTGTTCCTTTGTAACTGTTTTGCTTCCATTCATCTCAATTCCTCAAAATCCAAGTTACTCAGTAGACTTTATCTTTTTAATCCTCACCAGAGAATGTTTTCATTTATTTTTAGAGAGAGAGGAAGGGAGGGACAGAGGGACGGATGGAGGTGGAGGGCGGGTGAGAGAAAGAGAGGAATATGGATTGGTTGCCTTCCATATATGAATGCCTACTGGGGATTGAACCTGTAACCTAGGTATGTTCCCTGACCAGGAATCAAACCTGCAACCCCTTTGGTGTATGGGATGACACTCAAACCAACTCAGCCACCCAGCCAGAGCCTCAGTAGGCTTTAATTAGGTTGTCATGAGTTATAAAAGCTGCCTTCAACTTTCTGAAGTAAATCTTTCAAGGAAAATACAAATCAACCAATCAAGGATTTCAAATAAACATTATCCACTTGTAACCTTTGGTATCCTATCTAATAAAAGAGTAATATGCAAATTAACCATCACTCCACTACACCCACAAGCCATGCCCACCAGCCAATCAGGAGCGAATATGCAAATAAACCCAACCAAGATGGCTACAGCCACAGAGACCAGGAGGGAGGCTTGAGTTTCCCTGGCAACGGAGGAAGCCAAGCTTTCCGTTTGCCCTTGCTGGCCTGGGCCTCCACTCAAGGCTACAAAGTTTCAATGACAGAAGATACATAAATCCAAACAGAAATGGCGGCAGCCACGGAGCTGGAAAGAGCAGGAGGCTAGGGTTGCCCCCGGCGATGGAGAAAGCCAAGCTTTCCACACACCCTGGCCGGCCCAGGCCTCCGCTTAGGCTACAAAGTTTCAATTATAGAAGATACATAAATCCCAACAGAAATGGCTGCCGCCACGGAGCAAGCAGAAGGCTTGACTCCGCTCCAGGCTACAAAATTTCAATTGTAGAAGATAAATAAACCCCAGATACCAGGGCCTCCGCTTGGGTCGCCAGGGGGCGTGGCCGGCCTGCAAACCACCACAGGCCCCTCGCCCAGGCCGTCCCACGCCCCAAGGGAACCCCCACCCTGATCCGGGACACCCTTCAGGGCAAACCAGCTGGCCCCCACCCATGCACCAGGCCTCTATCCTATCTAATAAAAGAGTAATATGCAGATTGACCATCACTCCAACACACAAGATGGCTGCCCCCATGTGGTCAAAGATCCTGCCCCCATGTGGACACAAGATGGCCACCACAAGATGGTCATCAGGAGAGGGCAGTTGGGAGGGACCAGGCCTGCAAGGGAGGGCAGTTGGGGGTGATCAGGCCAGCAGGGGAGGGCAGTTAGGGATGACCAGGCCTGCGGGGGAGGGCAGTTAGGGGAAAACAGGCTGGTAGGGGAGCAGTTAGGCATCCATCAGGCTGGCAGGGGAGTGGTTAGGGGTGATCAGGCAGAAGCAGTTAGGGTCAATCAGGAAGGCAGGCAGGCGAGCAGTTGGGAGCCAGCAGTCCTGGATTGTGAGAGGGATGTCCGACTGCTTAAACGGGCAGTCGGACATCCCTCGAGGGGTCCCAGATTGGAGAGGGTGCAGGCTGGGCTGAGGGACACACACCCCCATGCACGAATTTCGTGCACCGGGCCTCTAGTTAAGACATAAAACCCAAAATTTCTCCAGAATCACACCAACAAACAGTTTTAGGCTCTAAAGCAGGGCAACCAAACTAAAGCCACCTCTTGTTTTGATTAACAGAGTTTTATTGAAACACAAACACATCCATTTACTCGTGTACTATCAATGGCTGCTTCTGTTAAAATGATAAGAGTTTTATAGTATAGATAGGCTATGTGGCCAGAAAGCCAAAAATATTTACTATGTGGTCCTTACACACAAAGTGTGCCAATACCTACAGCAAACCATTTTGTTTAGAGGAAATGAGCTTTTCTGCAAAAAAACCCTCACAAAATATAAAATTTGATTCTATTTAAGACAAAGAGACTTACCAATTTACAACCAGCTCTTTTTCTAAGGGCCAAGTAATATACACTTAGTTCTAAAATTATTGCTTATAGAAATGAAAAAACTTATCTCAAGGCAGGTCTAACTTCTCATTGTCCCTAATTGCTTACCATTAAAAAAATAAACAGGCAAGGCACAGACTGAGAGAAAATACAGGAATACAATGTCTGATAAAGGATTTGTTCCCATCCTCTATAATAAAAGGCTAATAAACAAATCAACCAAACAGCGGAAAGACTGGTCGCTATGATGCGCACTGACCACCAGGGGGCAGACGCTCAACGCAGGAGATGCCTCCTGGTGGTCAGTGGGCTCCCACAGGGGGAGCGCCGCTCAGCTAGAAGCTGGGCTCACAGCTGGTGAGCGCAGCAGCGGTAGCAGGAACCTCTCCCACCTCCATGGCAGCACTAAGGACCCCTCGGTGGACATCCCCTGAGGGATCCCGGACTGTGAGGGGGTGCAGGCTGGGCTGAGGAACACCCCTCCCTTCCCCCCCTCCCAGTGCATGAATGTCATGCACCGGGCCTCTAGTGATATATAAAGAACTCCTACAGCTCCATAATAAAGACAAATAAATGGGCAAAAGATATGAACAAATTTCACAAAGGAAGGTATACTAATGAATAATAAGCACATGAAAAAGTACTGACCACCATCAGTTCATATTTTTTGCTCCACAAAGATCCCAGTTTCCCATCCCAAACCCCCTACCCTCTAGGGACTAAAAAACAACCACCACTCAGAGAGCTCAGAGTGTGCCTTCACCTTATAGGCAAGCAGACACTACTTGGATAGAGAAAGTTTTATATAAACTATCTTGACATCTGAACTTTTTCCTCCAGCAGGCACAGCATCACATGCAGTGATTTGGTCTAACGTACCATTAACTACTATTAGTTCTGGCCTAGGATTAGGACAATAACAATAATAAAAATGGCTATTATTTATTAAACTAGAGGCCCGATACACATAATTCGTGCAAGGGGCTCGGCCCTCGCAGCCCCGGCTTCGTCTGGAAGGTCGTCCAGAAGGTTGTTCAGCTGTCCGGGCTAATTAGCATATTATGCTTTTATTATTATAGATTTTTACCATGTCAGGCACTGTGTTAAATTACTATACACACACACACACACACACACACACACACACACACACACACAAATCGTGTTTAATCCTTACAATAACCCTATATAATAGGTACTTACTATTATTTCTACTTATTCAGATGTGGAAACTGAGGCACAGAGAATTTAGGTAATTTACCCATGTATAGAAAGCGGTGAAATCAGAATTCTAAACCTATTCTGATTGGTGCCAAACCAATAATTATACAATATTTATAGGGTTATAAACCAATAAATTTCCGGAAATAATTTCACATCTTCATACATTGGGTCTGCCTATATTTAACTTGCACACCAGGATCCTATCAAGTCATCAGCTAAACTGTAGACTTTATTTACCCTAAGGAAATACCACAAATAAAGTCATTTTAAAAAGCATGCAAAATTTAACAATTAACATCTTAGCACATACCTACTGTGATGTTACCCATCTTGCTTTGTAATGTTATATTACCTGTAAAAGAGAGAAAAAGAAAGGCAATTTCATATATTAGGAATAATCTAGGAAAAAAACTGTGTATACTAGAACATGGCTGGATATCCACAATGTTATTTAATAACAGTTTTTGTCATTGGCAATTTTTCTCAGTATCACACAACAATCAGAGATTTAGTTGCAACTCTGAAATAAAAAGTTTTAGGCATCTATACACACTCTTCCTCCATTACATTTTAAGCTTTTTAGCATAACTACAAAATATACCATCATACATTCTGGTAAACATGAAAGAAACATCATATTTCTAAAATCCATAAATAAAAAAATTACTTAATTAGATGAAAGAAGGTGAAGGGATTAGCCGAAGAACATACATGCATAACCTACAGACACAGAACACAGTTTGGTGTTGGACAGAGGGAAGGAGAGGAGGGCAGAAAGAGAGAAATGGGGATATCAATAATAATGTAAACAATAAAAAAAATATTACTTAAATACACTGACTATGCATTTTCAACCTAAATATCACTGTATTTATCAGACTACACAAAGACAAGTTTTGAACCAAATAATGCTAAAATAATCTATATGAAAAAAATAACAATTATTTTTCAGGCCAGTATGCCATGCTTATATGTTAAAGTGGTTTCTGTGCCAAGAGTTAAAAGAGGTTTGGGGCAGGGATAATGAATCCATTGAACTATGACTAACAAAGAAAAAAGCTTCAAAGGTTTCCATCTTTAAATGAAAATATATTTTCCAGGACAGGTATAGGATATTGCAACCATTCTTCCCAGTCCCCCTCTTCCAATACCAAAAATAGTAGGATATTTCTTCATGTGTATGTTTGTATTATAATTACTCTGGAGCCATACTACCCATATTTACTATACTGAAGGTAAAAGCAATATTACCTCTTCTACCATGATTCAAAAACTACACTTAAAAGTAAAAGAATATTATTACCTTAAAATTAATCTAGGGTAAGTAAACTCATTTATTTCATTTCAAGGGCACATAACTAATTTTCCCAATAGTCAGATGTGCTTTGATAACAAAAATCTCTTAAAAGTCTTATTTTCCATCATACTTCATGGGAGTATATGAACAACAGTTACATTTGTGTGGGAACAAAATGTGGTTTGTGTGAAGTTAAGCTCATAAAATTATTTTCAAGACTCAGTAGGTTATAAGGTTGTAAAGAAACTGTTAAATGTGTTATGTAAATATTATTTCACTGGTGTGTTCTAGATACTCTTCTAATTTCAAATCCAGGAAATGTAGATTCGCCATCACATGCAAATAGTGGCCAAAGATCATACAGCTGTTTAGATGGCTTACAATAATCCCTGCCTCTCAAGTCCTTGTATAATTTCCTCCCCTCGTGTAAACTGGACATAATGATTTGTTATTGACAAAGAAAATAGGGCAAAAATGATGGGATGTTACTTCCAAGATTAGGTTACAAAAAGATTCTGGTTTCTCTCTTGCTAGCCATCTTTTGCTGTGATGGAAGCCAGCTAGACATGTTGTCAACTGCCCTATGAAAGAGGCTCACAAGCAAAGAATTCAAAGATGCCTCCATCTAACACAAGTATGTTAAATTCGCGGCCGATGGGCCGCATGCCTTGTTTAAATAAATGAGGCATGTGGCCTCCTGGCTGTGAGATCTAACAGGAGCTGAACTGAATCCTGCCAACAACCACAACTAGTGAGCTAGGAAGTAGATTCTCCCTTAGTGAATCTTCAAATGAGCCCACAATTACAATCCCCTGCGGGATCTTGAGGCAGAGGGCTCAGTTAAGCCGCACCCAGATTTCTGACCCATCCAGACTGTGAAGACAATAAATGTTGCTTTCAGCTGCTAAGTTTTGGGGTAACTTGGAACAATGGAAGAGTTAACTAGGACAAATTCTGAAAGCTGAAAGTGGGATGCTGCCCTAATAAATACCTAATGATGTGGGAGTAGCTTTAGAACTTGGCACTGGGTAGAGGTTGGAAGGATTTTGAGGAGCATGTTAGAGAAGGCCTAAATTGCCTTGAACAGACTGTTAGTATGCTTCCCATGAGGGCTCAAAGGGAAGTGAGGAAAAATGTTTTTGGAAATTGGAGGAAGGAGGACCCTTGTTAAGTAGTAGTAGAAACTTAGCAACACTATCACCTTCAGTAATATGGAAAGTAGGAAATATACTTAATGATATGAATGACCTAGCTAAGATTTCTAAGCAGTCAGTGTTGTAGGTGATGCCTATTGTTTTTTTCTTTTTGCTCAGAGTAAAATGCAAGAGAAGAGAGATAATCTAAAGAACTGTTAAAACAAAAAAAGAACCAGTCTCAGTCTCTTAAGATGGCAAAAGATGTTAAAGTTAAGAATGGCTTCCAGGACACTGACACACATGGCCTAAAAATATAGCCAAGGGAGTAACTGTAAAACCTTCTATTAAGACCCCAGAAAGATGGAGGGTGGTACCTCACAGTATTAATCTTACACAAAAAGTCCTTTAAAAAGATTAAAAAGATCATAGATGCTCTCAAACAAACAACAGGCCCTCTAGAAAGCTGGAGGGCACTGTACCTCAATACCTCTGCAGAAGCCCATATTTTCAAAGATTCTTGGATATGGCTTTTATCTAGTAAAATAAACCCCAATGTGATTCACAGGAGGCTGACAAAATTTTTGACAGGAATACGTCAGCAAACACACTGCAAAGTGGACTAACAGGAGCAGCGACAGTAAAAAATGAAAAGAGCCCATTGGACCCACAAAATTCTACTGGCAGGAAGCAGTCTAAGAAAACTACTCAGCTACAAACACATGCCACATAACATAAAAAAAGAAGGACTCAGAGGCAGGAACCCAGAGCTCAGAGAGCAAAGCCTGGAACCCTAAAGAATTATTCCCAGAACTTGAGGTTTAATCAAAACCACCATGTTTGCCCATTCACATTTCAAAATCACTACAGACCAATGACTTCTTTGTGCTTCTCATTTTCCCCCTTTGAACAGGAAAGTCTAGAGCAATTATCCTATTCCTGTTTCATCATTATATGTTGGGTGTGTAGGTCATGTGTGTGGGGGTTGAGGTGAAGACTAGGCAATTTGTTTCTTTAGTTTACAGGTCTTCAGATTCAGAGGCATGCCTTGGAGATATTGTAGGTTTGGTTCCAGACCACCACAATAAAGCAAATATTGCAATAAAGTGAGTTGTAATCATTTTGCTGGTGGAGGGTTTGACCTTCAATTTAGAAAACAGGCAACATCTACGAAGCACAATAAAGCAAAGCACAATAAAACAAGGTATTCCTGTACTGGAGGATCTGTACTTACTAGTAAGTAACTATACCTGAGGAGCCTCATCTACACTGGATCTGATTTTGATGCAGAGATTCTGGACTCTGAGGTGATGCATAATGGGATGTGACTTTTGGGATCCCTGGAAGGAAAGGAGTGTATTTTGCACAGGGGAAGGACCTGAATCACGGAGGATGGAGTTGAGGGCAGAGGACATACTAGCCATCCAAAACCTTATAGGATATCTAAGGGGATGCACACATTAAAAGTTAAAAATTAGTATTTATTAACAATTATAAATTAACCTCATAAATGAACAGTATGAATTAGGTGACAGAGCCATTCAGAGAAAAGAGACTAAAATGACCTAACATACACAGGGACAATAGTCATATTCGAGATTTGAAAGGGATAAAATTTGAATATGCTGAAGCGGAAGGATTCTCTGGGAAAAAGAATTACATAAGCAAAGATAAAAAGGCAAAACTGTACATGTTATGTTTAAATCATGCGGGTCAGTTAGGTTGGAGCAATTAGGCAAGTCTATGAGGACAGGGATCACATCTTACTTAGCATTATATTTCGAGAGCTTAGCACAGTGCCCAGTATGTACACAGTAAACATGATTATTTTTTTGAACCAATGTTCAAATTTAGTTTGGAAAAAGAAGTAAAGAACAATCTGCAGCAGAATCATGGAATGCTAGTCTACTGACTTTATCCTACACTGGAGGAGTTGGCAAAGAATTTCGAAATGGCAACCAACAGATGAAAACTATGCTTTGGACAATTAACCTATTGTGAGACACTGGATGTTTCCACTCAGAATTCTCTTTACTGCTTCTAACTCCTGAACACTTCAAGAATAAGATGAAGCAGACACCTAATATTTGTGATTTTAAGTAAGTATTAGTAAAGAACAATGACATAGTTTTATAGTTAGTCATTTAGTTAGTGAGTCCAGTCACATACTCAACAAGGCAAAGGAGCTTTACTATCTTCAATGAATGCAGTAAAAACTTACTATTTTTTAATGAACATACGGTCTTTCTTAAAGAGTATATCATTAGTACTCATGATGAAAGTAAAGCAATCTCAAGAAAATAATGGTTCTCAGAACCATAACATAGTATATGACAGGAGTAATGTATGCACTTCTAGGCCTGGTTTCTGAATCTTCTGACATGACCCTCTACAATCTCTCTTCCTTTCAAGGAAGATTGGAAGTCGCACACTGAAGATGGCAGCATTACCTTTATAGAAGAAGCGAGACCCTCCAAGCAGCTGAGCTGAGTCCAAACAGGGCATTGGATAGCAACATTTAGTATCACATGTCTAAATCTTGAAAAAAATTTATGCTGTCTATACCACAAGGGAAGTGTAATTCCTTTCTAGTATTTCCTATAAAAGTGTTTTAAGTCCAGATTCAATATTAACATAACATTATCATAGGTCAAAATGATAAAACCAAAATTTTACAATGGACTTAATACTAAAATTTAAATGAAATATTTTCATAAACTTCATAAATAGTTGTTTAAAAAGCTTCCAATAAAAAGCTTCTTTCTTTTAAAATTTTATATTATTTCTGACTTTCTAAATTTACAAGGCAGATTTATAAATGTGACTACATGTCCTTCTTAAGGCAAACTGGGACATTTCTTTATGAAATTATCAGAACTATCAAAGTTATCAACTGGCCCTAGCTGGTTTGGGTAAATGGATAGAGCATTGGCCTGCGGACTGGAGGGTCCCAGGTTCGATTCCAGTCAAGGGCACATGCTCAGGTTGCGGGCTCGATCCCTAGTAGGGGGCATGCAGGAGGCAAGCCGATCAATGATTCTCTCTTATCATTGATGTTTCTATCTCTATCTCCCTCTCCCTTCCTCTCTGAAATCAATAAAAAAATATATTTTTAAAAGATTAAAAATAAATAAAAATAAAAGTTATCAACTGGGTGTGTATAGTTAATATAACTTTTCTGTGCAAGTTTTTAAAAGGCACAGTAGTTATTTAAGAAAAGAGTTTAAGCATGGACAAACTGCTAAATCTTTGGTGAAACAAAGGAATTTTGAAGTACTGAAAAAATGAGAGAACTAATACTCAACAATTTATTTATCAAGGTATGTTCCCCAAAATACTAAAATAAGATCCTAAGTTATAGATGGAATCTAAGTATTTAATATGAAATTTTATTAATTAATCACTTATTCCAAACAGTAATTTAAATATAAAACACTAATATAGCTGTTATGAGTATTCCTACATATTAAACCTAATCAATATGTTATAAGTAAAACCAATCTCAACAAGGTATTTCAAGGAAGCTTTTCTTTCAAAGAGTCAGAAAACTATATATATATATTTACATTTTAAAAATATATTTAGAATACATGTGAATATATTTCACATATATGTATAAAATTCCTTAAAATCATAAATATTCAAATAGCAAAATAGAATATACTTACAATCTAATTTTGGTAACTTAGAAGGAAATCAAAATAGTATACTGTAACAAAATCTTTTATCTAAAAACAAACTACCTAAGTACCCATTCTCTCACTAGATCTCCTCCAGTGCTAGAATAGTGGGGAATATTTGTTGAATCAATGAATAAACTAGTTTCTTTTTTATTAGACGACATAAATAATAATTGCGATTCAACCAACTTTAATAATAGTAAATACTACTCATTAATTACCTTACTCATTACTCACTACTAGAAAATACTGGGTGGGATAAAAATAGGTTTAACAGTCATAGTATGGGAAATAATACAATAATTAATAAAATAAAAACAACAAGAATAAACTGTGCTTCGTGTAGTCACAACTGTAAACCTCCTTTTGCTCCACACTGTGTGTTGAATAAATCAATAAATATAACTGTAGTGGATGCTGTGACTCATCATCCCGAACCCCTTTGTAACCGAAGGGCTTATTTTCTTAACTATTAGGAGTAATGCTGGCAGACAGCCCTCAGCTGTCAGCCTTCTTAGGGGCTCAAATAGGCTTTTTGGCCCAAGATTACACTCATTTCTGAGGCAGCTTGCATCTAATTGAGGTAGGATAATAAGCAGCTAGGAAAATTCCTGGGCAAGTACGGTAGAATGTGGAAACTGAAACAAGATCATTAAATAAGGCCAAACAAATTAACCAATTTATAGCCAGCTAGTGAATCAACAAGATCTTATTTTCCCTAACCAAGGGCACTTGAGAACAAATGGTTGATACCTCTCCTCTCTGACCAGAGAATAAATAGCTTAAATCACCCTGATCAGGGAGATAGAACAAAGAGACCCATTTGTGCCAGCCAAACCCAAGGATGGATGAAGTCAGAAAAACAAATACCAAAAACTCGATTATAGACAGACAGACCCAAGATAAAAGTAAAGGAGTGAAGCTGACCAGAAAATATTCCCAAACTCCCCTATACACTCATTTTGATGTATCAGCATATTTAAAACGCACCTGGAAAGCTAATGAATATTCTGCTGAAACCCTCCCCTAAGATTTTGGCCCCCAGAAGAGAAATAAAAATCCTCAAGAGAAAGGATGCTGGGCGGGCACTCTTTGGAGCACGTCCATGCCCCTTCTCAGGCATGAACTTTTTACTTCTTTTCTCCTAAACTCTAAGGGTCCCCATGAGACTTGCAACCATGGGAGCAGCAGGTAGCAGAAGCTCGTCCTGGGCTTACCACCTGAACCTGTCTCTAAGCCCCCTTTTTCTCTGATTTTCCAGTGAACTAACGGCAGCTCTGCCTTATCTCACTTCTGTCACTGTGCCTTTTACTTCCCAGTGAGCTATTAGTAGCCCTGTCTTGGGGCTCACTTTCTAGGGAGCCAAAGCAGAGCATCACCTAGGCTCTCTCCTGTTGCTTCTTCTATCCTTAAGTCCTTCCTTTGTTCCACTGTCTCCAGCTTTAATAAATGTACTCTCAAAATCACCTGGATTCATATGTGAAATCTTTCCTGCAAAAAGTCAATAACCCACACACTACAGGCCAGCCTGAGGTAGACCTGCTCTGGGTCCAGTCCCCATTTGGTCACATAATAATTGGGGATATAAAGGTCCAGCTCTCCTTACCCCAACTTGAGACAATTATGAGGATCACCCCAGCTTCAGAGCTCATTCTTGGGGTTTTTGAGACTGCATCACAGTCCAACTTCCATGGAAATTGGGCTTCCTTTCTTTGCATGGCATTGAAGGCCTCCCTAGTAAATTGCTATACTCTAATTTTCATCTGAGAGTCTGCTTTCAAGAAACCCAATCTAAGACAAAAGATGATCTAGGTCTGATCCAGATTTAAATCTCCCAAGGAAAGGTACTTAACTTCATAGTAAAGTCAGTAAATATAAAAGGCTTTACAAAGACTAGGGAATGATAAACTCTTTTATCCCTACAATTGTTTCCTTATTTCAGCTACTTTAAGTAATCAAGAGACCTAGAATATTTTGAGGACTGCCTTTGTGCATCTGTTTTAGTATCATGTAAACTATCAATGACAAACTGTACCAAATGCAATTATTATCTAACTTAAAAGAAAGCAAAAATTAATAAATTTAGTATAAACATGGTATAAACACGGCACTGCAGAGAGCCATGTTCTTATCATGGGTGTTAATTAAATCTGACTTGATAAAGAATTGCTTTACCATTAAAAGCTACTCAATATATTAAGTACAATACTTTTTTAAAAATCTTCATCTGAGGATATGCTTATTGATTTTGAAAGGGAGGGAGGGAGGGAGGGAGGGAAGACAGATTAATGTGAGAGAAAAACATCAATGGTTCCCTCCCATATGCACCCCATCCAGGGATGGAATCCACAGTCTAGGTATGTGCCCTGATCAGGAATCAAACCCCCAACTTTTTTGGTGCATGGGACGATGCTCCAACCAATTGACAGACCCAGGTAGGGCTTAAGTACAATTCTTATGCAATGCTTATGAAAAAGTCATTGTTAAATTATGAAAAGTTACAAATTATCAGAACTATTTAAGGCACAGCTGAGTAAAAAATAAATGAATAAGTAACAAAACCATTTGCTTTATCTGGATATAGCTCTATTGGACTTAAGCTATTTTGGGCTTAAGTAATACCTTAACTTTGTAATAATGGTTGGTGAAGTACAACTATTAAATTGAGGCTCAAGAATTATTTCAAGAATGTAAGTACTCATTTCCTAAGATTTAAAAAAAAATATGTTTTTATTAATATTAGAGAGAGAGGAAGGGAGAGAAACAGCTATCAGTTGCCACTCATACAGGATGGACCTGCAACCTGGGCATGTGTCCTGACTGCACAGGACGACACTCAACCAACTGAGCCACATAGCTAGGGCAAGATTTTTTTAAACTGTAAGATTATTTGTCAATTTGCTACACAGGTTGACTAGCACTAGCCATGCTTTTCTAGTATCACCTAATAATTCATGCTCACTATTAAATCTGGAAGTTTTGCCAAAGTGTACAGATTCCAATACTCAGCTTTCCTATAAAAGTTAAATGATTTGTCTATATATGGAAAATGTTTCAGCCTACATTCCCTGGAAAATGGCCCAAAAGGCATTTAATTCTATCTATATATATTTTAGAAAACATGCCTAAACTTGAATCATCTGTTATGTGGAAATTTAAGAGGCATGCTGAGTGACAAATTACCATCATGACCTTTGCCATATTTCTTCATCATATTCTCTTCTTTCAACAAAATGAATCAACTAAGTAATATTATTTGTCCACAGAGACATGTTTTGACAGTCACGAGATGATACTTAATCAAAGAAAACTGAAAATAACCAGGGTATTGAAAGGACCTGGTGCCAGTACTAACACACATAAAATATTTTAGTCAGAATTAGTAACTTATCACTAAGTTACTATAATTAGATTCCACACAAATATTTCATTAACTTATTTAATCCTTATCTTTCCCTATCATAACATAAAAGCAACCACTCACAACCCATCTTTATCTTTAACACTGCTTTTATTTATTTGTGCTTTCCTCTAAACATCTCCTGCACATATTTCCTTACTGCTGGTTTCTTTTTATAAGAAAATTCATTAAAAATCAGAATCATTATTACCTTCATGTATAACAGCATAATATTCAATTTCTTGCCCAATTTAAATAGCTTATAAGTCATTTTAATTTATGGGTTTTTTAAAAGATGGTTACTCTGTAATTAATCATTTAGAGGGCCAGCTTCCTAATGGCAGATCCTTTAATGACAGAGAAACAGAGTCATCTCTTAAAATTTACATTTCGTGTAAAGTCTGAGAAGTATTAGGCCGTTGTCATCTTACCATGAATACTTCCTAATGTAATATCCCCAGCAGCAGAAGATAGAAATGATGATTCTGTGTACAGATACTTGGCTTTCAGCAAACCATCTTCAGTAGATATATTAACAGAACTTCCCTGCAGTTTATCTATGGTCACAGTCTAGTAAGAGACAGACTCAAATCAGTTCATTATAAAACAAATACCGGTAAAAAAGCCAAAATGGTATCTACAGAAGTAGTACGTAACTACATAAAAAGTTAATACCCAATCACTTTATTGGCTTTGATTCCCTAACTCTATCAATTACAAGATTAAGAGTGACAGTGAACTCTCTGTAGAATGTGAAATAGACCCATTATATTCACTTATTTAGATCTTCTTTCTCTTAATGTTTTACATTTTCTATGTAGTTTTTCATATTTTGTTACATTTATTCCTATTTGATATTTCTAAGTTCTACTATAAAAGATATTTTAAATTTCATTTGACCTTATTTGGCTTTTTTTATTTGACCTTAAATCCAACAACTTCACTAAACTAATTTTAATAATCTATCTGAATTAAAAACATGTTTTTACATGCATGATTATCTAAAAGTGATAGTTTAATTCAGTGGTGAATAGAAGCCATGGGATAGCAAGAATTCTCATCTTATTCCTGTTCTCAGAGGGAAAGCTTTCAACATTGCATCAAGTAGAATTCAAGTTTGCTATAGATACCTTTTTTATCTCTTTTATCAGATTAAAGAAGTCCTCTTATACTTCAGATTTGTTTTGTTGCTATTTAAATCATAACAGATTTTGAATTTTAGCACATACTTTATCTGATTTTATTAGACTATCATGATTTTTCTCATTTCGTTGTTTAATGCAGTGAATGCACTATTATTTTTAGAATTTTTCCACTTTACATCTAATAAGGCAGTAGCTTTCCACTGAACAAAATGGAAGGAATTTTGTGTTTATCCCTGTTTCCCTAGCAAAATGTGGTATGCATTTATGTCTCACATATTGTGCACAATATAAAATGAAGATAGCTAGTATAGAATTGCAAATCATCTTTGTAGTATTTTAAACAAATATTTTTAAGCATAAAATGAATGTTAATATAAAATTGTTAATATAGAAACTGAAATCACCAGGAAGGCTTGCCAGTTTTGCCCAGGGTCAAATTAAAATATATACTGGGTTGTTTAAAGAAAGAACATTATTGTTTTTTCAACACATGGGCATCAGTGTAACCTGCTCCTAATATATCCTTCAAAAACTGTTAGGCATTCAAAATATTTTTAATAAGAACTAAGTTTCAAGAATACTAAAATTTGAGAAGACAAATACAAATATGAAAAGAGAAAGAAAAGTACCCTGCAGTTCTTATCAGAAGTAAATTAAAATCACTTGGCCCTCTGGATTTGCAATATATAGCTTACTTTCTTTCTTTCCCTTTCTTCTTTCTTTCTTTCTTTCTTTCTTTCTTTCTTTCTTTCTTTCTTTCTCTCTCTCTGTCTTTCTTTTCTTTCTTTTATTGTTTAAGTATTACAAATAGTAGTACATATGTCTCCTTTGTTTTCCCAATTGACCTTCCCCCAGCTTCCCCTACCCCTCAGCACATGCCCTCACCCGCCTCCCAGTGTCTTGCGTCCACTAGGTTATGCTTATATGCATGCATTCAAGTCCTTTGGTTGAACTCTTACCTCCCCCACCCCAACCCAGCCTTCCAGCTGTAGTTTGACAGTCTGTTCGATGCTTCTTTGCCTCTGTATCTATTTTTGTTCATCAGTTTATAATGTTTTTTATTATCCATAAATGAATGAGATCAGGTGGTATTTTTCTTTCACTGACTGGCTTATTTCACTTAGCATAATGCTCTCCAGTTCCATCCATGCTGCTGCAAATGGTAAGAATTCCTTCTTTTTTATAGCAGCATAGTATTCCATTGTGTAGATCCGTGGTCGGCAAACTGCGGCTCGCGAGCCACATGTGGCTCTTTGGCCCTTTGTGACTCTTCCACAAAATACCACATGTGGGTGCGCATGTACAGTGCGATTGAAACTTCGTGGCCCATGTGCAGAAGTCAGTTTTCAGCTCTCAAAAGAAATTTCAATCGTTGTACTGTTGATATTTGGCTCTGTTGACTAATGAGTTTGCCGACCACTGGTGTAGATGTACCACAGTTTTCTAATCCACTCATCTGCTCATGGGCATTTAGGCTGTTTCCAAATCTTAGCTATTGTAAATTGTGCTGCTATGAACATAGGGGTGCATATATCCTTTCTTATTGGTGTTTCTGTTTTCCTGTGATATATTCCTAGAAGTGGGATTACTGGGTCAAATGGCAGTTCCATTTTTAATTTTTTGAGGAAACGCCATACTGTTCTCCACAGTGGCTGCACTAGTCTGCATTCCCACCAGCAGTGCATGAGGGTTCCTTTTTCTCCACATCCTCTCCAGCACTTGTTGCTTGTTGATAATAGCCATTCTGACAGGTGTGAGGTGGTACCCCATTGTTGTTTTGATTTGCATCTCTCGGATGATTAGTGACTTTGAGCATGTTTTCATATGTCTTTTGGCTTTCTGAATGTCCTCTTTCGAAAAGTGTCTATTTAGGTCCTTTGCCCATTTTTTGATCGGGTTGTTTATCTTCCTTTTGTTAAGTTGTATGAGTTCCCTGTAAATGTTGGAGATTAAACCCTTATCAGAGATAACATTGGCAAATATGTTCTCCCATGCAGTGGGCTTTCTTGTTGTTTTGCTGATGGTTTCTTTTGCTGTGCAGAAGCTTTTTATTTTGATGTAGTCCCATTTGTTTATTTTCTCCTTGGTTTCCATTGCCCTAGGAGCTGTATCGTTTAATATATTGCTACGACAAATGTCTGCTATTTTGGTGCCTATGGCTTCTTCTAAGATTTTTATGGTTTCCCATCTTATGTTTAAGTCCTTTATCCATTTTGAGTTTATTTTTATGTATGGTGTAAGTTGGTGGTCTAGTTTCATTTTTTTGCAAGTATCTGTCCAGTTTTCCCAACACCATTTATTGAAGAGACTGTCTTGACTCCATTGTATGGTCTTGCCTCCTTTGTCAAATATTAATTGAACATAATGGCTTGTGTCGACTTCTGGGTTCTCTGTTCTGTTCCACTCGTCTATATGTCTATTCTTGTGCCAGTACCACGCAGTTCTGAGAAAAATGGCTTTGTAGTATAGCTTGATATCTGGTATCATGATCCCTTCAACATTGTTCTTCTTTCTCTATAGCTTTCTTTTTTAATGGACTTTTATTAAATATACTAGAGGCCCGGTGCATAAAATTTGTATACTCAGGAGGGTCCCTCAGCCTGGCCTGCACCGTCTCGCAGTCCGGAAGCCCTCAGGGGATGTCCAACCGTCGGACATCCTTAGTGCTGCCACAGAGGCGGAAGAGGCTCCTGCCACTGCTGCTATGCTGGTGAGCCCGGCTCAGGGCTTCTAGCTGAGCGGCACTCCCCCTGTGGGAGCACACTGACCACCAGGGGGCAGCTCCTGCATTGAGTGCCTGGCCCCTGGTGGTCAGTTCACGTCATAGCAACCAGTTGTTCCGCCATTCGGTCTATTTGCATATTAGCCTTTTATTATATAGGATAATACACACCCAACTGCTTTTTACCTACTACAGTTTGTTCTAAGCTAATTTTGGATTCACAGAAATTTTTACTTTAAATTTAGTTTCAATAATTCTATCAACCAAAGATAGATATATTCAAATTTGTGAGAATACAATGTTTGGCATTCTTCAGTGTTATAGTAAAGGTATAAAATTCCTGAAAAATTTATCTTTTACCTACAAAGTTGCTTCATGAAAAGTTGCCTTATGCATGGTTTTAAATTTTCCAAGTTTCCACAAAGTAGATAGCAAGTAGGAATACTCCAGCTTTTTACAGATACAGAAGCTGTTTTAGGGAACACCAAAAGATAAATAGATAAACATTGAGAGAATATTTGAAGCTTAATTGAACTGGCAAAGAGGCACTTTTGATTAGACTCTCTCCACAACCAAATAGCCTTTAAGAGACTCTATGAATATCTGGAAAATGCCAAGGATTTACTTTGTTCATTAAACAGGAAATATTTTACTCTGTAAGAAGCTAGAAATATATCCTCCACTGCCCCACCAAAGCAAATGAAAGCAAGTAAAAATACACTTCCCCCGCCACAATATAGTAATTTTAACTGATTATTCTATAAAATTAATTTCAAACAAATTCAAAATTCACTAATATAATGCACTATATCAGATAATAACTAGAACAATTAAACTTAGGACACCACCGTTTACAGCAAAATATTGAGGCTCTGATTTACAGTTATTAATGGTAATGAAATAAAGCATAAGTAGACTCTTTGAATTAAACTATATAGCCTGCTTATTAATAGAAAATAGTTATTTAAAGAGAAAAAAATAGATCCCAAAATCAATACCTTCCTGACAGAGATATTACTATAATTAATTTTCTTTTCTAAGAAAATGAGGAAAAACTTTTCATAAGTTTAGTTATTATAAATCAACATTACATGTAATGAAAACCAACTTTTAAAGAAGCACTGTAGCTTTGTAGTCCAACCTACAAAGAGAGGTCAACTAACAACCATGTCATTAATCTATCCACCAATCATATGAATTTCTATCTTCTCTGTACCAAAATTAGGGTACTGAAATTAATAATATAATTTAAAAACAGCAACTCCATATAAAATAACATGTAAAGAATGCTGCTAAGTATTTTTAGAGCTCATTTGATTCTCATAATCTTGTTGACTGGGAAAAACAAATAATACCATCTCTGTTTTACGAATAATGAAGACTCAGTAAAGTTAACTGGTAGATCCAGGACTGGTCAAGTTGTCTTTGTTAAATGTGTTTCATTTACCTTTATCACCATCATTATAATAAACACTATATTAGAGTTAGCTATGTGCCAGACATCATTTTAAGTACTTTTATCTGTATTAACTCATTTAATCCTCATAACAACCCTCAGAATGAAGTACACTACTATTATTTCATTTTCCAGAAAAAGTGGACATATAGAGATTAAGTAATTTGTCTGAAGTTAAAGAGCTTAGTAAGTAGCTGAACCAGGAATGAAACCCAAGTAGTTTAGTTCTTAATTCTGTGGTCTTAACCAGTTCACAATGCTGCTTCTCAAATATGCAAAGTATATGTCTGTGAAAGTAGTATATTAAAGTTAATATATTCCATAAGCATTTATTTTATATAAAACTCCTTAAACTTAGAAATATGCTTTAAAATGAACACTATAAGTCAAAAAGAAATATCTAGACTGATTCAACACAAAACTCAAGCTAGAAAACAAAACAGTATAATAGAAAGCAGGACTAAATGAATATGCAATAAACCATGAAAGTTGAAAGAAAGAAATAATGAGTGGAAACAGTAGCCAAAATATTCAAAATAGAAATATTTAAGAGATAATTTAAATTCTTCTTTGATACTTATATTTGAATGTCAATATGTAATATTCTGGTAAGTTATATCATTTCAGATAGCATGAGCTTTCATTTAAAGGACAGTCTGAAGGAACTATAAAGTTGTCCAATTTCCCTTTTGTACCTGTAAGACCACAGCAATCTGAGAGATGAAACTAAATGCCATCTCAAAAGAGCTGCTACATAAGGCAAGGCAGTGTCTTTCAATACTAGTTTACTTTAAAGAATAAATGTAAATGTGTGGGTTTAAACAGTCTCTCACAGGTTAAAGACAGAAAATAAAAGTGACAACAGTAGAAACAATTAGTGTTATAATCTACCGTGTTTAATTATGCTAACAGTAATCTACGTATAAGATATATTCACAACTCCTCCCTACCAATTATCCTATATAAAAGGCTAATATGCAAATTGTCCCCTCAGGAGTTCGACAGACCAAGAGTTTGACCACTGACTATGACATGCATTGACCACCAGGGGGTGGCACAAAACGAAGGAAGGCCCTAGCCAGCAGCCAGCAGCTGGGGGAAGGAAGGCCCCAATCAGCCCTGATCACTGACCAGGCCTAGAGACCCTACCCGTGCATGAATTTTGTGCACCGGGCCTCTAGTCTGAGAATAAAACTGAGTATGGATTTTAAAATTGTATAACAAAAGAGCCTTGTAAACTGTGTAAGTGCAGAACAAAAGGTGATTTATGTTTCTCAAAGATTTAAAACTTTATCATGCTTATAAATTTTGTGACAATTTATACTTCAAAATTATACCTTTACTCTTAATACTATGTTAAATCACAGAAAGCAACAAAAGTTGATTAAAAAATAACAACCAAAATCCATATGGCTAGTAAAAAATTTTGAGAACAGTAATGCTATGCTATCTAGTGGTGCCATCTTGTGGAAAATACTGAAGAAAGTTTAATTTTGAAAATCATCCTTCAATTGCCTAAAGGCAAAGTAAACAGGTTTTGGAAAAATACTCAAATAAACCTAACACATAAGAATTTAATCCCAGTTATGGTGGTATTATTTAATAATCCATTTTAATCCATGATCATAAAAATCTCTTCAGAACTAGAATAAAATATTGAGTATTTAAAGATGTTATTGATTCTAAATAAGGAACTAAATAACTGTCAAAAAAATTAAATCACAAACTAAAATTTCATAACATTTAATCACCTTAATTTGAAATTTGAATTTACTAATGAACTAAAATACAGTAAAAGAGAATGTTATGCCACAAATTTGGTAGAACCTACCCACTGTATGAGCCAACCTGATATAAAGCTGAAATTACTTTAAAAAAAAGTGTCAATCTTACACTTTTATCTGATGCGTGAATATCTATATTTCCATAAATTGTTCCCAGACAGATCACTTTGCCTCCTTTAGTTTGAACACGTAATTTTTGACTCTGAAAGACAAATACAAAAATACATAGAGAAAAAGAAAGAATAAATTTGACTTATACTAATAAGATTTTTATCATGTTACACATTTCTTTTTAAATAATAAAGCAGAAAAGAGGAACCAGGAATAAATAGACATGCACTGTTTGGAATAATAACATCAAGTAAAAAGGAATGTCAACTGCTTTAAGGAGATTAAATAAACCATGTGGATTCAAAGGGGAAAAAGAGCTACCTGGGTGTTCCAGTAGCTTCACTGAAAAAGAACTTGGGAATCAAAGACCACTCACTGGCTAACTACACATAAATGATGAGGAGGATGACAACAATAACCACTGTTACTGTTCATTGTTATTAATATTCGTCATTATTAATAAGAACATTTAGCACTTACCTGGCAATTCTTTGCATCAAAATACAATGTTCACTACTTTACATTAATCATTTAATCCTCACAACAACTCAGAGAAATAGGTATCATATTTTCCCCATTTTACAGAAGGAGAAATCCAAGAATCAGAAAAGTTAAATAATTTTATCAGACGACATGGTTAGAAAAAAATAAAACCTAACAGAATTAAGCTCTATATAATTTCAAAACTCACACTCCTATGGCTGGGTTCATCTGAAGGTTATACTGTAATTACACTTAGTATAACAGCCCACTGACTGTTAAACTTTGCAGCACAGCACTCAGAAACTGGAATTAAGTGAAAATTCCTCTAAGCACAAATAAAACAGCAGTCACAAATTGCCTCCTCTGCCAGATTTTAAAAAAAAAAATGTGTGAGAGAGTGTGTGTAATTTGATGTCACATTTGTCAACTGTGGCAGAAACTACTACTGGTCCACAAAAATCCACTTTCCTCCC
This sequence comes from Plecotus auritus, assembly GCF_963455305.1. Taxonomy (NCBI): domain Eukaryota; kingdom Metazoa; phylum Chordata; class Mammalia; order Chiroptera; family Vespertilionidae; genus Plecotus; species Plecotus auritus. The sequence continues at coordinate 151,994,066 of NC_137775.1, forward strand.
CAAAGTAATAGAGGAGTATAGCTGGGCTCATGAAGAGATTGTCGCTTACGTGTTGCTAAATTCTTGATAAGAGAATATAAGTGCAATTTCCAGGCTTGTGCTTTTAGAAGAGTTGGTGTGCTTTCTCCATGCTCTGCCCCTTCCACCAGATGAGTGTAGGTTATAAGAAGGCTCTAAGAGATGGTAGAGCCAGAAGATGGAAGGAACCTAGAATCACTGAATACAAAAAAGCCACCCACACTTTTGGACACAAGTGAGAAATAAATTATAGTTGTATATGAACCAGTAGATGTTTGGTCTATTTATTAAGTAGCTTCTTTATCTTAATAATTTACGTATGTCTTCAGTTCTGCCACAATTATAAAGAGAAATATATAGGTAAATATGCGCTGGCCAGCATGGTTCAGTGGTTGCAGCATCTGCCCGCACACCTAAGGGTCGTGGGTTCAATTCTGACCCAGGGCGCATACCTGAGTTGCAGGTTTGATTCCTTGGCCCTATTAGGGCACATTCGTAAGGCAACCAATTGACGTGTCTTAGCACATCAATGTTTCTCTCTGTCTCTCTCCCCCAGTCCCTTCTACTCTCTCTAAAAATCAACAGAAAAAATATCCTCTGGTGAGGATTAACAACAAAAAAGAATAGTAGAGAAAAAAAATAGCAAAAGCAAACTCACCAATATGACCAGCAATAGAGTGCCTAAAACATAGGGAGTAAAAAAATGCAAAACCACCACTTACCTTGTGGTTGCTTTATTCAGGGGGGAAATTATAAAACCTTAGACCAGAAATGATTTTTTTTTTTAAATTTAGTGAAAAGGGCAAAATGAATCATTCTTACAAGTTTTCTATATTATAGCATAACTAGAGGCCCAGTGCACGAGATTTGTGCATGGCAGGGGGTGTCCCTCAGCCCAGCCTGCACCCTCTCCAATCTGGGACATCCCTCTCACAATCCAGGACTGCTAGCTCCCAACTGCTCACCTGCCTGCCTGCCTGCCTGATTGCCCCTAATCGCTTCTGCCTGCCAACCTGATAACGCCCTAACCACTCCCCTACCAGCCTGATTGATGCCTAACTGCTCCCCTGCTGGCCTGATTGCCCCTAACTGCCCTCCCCTGCCAGCCTGGTCGCCCCCAACTGCCCTCCCCTGTCGGCCTGGTCACCCCTAACTGCCCTCCCCTGCTGGCCCGGTCATCCCTAACTGCCCTCCCTTGCCAGCCTGGTCCCCCCGCAACTGCCTTTCCCTGCAGGCCTGGTCACTCCTAACTGCCCTCCCCTGCTGGCCCGGTTGCCCCTAACGGCCCTTCCCTGCAGGCCTGGTCTCCCCCAACTGCCATCCCCTGCAGGCCCGGACACCCCTAACGGCCCTCCCCTGCTGGCCTGGTCGCCCCCAACTGCCCTCCCCTGTCGGCCTGGTCACCCCTAACTGCCCTCCCCTGCTGGCCCAATCATCCCTAACTGCCCTCCCTTGCCAGCCTGGTCCCCCCCCCCCCAACTGCCTTTCCCTGCCGGCCTGGTCGCCCCCAACTGCCCTCCCCTGCAGGCCTGGTCCCCTGCAACTGCCCTCCCCTGCTTGCCTGGTCATGGCTAACTGCCCTCGTTTGCCAGCCTGGTCCCCCACAACTGCCCTTCCCTGCAGGCCTGGTCTCTCCTAACTGCCCTCCCCTGCTGGCCCGGTTGCCCCCAACTGCCCTCCCTTGCAGGCCTGGTTCCCCCCAACTGTCCTCCCCTGCAGGCCTGATTGCCCCCAACTGCCCTTCCCTGCAAGCCTGGTCCCCCCCAACTACCCTCCCCTGCAGGCCTGGTGCCCCCAACTGCTCTCCCCTGCTGGCCTGGTTCCCCCCAACTGCCTTCCCCTTCAGGCCTAGTCCCCCCTCAACTGCTCTCCCCTGCTGGCCTGGTTCCCCCCAACTGCCCTCCTTGCAAGCTTGGTCCCTCCCAACTGCCCTCCCCTGCTGGCCATCTTGTGTCCACATGGGGGCGGCCATCTTGTGTGCTGGAGTGACAGTCTGCATATCTGGAGTGCAGGTTGCATATTACTCTTTTATTAGATAGGATAAACTACTTCATGTCCATTGTGACATGAGTCTGAAGTCAAGTGGTATATAATATAGTCTTTATCAAGCAGATAATTGATGAACATTAGAAAATAGTATCTCCAAAACAAATATTTTAAATCAAGAGTTCTTAACCAAGCCTACACTGAATTTCTAGAGTCAGTGAAACTTATGAAATTATAAGCAAAATTTCATATATATGTGTATTTTTTTTTCTGAGACAATCATCAGATTTTCAAAGAGGTGAAGGCTCAAAAACGTTGGGTTAGTCTTATAATTTAAAGCTTATCTAATTCCCCTCCAAAAATGTGAAGCAGATTATAAAAATTTTAAAAATATTTAAAACAAAATAGGTAAAATAAATGTTTATATAATTAACTATTTAGTATAAGATCAACTATTATACTGCACTTAAACAATGCAAATGTGTGGCATTCAATGAGTTAAGGGTCTACTGCCTAAAATATTTTCTTAATTATTCTCTAAGAATGCTGACTAAATGTAGTATTGCCATACATTTTGCTTGGACAATAAAGAAAAGTGGAAATATTATGAGCTTGGAAATCAGCAAGACCCAAGTTCAAATTTCAGCTCAATTTATTAGCTATGTAAACCTAAATGAGTTCCTCAATCTCTTAATGCCTCATAATTTCTTCCTTGATGAAAAGGAGATAACTCAAGGATTAACCTAATATTTTTTAAATGCACTATTAGTTTCATTGTAGAATTCAAAATGAAATCTAAAATGAATATGAGGAAAAAACCTTCAAAGCTGCTACAACCTCTATACTTTCAGAACAGAACTGACTTCGATGCAAATTTTTTGCAAGTAATTTGAGTGATAAATTATACTTAATATTCATAATAAATGATATTCAGAATAACAGCTTTAGTCTGATACTGCAGTTCATAGTTTAAGGTGTGTGTTTTTTTAAATAATGCTGACACAAAATTATAAATATGCTTATACCTTAACAGACTGTAAGATGCTAGTCCCCTGCTCAGTTTCAATTTTGCAATTATCACACTCAATATTTTGGACTTTTATACAGCCAGACCCTGAAGACCTGATATTCAAATCTAGAAATGAAAAAAGAAAATACAAGTTAGTACGATAGTTAATGGGCTCCAAAGCGTTTTAATACCCCCTAGAAATCCAGCTCCTCAGTTAAGTTCACAATATTACTGAACCCTGGAGAGAGCATAGTTGTCAGCAGTCTCTCTCTCTAAAGGTAAGGGGTCTCCACCATGGCAACAGGACCAAATGTAATGCCTTTTTCTGCCAGATCTTATTAAAAGAGCAGTTATTTCTGTTAGCCAATGTCATCTAAAGAGAGAAAGTAATATGGAAGGGAAGTAAAGGAGGTCTTAAACTCCAAATCTTAAAGGAACTCCTGGGAAAGATCATAGAAGCTTCTTTCACAATGAGAAAACACACACACAGTTCTAGTAAGAATACAGCAAGTTAACAAGTCATTATGATAAACTAGATAAGTCAGTTAGCCTATTCTTCCTTATATTCATGAAATTTCAAAAATTTGTTCCCAAATTAAAAGCATTTTGCAGAAGTAGTGTGGATTAGCATATATGATCATGACTTACTATTGCAAAATCTTATCTCTAATCTTTTGTATCTGAAAGAGAGGATATTAGCATGCAGCTACATTACCAGGTATTTTCAGTAATAAAAAAATGGGAACAACTTTGAAAAACCTAGTAATACGCAGTATTAAAATCTCAAAATTGTGGATAAATAACAGTATTATCCAAAGAAAATTGGAAAATAAAAAGTCACAGGTGCCACTCTTGGCTATTAATTTAAGGTGTAATCGTGGTTGTCTCTGTACACAAAATAAACACTGATATTTAATACCTAATTCAAAAAAATAGTGATGATTTCCCTTAAACTAGACTAGTGAAATAAGCACTATGTTGCCCCAAACACAAAATACTGGGGTATGATACCACAATTTCAATAGTTATGGCATAAAAAATCAATTTCTACAGTTGTGTATATTGCAGTCTTTACTCTATAAAGGCTTAAAATAACAGCAATATTTTGGTTGGGATTAATCTAAAATATATAAAAAGACAATTTTACCTCCTACTTCCATGGATGCAAACGTAACTGCAAATTTTTTACCCAGTTGTGTTACAACCTAAGGCTTGATCTAAGGCAGCGGTTGATAGGGGAAAAAAGGAAACAATTTTCACTTCACTAGGAAAGTAGAGAAGTTCGGGCTAGAGACACTGAACGGCAGTAATGCTACTTTTACCCATTCACTGAAATGACAAATTGGAGGAACAAGTATGAAAAAAATTGAATCATGTTGATTTAAGGGGCCCATGCAATCGACATATGGACACAATCCATTGGAAATGGGGTTCTAGCTCTAAAAAGAGGAATCAACAAAATCATGAGGTTTGGGATCACCAACACAGGTAAGTTCCATTTTTATCTGTGCTGACATAAAATTTTGTGTGTCTCCATTTCAATACCCAAGTCTATTTTGTACTACCATCTGCCCCACCACAGACTGTTACATTTTGAGGTCAAGGGTCTCTTATTCATCCAAGCTAGTTAGAAGAAGTTGAGAATAAAGCATAGTGGTTCAGCAGACGCCAACCAGTTAAAATCCGCATTCCACCACTTTGTATCTGAGAGCGGACAGGCATATTTCTTGATCCAACCCCACTAGAATATACATTTCATGAAGGCATGCAATTTTTTCTATTTGTTCACCCACAATAAGTACATACTTTATGAAACTTGCTATCTCTCAACTTCCTTATGTGAAATGGTGACAATAATAGTTATCTACTTTTATAAATTCAATTGTAAAGATTAGATTATTTTTTAAGTGTTCGCTGCTAGTTTGATCATCAACAATATCCCTCAGTCTCAGGAAGGAGAACCCGGGGAGACTTTCCTAGGAAAGTGTTGGCTTGCATTTGAGAAATAACATGCAATCCAAACACTTCGGAAATAAATCTTGCAGGCATGACCAATTGAAGTTTCCCAGGCAGTCTTACTATGTGTTTTTCTTCAAAACCTGCTACTCACGGAACATTTACTTAAGCCAAAATGATTGGAGATGTATCAGTAAGGAGGTGGGGGCCTATCTGAAACCAAACACTTGGTCCAGGTTAGTAATGGAGCATCCAATACACAGGGCTGTTCGGGGACAGACCCAAAAGCAAGGGGAAATGTGGATGGTCTGCCATTTCACTGAAGGGATTATCAAGAAACATGAACCTTGAAAAATAAACCTTTTTTCTACTGACAAGGCGCAGTGACAGAAATAGGAACAAAGTGCCAAAGAAGAACATAAGGGGCTCCATAAATGTTATCTGACTTAGATGAATCCAAATCATGTTTCCATTCGATTTTTAAAACTTCTATGGCTGGGAAACTAATTTGTAACCAGCACTGGAATACTCAGAGTAGAACAGAAAAAAAAAAAAAAAAAAAAGGAAGGTTGTGAAGGGGGACAGCCGTATATCAGGTTAGAAAGTCAGACCCAAAGGGACCAACTAACAGTGCACGTCGGCCTGGGACCCAAACCCGTTTTCACGTCACTTCACTTGCCAAACTTCAGGGGCGCGTTCACCTCCACGGATGCCTGGGGGTCAATGGTGTCAGACACGATGGCCACCTCCTTCAGCTCCTCGTCGTACTTAACGTGCAGGCCGGCCAGGTCCTGGGCCCCGCCCTCCATTCCACTCACGGCGACCAGCACGTGGTCGGCGTCCGGGTAGGTGAGGGGGTCCAGGGGCCGCACGGCCAGGTGGCACGGCAGCCGCGCCCGCAGCCGACCGAACGGGCTCACCAGCAGCGCCCACTCCTTCAGCGTTCGGCGCGCGGGGCCAGGCGGCGAGACCTCCGGCTCGGACCCTGGCCGGCGCTCGCCACCACCCGAGCCGTGCAGCCGGGCCTGACAATCCCCGCACGCCCAGCGCCCAGCAGCCTCGCCGGCCCACACTCGGAGGTGACCGAGCCGGAGGCAGCCGAGCCCCCGGCCCAAGCGGGGGGCGAACATGGCGCGCCCCTCTCACGCTCTCAGATCACTTCAGCCACAGGCCGGTCTCACCACCACCAGAGGACTTGGTACTGCGCCGGCTCAAGTCAAAAGAGAGAAGTTTGCGGGGGTTTGCTGAAGCAGAGCAAGACTGCTCAGTGTCTCTAGGAATTGACACTTCAACCTCACACGCCTCAGCCGCAAGTTGCAATTTCAAAGCAGTACGTATCCCCCACGACAGGACTTCTCACCTACCACCTCCCCTTTCGCAAAGGCAGATGGGAAAGGTAGTTCTAAAGGGAGCCAACAGCGAGGATTCCGGGATGCTCAGAAACTACATATCCCAGGAGGCAATGTGCAGGGTGGAAAGCAAGTAAGAGCAGGTGTTAGATTGTGCTCGGAGGCGCGAGCACTTTACCTCAAAACCATTAGCCATTGGAGGGACTGAAAGATGGATTACGTGGAAGTTCAGCTGGCCAATGGAAAGCGCGGAAGGGGCAAGGTGGGCAAGGCTGTGTGGTTTCCTTGGATACCGAGGACGCGACTTCTTTGAAGAGGGTGGAGCTTTAGAGAGAGACTCGAAGGCCATAACCCACAGAGACACAGGAGCTTAAATAAAGATCAGTACCAAGGGAAGGAGTGAGAAACTGCGAGTTTAAAGGTGAGAACTAGATGCAAATTAGGAGTACCCTCAGTGGGTGGTTAAGTCCAAACTTCACTAAACTGGAACGGGGTATCTTGGGATGGAGAACCCCTTCAAGAAGATAAAAAGCCAGATTGGGACTCTGAGGGAACTTCCTCTTTGGCAGAATAAATTGGAATAGAGTCCTACTTCACTCTGACTCTAAATGATCTTGGGCCAGTCATGGGACGTCTCTGTGTTTTAATTGCTCGCTTTTAAAATGAGGTTAATAATACCTTCCTTGACTTGCCTCAAAAGGTTTTTTGTAAGGATCAAATGACAATAATGGACAGGCCATTTCTATCCTGTATTTTTATTTTAGGGATAGCACTGACTCTTAAGTTACCAAGAAAAATCTGAGAGTTCAGGACTTGTGTTGACAGCAGCATTGATCTCTTGTCTGCAAATAATCTTTGGTTTTAGGACTAAAATAAGATAAAAGAGAGTCAACACAGTGCAATGGGAAGAACATGGGACTGATTGTTTTCCTGGCTCTGACACTAGTTTATCTGTGTCACTTGGATCTGTTTCTTCAACCTTAAGATGATGAGGGATTTGTACTGAGTGACTCTGTGAGGTCTCTTTTACCTTTTATTATTCCGTGGGTAATTTAAAAGATGAAAAAGAATTTTTTTCTCCTTTCCTGTTTATTTTTACCTTTCAGTGCCACTTCCTCCTCCTGCAAATTATTCTCTAAGTTCTCAGCAAAGACACACTGCAAACAATGATGTTTAATATAATGCAAGTGCAGAAGCTGGATGCCTTAAAGAAGCCCTTGGCCAAGTGCAATAACCAGAATTACTGGGGGCTATCGTGATAGAGATGGGCTAAATTCCTCATGTTGTGGGCTAAATTCTTTACAGACCCAAGTCACAGGGTTCTTTGCTACCCATTACCCTCTTTAAGTTTTAGTATTTTCTTAAGTTATTCTTTCCTCCTTTCTATGCTAGTCCTTCTTCCCTCCTTATTCTTCCTCTTAGTGAAGGTTCACAATAATATTAGCTCTAAGTTCACCAAGTTCCCACTGAAAATCATTCTTGGCTTTTATGTCATTTGGTCATAATTATTCAGACTGATCTTCAAACTGTCTTTTTAAAGAAAACCCATGGGGGAAACTTTGAAAAAGAACTCGAAAAAGGTGTTGGTTTAAACAAGTTGAGAATGCATTCAAATTTGTTATACATGTGCCATATATTTTTAGATTAAATAGGCATTTCTAATAGATCATTTTGTTTCTATGGTAATTTCTTTTCTGAGACAAACCAAGTAAATGGAATTGGCAATTGACCCTTAATTGCCTATATGGGAAAATGATTATTTTATTATTTTGACATAAATACAATAAAACTAAAGATAATTGAAAAGTTACTTTTCTGATCACATGAGTTTCAAAATGGAGGAAATTATTGATCATTAAGATTAATACAACATATTAAAAAGCTAGTGATACCTGGCTGGTGTGCCTTAGTTGGTTGGAATGTCATCCTACGCACCGGAGAGTGACGGGTTTGATTCCCAGTCAAGGCACATAACTAGGTTGAGGGTTCGAATCCCCAGTTGGGGAGCATATGGAAGGCAGCCAATCATTTCTCTCTCATATTGATGTTTCTGTCTCTGTATCTCTGTCTCTGTCTCTCTCTCTCCATTCCTCTCTAAAAATCAATGTTAAAACATATCCTCAGGTGAGGATTTTAAAAAAAAGTTATGATACTTTTAAAAATCTAATGATTTATATATCAAATCTGGCCGCATGTTAATAATGACTAACAAAAATACTACCTTCCATCTGTATGACATATGGTTTTCAGAGCATGTTCACATGTATCATCTCAGGGTAACCTCACAAAACACTGTTTAGCAGGGCAAACAGTGTTTTGTGAGGTTACCCTGAGATGAGGAAACATCTTATCTTCTTGACACCCTTGGGAAAAAATATTCATCAAATAAGTGGAGAGTCATATATAAATGTCCCCCCTTATTTTGAATTCACTTGTAAGATATTTTTACATCTTCAGTTTTTTAAAAAGCTGTTCCTCTGGTCATGAACATATACCACTGGTGGGAATGTAAGTTATTACAACATTTCTAGGGGCCAGTTTAGCAATATACATAAAGCACCTTAAAATATGTGTATCTGTGACCTAGATATTGGGCTTTTTGGAATTTAATGTAAGCATAAATTTAGGGATGTTAAAAAAAACACTTATGTTCAAGGAATTTTGTTTTGCTGGGTTATTTATGGTAGTAAAGAGTTGAAGCAACTTAAATGTTAAAAAAAATAGGAGGGTGTTACAGAAATTAGAATATATCGGGAATACTATGCAATAATTTAAAATTATATTTTGAAGACTATTCAAAGATAAGGGAATTTTTCCATAATATAATTGTAAAGGGAAAATCTACAGTTTTCCTTCTGTGTGTGTCCCCTTTACCCTCACACTACCACCACACTCACAACACTTCACTTCTGACACTCTGGTCAACAAATGTGTGAGGCTTTTCCCATAACAAGCAGTTCTCTGTGACACCAGCTGGGTGTCCTACAATGAACTCAACTGTGAGACTACCTACCTGGAGATAATATCAAATCGCACAGGTTAAGGGCTCAGTCCCACAAGACTGCTTGCACCCACTTACGATGCCAGTCACAAATTGTAGGTCCCTTGGTTACCCACAACCTCTGTCTGATTTGGCTACAAATTGGAGATTCCCATGACCCTCTCCTCAAGTTAGATTAATTTGCTAGAATGGCTCACAGAACTCAGGGAAACATTTTACTTACATTTACCAGTTGATTAGGGGATATGTTAAAGGATACAAATAAACAGCCAAAATGAACAGATATTTAGTGCTAGGTCTAGGAGGCTCCCAAGAGCAGGGGCTTCTATTGGTGTGGAAATGGGGTGCATTATGCTCTTGGTGAGGATTGGTCCCTGTAGAGATGGAGCACATCACCCTCTTGGTATGGATTGGTATGGAACACCAAGACGGTGACGCACCCCATCTCCACAGGGATAGAAGAAGCTCCTGCTCTCAGTAATATTAAGTGAAAAGGGTAGAACACCAAATTGTATGTCTAATATCCCAATTTTGTAATAATAATAATGATGGTATTTTAACATAAAATCATACTTAAAAATATATTCCATAGAAACAATTCCAAAGAAAAATACACAACTTGATAACAATTGTTATCTCTAAGTAGTGAGATTATGAATTATTTCTTCATTTTGTGTGTGTGTGTTTTTTCAGTAGGAAACATATTACATTTTTAATTTAAAATATTAACTAATTTATTATTATATATTGCTTCCTAAGAGTGACTCAATATGTAAATGCCCATGAATATTTTACTTTATTTAATAATTTATATTCAGTAAATGAACAGCAGAGGGCATGAGAGAATTTTCAGAAAAATGTAACCTAAACAAGGATTATGGAATTCAGCTTCAAGTGAGGGAAGCCCTAGGAATTTGCTAACTTTCTTAATTATAAACTTTAAAAATAAATATATCTTATGACTTTTTATGAAATCTTAATAAACTCAATAATCTGAACTACTACCTAGCAGTACTAAGAAGTATTTAATGAATAGGTAGGTAGTCCCCATTTGAAATTTGCATGTTATTTGTATCCATGCAGAGATGTACAGGAAAAACTTTGTTATTTAATGTAGTCAAATTTTCCCACTTTATATACCTTGAAAAGTTACCTAGGTTATAAATATCTCAGGAAGATTCTTGAGGTAGAGGGATGTAGTACTTTATACGTTAAAGCAGTGTGTGTGTGTGTGTGTGTGTGTGTGTGTATAAGATAGTATTGATTGCACCCTGGCCAAGTGGCTCAGTTGGTTGGAATGTCTTCCATACACCAAAAGATTGTGAGTTCGATTCACAGTCAGGGCACATACCTAGGTTTCAGGTTTGATCTTTGGTCGAGGCAACCAATGGATGTTTCTCTCTGTCTCTCTGTCTCTCGCTCTCTCCCCCCTTCCTCTCTTTCTTAAAAAAAAAAAAATCAATAAAATAAAAAATCATCCAGTGATGATTTTTAAAAAAAGATAGTATTTATTGCAACCACAGTGTTGCAATAGATTTAAAAGCTTCCTTCAGATTAGAGTTCTTGTAGTGCTAATGTTTCATTCAATTTCTACAAGGTAGCAATAGTGTTTCAACAAATCACAGTAGTAGCATTGATATATCCTTCAGGTAGAAATTGCATTTACATTCTATATATTTTGAGGCTATGTTGTTAGGTATGTATAGATTCATGATTATTATTGTTTCCTGATAACATTTTTTGTCATTAAATAATGACCTTCTTTATTTCTAGTATTGTGTTCTGTCTTGATGTATATTATTACCTAATAATATTCTCATTCTTTTATTTCAAATCTGTGACATTATATTTGGAACTTGTCTCCTATAAACAGAATAAAGCTCGATATTTTAAATACAATTTGAGAATTTATCTCAGCAGGTAAATTTAATCTGTTTACATTTTTGTAATTACTTTTACATTTATTTTTATTTTCAGACAACATGATCATATAAGTAGAAAATTCTAAGGAATATTATACAAGCTACTGAATTAATGAAAAGGTTTCACAATGTTACAAGATAAAAGGTCAATAACAAAAGTCAACTTTATTTTGAAGGACTTTTAATGGTATTTGGAAATTGAAATTTAAAAACAATACCATTTACAATAACATATAAAATGTGAATACACAGGGATAAATTGAAAAAAATATATACAAGACCCATTTTCTGAAAATCATAAAACATTGCTGACAGAAATTGAAGAAGACCTAAGTTAGTGGGGAGAAATACCCTCTACAAGGAAAATAAGACTCAATATTAAGATGGCATAGCACCCCACACTGATATATTAATTCATTGCTCAGTCAAAATTCCAACAGGAGTCCGCTAGAGACACAGGGCCAAAATACAAAGTTTCATCTGCAGCCACTCACCCTGGGCTCTGGCGGAGGGAGGCCAAAGTGGACTAGAGTCACATGAAGAGACACTGGGGTGTGTGGCTCTGGAGATAGAGCTGCCAAGACTCCAGTGCTGAGTCCCTCTCCCACACCACAGACACTATCTTTTTGGATGGAGCACTCCCCTCCTTATGGCATCAGCCTGGGGGAATGAAATAGCCCCACTCTCTGGACTCCCTGTCACCCCACCCTGGGGAGCTTGTGCCCTTTTGAGGAATTAGCTGCCTGTGCCAGGATGTAGAGGTCCAGGCAGACTCAGGGGTGTCAGTGACTGAGCTGTGTGGCTTTGGGACAGGGGTCATTACTCCCATTTTCCCTTGAACCTGACTTGCGCCACCCCTCCCTGGAGCTATGTTAGCTCCACTTAACAGGGTCCCAGCAGCTCCATGCTACTGGTTCCTGGTGGCTCCGCCCTGTCAAGGTCTGGGCAGAAGCCAAGACAGGCTGAGTTGTGTGGATGGGGGGCGAGGGCCACTCCCCCCACCTTTCCCCAAGCCAGACCAGCACCCTCTCTCACAGAATATTCACTAGCCCAGTGGTCGGCAAACTCATTAGTCAACAGAGCCAAATATCAACAGTACGACGATTGAAATTTCTTTTGAGAGCCAAATTTTTTAAACTTAAACTTCTTCTAACGCCACTTCTTCAAAATAGACTTGCCCAGACCGTGTTATTTTGTGGAAAAGCCACACTCAAGGGGCCAAAGAGCCTCATGTGGCTCGCGAGCCGCAGTTTGCCGACCACGGCACTAGCCCATCCACCCAAATCCCAGAAGTCTGCCTGCTGAGATCAGGCTCTGGGCAGAATCTGGCAGAGACTGAGTTGTGTGGCTCTATGATGGGGGCTATTTTTCCCTGGCACACCTGACCAGTGCAAAGCCTTCCCTTCACACTGCAAAATCTTGGTCTGTTTGGGCCTGATAAACTCTGCTGGCCTCACTCTGAGATCCTGCCCCACCACCAGCGTGTGTGAGTACCCAGCAGGTGGCAACTAAACTTGGTACAACCTGGGACATTTGCTGAGTGGCCTCAGACTCAGCAGTGGCACCAAGATTGAACCTGTATTAATCTGGTAAATACCACTCCCCTCTTCCTGGTGACTCACTGAGAACCTACCTCATGCAACCCAAGTACCACCAGAGGCTCGTTGACGGAGCCTAATAGGTAGCTTCCAGGTGCAGGCAGGTGGAGGCAGATCTCAGGGTGCCTTGGGACGCTGGGCTGAGTGCTGGTAAAAGCCAGCCTTGGTGTGTAGCTTGGTCCGAACACTGCAGAGCCAGGCCCAACAGAGGCCGCCACAAACTGGATCTCTTTATAGATCTAAACAGGTTGTCCAGGGCCAGTCACATACAGTGTCTGACATTGGCCGACAGCAGAGTCCCTCCCATGAAGCCCCAGAACCAACACATCCAGAGGCCAGCTTCCTGACCACATCAGAGCAGGACCCAATTAGCTTCACGGGCAACAAATCCAAAGGGAGAGCTCAGCAGGCATCAGAACCTGCTGAGGCCAATTCTAATTCGTGTTGTCAGCCACTCACCCTGCAACCTATATAATTTATTAACCGATGTCACCCCAATAATGTCAATTTTAAAAAATAAAGTTACTTTCTGCCTGGCCGGCATGGCTCAGTGGTTGAGCATTGACCTATGAATCAGGAGGTCAGGATTCCATTCCTGGTCAGGGCACGTGTGTAGGTTGCAGGCTCGATCCCCAGTAGGGGGCTGCTGGAGGCAACCAATCAATGATTCTTCCTCATCATTAACATTTCTATCTCTCCCTCTCCCTTCCTCTCTGAAATCAATAAAAATATATTTTTAAAAAATAAATAAAGCTACTTTTTGAAAAATAATACTTAATGTATGTTTCCCTTTTCCTTGCCTTCTCATGGGCATGAGTCCCAAGTTCAGGGTTATTAGTCCCAAGTTCAGGGTTATTAGGTAGCATTAATGCTTCAGGAGGGTTGTCGGGTCAGTGTTTGGTATCTGACCATGTTGACTCTCCTGAAATATACATCCCACCTGGTCTCAGACATGGGTCTCCCTGCTCGCATCTGAGAATTCTGATCCCCGTCTTGTTCTCAGCTGTATGGTCCACAAAACTTTATGAAGCAGTGTCTTTTCATCACAATGTCAAGGGTTCTTGGGCTATAGGACTCCCAGCCAGCACAGACCTCTCCCACGCCACACTGTGAACTCCCTTGGGCCCTTTCTGCCTCAATAGTCCTCTCCTCTTCATCCCAGGAAGGGGTAACGTTGATGATGGCTCTGGAACTTTGCCACTTTCCCAAGTCCCAGTTGGGAAAGGAGGCACATTATCCCTCTGGTGTTCTTGTATATGCCAGTCCCACTATTTCACTTTCTGAGCCTGCTCCTGGGTGGAACCTCAGGGCTCATGTCCACTTGTTTTCTCACCAATACTCCTTGTTCCCCAACTCAGAGAAAGGTTTTTTTTACTTATTTTTATTTATTATTTCATCTTCCAGTGTAAAATAGGTAGTTTGGCTTGGTAAATATTCTTGTAACCTTATAATTAATGTAAGAACCTTTGCCTTTAGAGGAAGGAAAGAAATTGAGTGAGGGAAGCTGCCCAGGCGGAGGAAGACTAAAGTGGAGGTCTGCCTAGGGCCAGGGGAAGCCTGGGAACAGGAAATGCTTATGCAATGAGAAGAGAAGACTATGAAATTTCTAGACATGAGAGCGGGAACTTGCCTGCTTTACTTCATTATCTAAAGCTGGCTCTGCCCGTCCTTGGATTTGACGCATGTTATTTTAAGGACTTTTAAAAATAATGTGTTTCTTCCTTTCTCCCTCTCCAGCACCCGGTGCCCTAGAGTCTTTCTTATCCTAGATTTATACATCTCACAGTGGGATTTGAAGATTGAGTTTACCAGGACTCTCACACCAAATCCTAAGGAGTGCTCTGGGACAAATTCCTGCTGAAGAGAACTCAGGTCACCTTTTCCAGATTCCCAAGCTGACCTCTACTTCTTTGTTCCCTATCAAAATAAGGAATTTTAGGCATATTAGACGTGAAAGCAAGAGAACCAGGCAGTGTTGTTAGGGAGCTAACATTTATTGAGGATCACAGGCTGGGCTCTGGCCGGAGACTTCACATGCATTGTCCCATTTAGTCTTCACAACTTTTTCATCATCTTGTATTTAAGGAAACAGCCACTTTAGAGGTTGTATATCTTGCCCAAGGTCACATAGGAAAGAGAGGAATGAAATTGAAGCCAGAATTGATGAACTTCAAAATAGTTATTTCCTTTATCTCATGCTGTCATCCTAGTCAACTAAGTTAAAACCTCTGATAACTGTCTTAGATGAAGTAATCTGAGAAGGAGGAAGAAGAGGAGAGGGAGGGAAGGAAAGAAGGAACTTGGGCTGTTGCAGATTAAAGCAGTGATAACCCATATTTCATGAAGATTCTTTGCTAAGAAAACAAATCCATCTAGACCCACAGTTTTTACTAACTAAGCAGGGGTCCTCAAACTTTTTAAACAGGGAGCCAGTTCACTGTCCCTCAGACAGTTGGAGGGCCGGACTATAGTTTGAAAAAAAACTATGAACAAATTCCTATGCGCACTGCGGGCCCGGGACGAGTCGGCTGCTAAGGTGGACAGGCAGCGGCACCCGGCGGCGGGCCACATGTGGCCCGCGGGCCGTAGTTTGAGGACCCCTGATTACTAGGGTATGAAAGAGCAGGTTTGCAAGGCTCTATGTATCCTAATTAGGTAGGATACATAGCCTATTATGGAAATTTTATAAAAGTGCTTTCTAGTATAGTTTTTTAAAGATTCAAGCAAAGACAGTGGAATTTGAAAAACATGCACATTTTTGTAACAGCAGTAAGAAATGGTCTGTCATGTGAGGATTCTAGATTACATGCAAACAAGATGTAGAATCTCTCCTTTATAGACCTCTGGAAGACTGTCAGCTTCAGAGCTGCTTGGGCATTCCAAGCCTCCCACAGGATTTGGAACTCAATTTCTGCTCACTACTGAATTATTTGGAAACTATTAAGGGAACTGATAGGGCCTCTTATGCTTCCTTTGAATTTCTGAAGCCTGCATGGACTTGCAGAATGACTATAAATTATTGCAGAAATGAAACCAGTGTTTCTTGCCATGGTTTCGCGAGGGCTTTCCTTTGGTTTGTAACTATAGCAACAAGTTCTGTAGCCCATTGTTTTTGCACAGCTCAGTCTTATCACCTCATGTACTGCCTAATTACTGTTCTACAATAATTACTTTGTCTTTCATTGGTTTACACAGTGTTGACCTGCTCTTTGCTAAAGGGGTCCTAGTTTTTATATGTTTGCGGAGACAGAAGTTAAATTCCATCAGCCTGCCTGTATTCTTGACTCTGCTTTCCATTACTGGAGACCAAGAGGAAAGGGCTTTGCTAAGGCCCCGGTAGGAGTCCTGTTCAGTGTGATAGAAAAGGGTAAGGAATTTGGAGCGAGTGGATGTGAGTTTGAGTAAATACTGCCATTTATAGTAGTGAGATCTTGGGCACATTATTTATATTCTCTGACCTCCAATTTTCTCCTCTATAAAATCAACGTAATTCATTCTTATGGAACATAGTGTTGTAAGGATTGAGTGAAATGATGTGAGGGAAAGCGTTGTTTAAGTTGTGAAGAGCTAAGTAAACGTCATTATCGGGTGCACAGGTGACTGACCACTAGACAGGAGTTTCTGCATGCTAATCAGAAGGCTATGTTAAAGACAAAAATCATGTCTGTTTCTATGATAGTTCTTTCACATGGACAATGTTTCCCATCATAACCCTATATGTTATACCCACTAAAAAATGAATAATATAGAGCTCCTTTGGGCTGTGTAGATTTCTGAGCAGAAAGCGGAGTTGGGGGAGGGAATACAAGAAGGTCTAGGTTTGGGGTGGGGTGAGAGTAGGCAAAGGGATGCAGAGGGAGAGAGAAATGAGTTGAGAAGAGGCCTAACTCTTTCAGCATCCTTCCATCCCAGACAGGGAGCTTACTACTTCATCTAAGACAGTTATTAGAGTTCTCCATGATCATGGGCAGTTATATAATTTAATTGTCTAATACTGTGAACATTTACTTTAAAGCATAGATATGGAGCTTACTTGCAAGAGTTTTGTTTTCTTTAATGCGTATGTATATATTTTTAATTAAAGGTAGTCCAGCCCTAACCGGTTTGGTTCAGCGGATAGAGCGTTGGCCTGAGGACCAAAGGGTCCCGGGTTCGATTCTGGTCAAGGGCACATGCCTGGGTTGTGGGCTCGATCCCCAGTAGGGGGCGTGCAAGAGGCAGCCGATCCATGATTCTCTCTCATCATGGATGTTTCTATCTCTCTCTCCCTCTCCCTTCCTCTCTGAAATCAATAAAAATATATTTTAAAAAGTAAAATAAAGGTAGTCCAAACCACATGGTTACTTTAACACTTCAATCATGAGGCAAATTTATTTGCACATACTTACTGCAATAGTTTTATTTTTTTCTGTGCCAGAATGGTTTTTTTGTGGGGATTTTTTTTTTTTGGAGAGGGGTTTTTCTTTTTCCTTTTTTAAACAGAAGGAAGTTGTGGTTTGATTTGTTGAGTCTTTAAATAAAGTTTTCTACCTACTTTCTTTTTTCCTAAATATTTATTTTTTCAATTACAGTTGGCATTCAATATTATATTAGCTTTAGGTGTACAGCATAGTGGTTAGACATTTATGTAGCTTACGAAGTGATCCCCCTCTAAGTCTTGCACCCACATAACCCCACGTATAGTTATTAAAATATTATTGGCTATCTTCTCTTATCTGTACTTTATATCCCGGTGGCTATTTTGTAATTGCTAATTTATACTTCTTAATCCCTTCACCTTTTTCATCCAGGTCCCTGACCCCCTTCCTATCTGGCAACAGTCAGTTTGTTCTATCTATCTGTGAGTTTGTTTCTGTCTTATTTGTTCATTTGTTTTTTAGATTTTAAATATAAGTGAAATCACATGGTATTTG
The DNA here is from genome assembly GCF_963455305.1 of Plecotus auritus. Taxonomy (NCBI): domain Eukaryota; kingdom Metazoa; phylum Chordata; class Mammalia; order Chiroptera; family Vespertilionidae; genus Plecotus; species Plecotus auritus. The sequence continues at coordinate 152,011,818 of NC_137775.1, forward strand.
TCTTTATCTGTCCAATCTACTTCACTTAGCTCAATATCCTCTTGGTCCAACTATGTTGTCACAAATGGTAATACTCTATTCTTTTTTATGGCTGAGTAATATTCCTTTACATATATGTACCACTTCTTTATCCATTTATCTTTTGATGGGAGCATTTAATTCATTTACATTTAAAGTAATTATTAATAGGTATGTAGTCATTGCCATTTTATTAATTGTTTTTTGCTTGTTTATGTAGTTCTTTTCCATTCCTTTTTTATTCTCTTGCTCTCTTATATGTTGATGACTTTCCCTAGTGTTGTGTTTAGATTCCTTTCTCTTCATTTTTTGTATATCTCTTATAGATTTTCAGTTTGTGCTTCATATATACCAAGCTATGTTTATAGCAGTCTATTTTAAGTTGAGGGTCACTTAAATTCAAACACATTCTACAATCACTACCATTTTTACTCACCCCCCCCCACACACACACACACATTTATGTTTTTTGTCATTATTTTTTACGTGTGTGTGTATGTAGCCCTTAATTTACTATTGTAATTACACATGATATTCCTACTTTTGCCTTTTAACCTCTGTAATAGTGTTAGTGTTGGTTGATTTACTCACTGCTTTTATTATGTTTGCATTTGTCAATGAGAATTTCTTAGCAATATTTTCTTATTCATATTTTTTATTTTTCCCTTTCTTCTTAAAGAAGTGCCTTTAATATTTCTTGTGATACTGGTTTGGTGGTAATGAACTCCTTTAGCTTTTTCTTGTCTGGGAAACTCTTTACTTTGCTCCTTTAATTTTAAATGATAGCCTTGCTGGGTAGAGTAATCTTGGTTATATAGGTCCTTGCTTTTCATCACTTTGAATATTTTTGTGCCAATCCCTCTGGCCTGCAAAGTTTCTGGTAAGAAATAAGCTGATAGTCTTATGGGAGCTCCCTTGTAAATAACTGCTTTTCTCATGTTGTTTGTAAAATTCTTTTTGTCTTTAACCTTTGGCATTTTAGTTATGATGTGTCTTGGTGTGGGCCTCTTTGGGTTCATCTTATTTGGGACTCTCTGAGCTTCCTGGACTTGTATAACTATTTCCTTCACCAAGTTAGGGAAGTATTCAGTTATTATTTCTTCAAATAGGTTCTCAATCCCTTGCTCTCTTCTCTTTCTGCTACCCCTATGATGCAAGTGTTGTTAAACTTGCTGTTGTCCCTGAGGTCCCTTACACTATCCTCCTTTTTTTTTATTTTTTTATTTTTCCTGTTTCGGTTGAGTGTTTTCCACTATCTTATCTACCAAATCACCTATTCGATCCTCTGCTTCATCTCATCAACTATTGAGCCTATCTAATGTTGTTCTTCATTTCAGTTATTGTATTCTTCATTTCCGACTGGTTCTTTTCTGTGGTTTCTATCTCCTTTTTTATTTTTTTCTATCTCTTTGTTGAAGTTCTCACTGATATTATCTATGCTTCCCTTAAGTTCATTGAGCGTCATTACAACCAGTGTTTTAAACTGCATCTGGTAGATTGTTTGCCTTAATTTTGTTTAGTCTTTTTTTTTTATCCTGTTCTTTCATTTGGAATATGTTTCTGCCTCCTTGTGTTTGTTTCTATGTATTAGATCTGCTACTTCTCCCAGTCTTGTCAGAGTGGAATTATGTAGTAAATCCTGTGGGGCCCAGTGGCTCAATCTCCCTGTTCACTTGAGCCAGATGCTCCAGGGGTGTCCCCTTGTGTGGATTGTGTATGCTCTGCTACTGATTGCTGTGGCTTACCAGGATAATTAACTTGGAGGGCTGTCTGTGACTACAGTAGGCAAGCTGTTATGTGGGAGCTGACCCCATGGAGTAGGATTTGCTTTAGGGGGGTTCTGGTGCCTGCTGAGTTGGGTGTGTCATTTGTGGTCCTAATTGGGTCGTGCTCTGGTATGGTTTGAAGCCATCCCCCAGATGTGTTGGACTGGGGCTGCTTGGGAGGGGCTCTAGTGCAGGCCAGGCTCAGCCACTGCTCATGTCTGGCCTGAGGCCAGCTGGTAGGAGCAAGCTACAAAGTGATCTTCCGTTGGTAGCTGATTATGCTGGGCTTAGAGGCACCTGGGAGCAGTTATGCTGGGAACCAAGGCTGGCTGCCACTAGTGCCAGGCTTAGGATGCTTAGCAAGAGGTCCAGGGCACGCTAAGGCCAGCCACTGCTTGTTTGGGGTTTGTGGGCCGTGGAGAGATTTAGGAAAGCCCGCAGTGTGGGCCTTGGAAGGCAGCCTGTGTGCATTAGCCTCTGAAAGAGGTTCCGGCCGGGCAGCGTCTCAGAGAATCAGCAGGGTGGGGCAAGAGCTGTGTTAGCCTGGCTGTCAGAAACTCAGACGGTGTGCCCATCTGCGCCTTCTGGCTGTGTGAGGGGAAGGCTCAACAAAAGAACAGTGGCACCTGCAAGCACCTTGATTCTTCCAGCCCTTACCTGGAAGCCAGACAATTCAGTTCCTTCCCATGTGTCCCTGCTGTCCCTTTGCTGGAGCTTAGTGGGAGTGTTTGTGAGTGAATGACTCTGTGTGTGGACACTTGAAGAGGATTCCTGGGTCTCCAGCAGCCCTCTGTCTCACCCAGACAGAATCCCAACTGATGTTCAGAACCAGATGTTGTGGGAAATCCTTTTCCGGGCACTGGTGGTCCAGGCTGGGGTGCCTCATGTGGAACTGGAACCCCTCACTCCTTTTGGGGGACCTCCACAGCTGAGATATCCCTTCCTGTTCTTAACTGCTACACGCAATCTGGGGCCATTTCCTTCCATGTCTCCACCCCTCCTACCAGTCTCAGTGTGGCTTCTTATATCCTTAGTTATATAAGTTTTGTTCCAAAAGTTTTCAGGTGGTTCTTTGGGATGGTTGTTCTATAATTTAGTTGTAATTTTGAAGCGGTAATGGGAGGAGGTGAACACAACATTTACCTACTTTGTCATCTTGAGCAGAAATCTCTCCCCCAGATTTTTTAAAACATGATGTGAAACTGTATTTATATCTTTAAAAAAAGGTTTCAAGTCTAATCTTGTCTAGATATAGTAATAATGGGTATTACATAATAAGACATAGACTAAAAGAACTAGACAGGAATAAGTGCAATAATTATATATGTTACATTTAGAATTGCCAATTTGGTAGTATCTGATGATTTTGTTGTTGTTGGATTAAGTGGATCTGAGGTAACTATAGTCTGTGTATCTAATTGGCTACCAAATATTGTAAGCCTCTCATACCATGGACCAGAGGCCTTTCAGAAAAGGCCTTTAATGTATATTTTAACATTATTTCCAAAAATGAATACATATATATATATATTTTTCACAGATATACAGTGACAGGATTGAGAGGAACTTGTCACACAAATTTAAATATACCACAATTTTTGTAGCCCTCTTTTGATCTATCTATGTTGTTTTTTTAATCATCACCTGAGGATATGTTTTTATTGATTTCAGAGAGAGAGAAAATCGATGTGAGAGAGAAACACCAATCGGTTGCCTTCCGCATGCCCAGACCAGGGATTAAACCCACAATCAAGTATGAATGAAACCTTTTTTCATATATGGGACGGTGCTCCAACCAACTGAGCCACCCAGCCGGGGCAACATATCTATGCTTTTTCAACAAAAATAGGGAACTGAAACAACAACAAAATATCAGTGTCCCAGACTTCTCCCTTCCTCCAAGAGGTCTGGCTTTGAATTACATAGAAACGGTCATATAACCAACCTATAGCAATGGGCAGCTGGGAAAGGAGAATGTGATCATGTTTCCAGGGCAGTTAGAAGAGCTAAATAATGAGAAAGAATGCTCAGGCTCTATGTGAGACTAGTCAGGTTCCTGTTTGACTTTAGATTGTATCTTGCTTTTCTAAAATGAGCAAAGCTTGTGCTTGTTTCGTGACAAGTAATATCGAAAGATAGAGTGGTTTCCTGCTACATCATTCTTGAAGCAAGCATTGCCATTTTACCCTAAAAAGGCCACATCATTTGTGTACCCTGCCCCATTCCCTGATGCATGGGTATTTGGTTTTTGCATGTGCTCCTTGTAACTATCAAGAAAAATTTCCTTAAGAGTTCAAAATCAAAACAAAATGATGAATTTCCTCTTTAGATTTCGAGAAGAGGAAGTAGTGGTGTATTTTACAAAACAAGGCATACCCTGCAATGTTCATTGCTTAATATTTCTTTGTGAAGCTTCCTACTTGGCTTTACAGTATTTTTTAACCCCGAGATGAAGTTTGAGTAATAGAGGGTTCAATGTTCTTCTGTAATAGAACTAAAGCTTTATTTTACCTTCCTTTATCCTTCACTGGCCTTTTGCTTTTCTCTGTCAATGCTCACTCTTCCTTTTAGAAAGCCTCATAGAACCATATCCTCTCTTCTTTGAACTCCTATAGCACACACAGACTACATTTGCTTGGATTCTCATCATCTAACCTTCCTATCAGGGCTGCTTCACTGCAGAACTTGATATGCATATGGTACCCACTGGAGGCGTGCAGTACACAGCAACCCTACTTCTCTGGTCCAAGTTTTTATAGCACCTATTTCAGTTATAATAATATATATATACATATATATGTATATATACATATATACATATATATGTATATATGTATATATATGTGTGTGTATATATATATATACACACACATATATATTCCCCCAAAATGTATACACACACTTTGAATAAGTATAAAGGCAGTGTTTATTAAAATACATTTTATTTTAAAAATTGAACTATCATCTGTTAAAGTGTATATACACCCTGTATATGTATACATATCTTTGCAATTCCTTGATTAATTTCTGTCTTGCCCACCAGTCTGTGAGCCCTCTTGAGGTCAGGGACCTTGTCTGGTTTTGCTCACCACTGAATCTGTCTCCTACCCATAGTACAGTGGCTAGTACAGAGCCTCTAAATTGTCCTCTTGCCTCCAAATTCATATCCTTTCCAAACCATTCTTCTCACTGTCACCGACATCTTTACAAACTCACATAACTCCTTTCTAAAAAAAATGTATTGCTTCCAATACCTATAGATTAAAATCTAAATTCCAGGCTACAAGCATAACCTAGGTATAGGTTTTTAAGCTTTGTCTACCTTCCTGAAAATGTTGCTTTTTATTCAGGCTTATTTTACACTAGAGGCCTGGTGTACAAATTCGTGCACCGGTGGGGTCGGCCTTGGGGGAGGGTCCGAGGGAGGTTGGGGGGGCTCATTGGGGGTGGGGATAGCAAGGGGGAGGGGCCACAGGCAGTTGGCGGGCTGCCCCCACCCCCTGGTCGAACTCCTGGTCAAACTCCCAGTTGAGGGGACAATTTGCATTAGCCTTTTATTATATAGGATTACCTTGTCTGATACAGAGCTAGTTATTTCCCTACCTCAGCCCTTTCAATCCTATATTTAATTAGATTAATTAGTGTTTAGGTTTTAAGCCAATTATACTTTATATTTGCCTCTTGTATTTCTTTTCTAAGGGTTAATTTGATAATGTCTATCAGAACCTGTCATAGTGTCTTTTAGTTGCTTCCCTATGTAAAATAAAAGTTTTACCTATTTTAAAATATTTAGAATGTTTTTGAGATAATAGAAAATTAAAATTTCAGCAGAATGAGGATTTGCGCAAATTCAATATAATATCTGTCTTTTGTTGCCTAGGTAAGTTGTATTGTATTTAAAGGTGCAGTGCTTTAAGAAGGTTGCCTTAACTTCTGTTTTCAAAGTTAATGCCATCTTGATTACAAAGATTTTAAGAGCCTTTTAAAAATATTTAAAAATAAATAGATGAACTATACTTTGCAAAACTATAATAGCAGAAAACTGGAAACATTCCATATGGTTATAAATTGGGAGTTGTTTAAATAACTTGTGGTGCCGAAACCGGTTTGGCTCAGTGGATAGAGCGTCTGCGGACTGGGAGGTCCCTGGTTCGATTCCGGTCAAGGGCATGTACCTTGGTTGCAGGCACATCCCCAGTGGGAGGTTTGCAGGAGGCAGCTGATCAATGTTTCTCTCTCAACGATGTTTCTAACTCTCTATCCCTCTCCCTTCCTCTCTGTAAAATATCAATAAAATATATTAAAATAAATAAATAAATAAATAAATAAATAAATAACTTGTGGTGCCTCTCTGCGAAGGAGTGCTATGCAATTGTGAAATAGAATGAGAATTATCTCTGTATATTATTATGGAATTCTTCAGGATATATTATATCTATGTACCTAGGTTTTGCTTCAAAATAATGAGAGTAGGGAGGAGAAGTAGAAGGGTTTAGATAAAACAAAATTGCTTATGAATTGTTATTTGTTGAAGCTGGTTGATGAGTATGTGAAGATTCATTATACTATTCTGCAGCTTTTGTTTATATTTGAAATATTTCTTAAAGAAAAAGCTAAACATAACTGGTATGGTCTAACATTCTGAAGGAAATATATTTCTGAGATAGTTATTATGTAATTGAACATACAAATTTTAGCATATTAAACACACACAAATCTAGATATATAACCAGTTTTCCTCTCCCTGAAGATTTAAACAATAAACTGTGATTACTTATCAAATGTAAATTGTTGTGATGCCTTAATAATAATAGGTTCTTTTTAAAAACTGCTTTATGTCATTGAAAAAAAATATGTCTGTTAAAGGAGGGAACATCCAAGTGATATCAATATCTATTAATATCACATTAAGACAACCTGACATTTAGTGCCTTCTGATAGAAGTATGTGCTACCACCTATGATGTATTTTTGTAGTGGGAAGAGGGAAACAAGTGCATGTGTAAGTTATACCTATGGAAGAAAATTAGAAATAGAGAATGGAAGCTAGCAGTCCAGAGGCATTATCACATTTAATCTGCACATGTCAGTGATTTTCAACTGGTGTGTCGCAAGAATTTTTAAAACATGCAGTATCTGACTATTTAGTCAGGGGCACTGACCTCTTTTCCCTTAGATTGTCAAATTTTAGAAAATGGCAACAGTCAACATAACAATAGCCATCCAGTGTGAATGAATCAAAAGTATACCTTTTTTGTTGTTTGTTAGATTGGCAAAAAATATAATATACTTTCTGGTGTGCTACAGAATTTTAGTAATTCGTTTATGTGTGCCATGAGATGAAAAAGATTGAAAATCGCTGGCATATATTCTTTATGAAGCAGAAAAATTAGTTACTGTTACTCCCATTTCAGAAAGAAACAGAGACATCCTAGCTAATAAAAGAGTGATATGCAAATTAACCATCACTCTGCTACACCCACAAGCCACGCCCACCAGCCAATCAGGAGCGAATATGCAAATAAATCCAACCAAGATGGCTACGGCCACAGAGAGCAGGAGGGAGGCTTGGGTTTCCCCGGCAATGGAGGAAACCTGCCCTTGCTGGCCCAGGCCTCCACTCAAGGCTACAAAGTTTCAATGATAGAAGATACATAAATCCAAACAGAAATGGCGGCAGCCACCGAGCTGGAAGGAGCAGGAGGCTAGGGTTGCCCCCAGCAATGGAGGAAGCCAAGCTTTCCGCACACCCTGGCGGGCCCAGGCCTCCACTTAAGGCTACAAAGTTTCAATTATAGAAGATACATAAATTCCAACAGAAATGGCTGCTGCCACAGAGGAAGCAGAAGGCTTGGCTCCGCTCCAGGCTACAAAGTTTCAATTGTAGAAGATTAAAATAAACCCCAGATACCAGGGCCTCCACTTGGGTTGCCAGGGGGCGTGGCTGGCCTGCAAACCACCACAGGCCCCTCGCCCAGGCCGCCCCACGCCCCAAGGGAACCCCCACCCTGATCCGGGACACCCTTCAGGGCAAACCAGCTGGCCCCCACCCATGCACCAGGCCTCTATCCTATCTAATAAAAGAGTAATATGCAGATTGACCATCACTCCAACACACAAGATGGCTGCCCCCATGTGGTCAAAGATCCTGCCCCCATGTGGACACAAGATGGCTACCACAAGATGGCCAGCAGGGGAGGGCAGTTGGGAGGGACCAGGCCTGCAAGGGAGGGCAGTTGTGGGTGATCAGGCCAGCAGGGGAGGGACCAGGCCTGCAAGGGAGGGCAGTTGGGGCAATCAAGCCTGCAGGGGAGGGCAGTTGGAGGTGACCAGGCCTGCAGGGAAAGGCAGTTGGGAGGGACCCAGGCCTGCAGGGGAGGACAGTTGAGGGGGACCAGGCCTGCAGGGGAGGGCAGTTAGGGGTGACCAGGCCTGCAGGGGAGGGCAGTTAGGGGCAAACAGGCTGGCAGGGGAGCAGTTAGGCATCAATCAGGCTGGCAGGGGCGTGGTTAGGGGATGATCAGGCTGGCAGGCAGAAGCGGTTAGGGGCAATCAGGAAGGCAGGCAGGCGAGCAGTTGGGAGCCAGCAGTCCTGGATTGTGAGAGGGATGTCCGACTGCCCATTGGGATCAGGCTTAAATGGGCAGTCGAACATCCCTCGAGGGGTCCCAGATTGGAGAGGGTGCAGGCTGGGCTGAGGGACACCGCACCTGCCCCCCGTGCATGAATTTCGTGCACCGGGCCTCTAGTAATGAATAAATGACATGCCTGTGGCCACTTGATAAATAAATTAAGGAACCAGAGCCTACCTGGCATTCTCAATTCATATTAGAGAATATGCTTTCCATATTAAAAGAATGGAGATCCCTATGACCAAGGAGCAGCTAATCTGATAAGATGGACATGAGAGATGACATGTGTTCAACAGAAGATCCAGACCTTAAAGATATAACAGTTAGTTAAATATATGGTGACAGATGGAGACTACTAGACTTTGGATGGTGAGCACTCAATGCAATGGACAGATGATATACTATTGTACATTTGAAACTTACATAATGTTATTAACCAATGTCAGTCCCCAAATTTAATTTTTTTAAAAGAAAAAACTCTGACAGTTGGAATTATCTTCTTTAGCAAGAGATGATTGCAGGTATACTCTTCTTTTGCATGTAAAATCATATATTTCAGAGATGAAAAGAGCAGATGATTAACTTGACATTCTCTTGTGCAATGGAGGCCTCTTACCAGTTCTCTCTTGGAAGGGCAGCCATCCCGATGCCACCAAAGTAGGCCAATAAAGACCTTGCAGACCAAGACAGGGGTCCTTTTAGAAACTGCTCTGAGTCCACTTGAGCAAATCAATGGTCAGTACACAGAGCTGGCTTCATAGGTGTGTGACCTGTGCAGTCATATATGACCTGCTCTTAGAAGGGTCTTGCATTTACTTTAATGCTCTGGTGTCACCATCTTGATATTTTAATTATTTTATTTTTGAGCTTATGCTTTGTAAGTGAAGTCTGACAGGACAATTGAACATACACATGAGCAGCAGAGGTAGGCCAGGTGGCAGTGCACACAAGCATAGGCTCGAGCTGTGGCCATAGCAGGCAGTGTGGGTGCTGGCCAGGTGTTCAGGTGCATGCCTTAGGTAGTATAGGGCATCCCAGGGTGTTGGTTTTACTTTATCATAAACTTTGAGTAAACTTTGTGTTGTATTTTAAGGATGAAGGCTTATTTATTTACCCAAGCAGTGAATAGTAACTGAATGTCTAAGACAATGCTCAGTAAACAAAATTAGGTTTCTGCCCCCATGAAGCTTATACTCTAGTTATATGTATTTTTCCAATTAATGCAACAATAATCTACTTTTCAAAATTAGAATTATTGATTTGAGTGTAACAATGAAGAGTATCTTTATAACAAACAGGCTTTTATAGTAACATGATTATAATAGCTAACTTTCCTGATCTATATAGTTCCATTGGAGAATAGCTTAAACCAGTTGAGTTTTGCTTGCTTTTATTATTTTCTATTAATTTTACTTTATAAGTGAAGACATCCCTAAATAGCTGAATATGAAATGATTTTGTTTTAGAATTGTGAAAATGGGAGACAGGACCACAGACACAGAACAAGAAAAGGAAGAGGAAAAAGATAAAAAGGATGAAAATGTTCCTATTCATGCCATAGTGCCCACAATTAACATCCGAGATGAGCGGATTGTTGATTTATCTACAACTCCAGCTTTCATTTGTCTGCATGAGGTATATTTATTTCTTTTTATATATTACTATAGTAAGACCTGAATCATCTTCCTCAAAAGTCAGAGGAAGCTAGTATCATTATCAAAATAATATATTACAAACAACCTGTAGGAAATATGTACAGTTTGAAGCACTTTAGAATAATAAAATAGTTTCTACCTTCTCTTCCAAGAGCTTGTTAATGTAATCTTGTATAATGCAGTAGTGTAGGTTCTGATACTTTTATAACATAACAAATATTTGCATATATGCAGCCAGTTAAGTACATTCCAAAGGTTGGTAAATGAAGTAAAAGAGATTTATCTCATTATTGATATACTACATTTACTTCCATAAAATGAAGATAAAAGACCTATAATAGTACAAAGAATACATGTTTACCTAACTAAGTGTAGTTACGGTAACAGAGTACTGAAACCTAATGTTTCCTTCAGCAGAGAAGCAAAAAGCGGAATACGATATATATTCTCATTGTCTGACTTTTTAAAAAAGGGATGAACATTTAGGAAATACCCATAGAGGAGGATTTTAAAAAAGATATTGACCATATATGCAACTGTTACCATGTTATGCTTGAGAACTATACTTTAGAATATGGTTTAATACTGGACTATGTGAATATAACTGAATAAAACATCTAAGAAATTTAATAAACAGTCATAATAAAAATAAGCTAAAAAGCCTTAAAGCAAAAAGAGTTTATTCAAAACCAAGAAGCAAAACTAAATCTGCCCCCCAAATATTTTATTGATGTAAATACTTCAAACAATCATCACAATGACTGTTGAGCATATGTGTGTTTGTGTATGTGTGTATGTATTATCACATACATAATATTTATGTTATATACATAATAAATATCAGGAGTACATGATACCGTATTGATGTGTCCCATTACTAGTATTGTTAACTTAGATCACATAGTTAAGGTGATGACTTCTAGATTTCTCCTCTGTAGAGTTATTATTTTTCTGTTTGAAATTAATAATCACCTTGGGGAGATACTCTGAGACTATTTATATATCCTAAAATTTTTACCTATTAGTTTTATGTCTCTTGATGATTCTTGCCCAAGTCAATTATCACTATTATGGTTGCCAAAGGGAGATTTTCTAATTTCATCATTGCTTCTACATTTATTAGTTGGCTTCCTAATTGAAAGAAAGTACTTTCTCTTATCTATCTATCTATCTATCTATCTGTCTGTCTAATCTACATATGTGGACTATGAATGCTTATTCTGTTCACTGTCTTTACTCATTTTGATACTTCAGTTGTTCCAGATTTGATTCTTTGTGCACTTTTTTATGTCATAAGAATATGTTCCAGGCTCATCTTCCATTTTCTTTGCTCCAACCCTGGGATCAGCCATTTCTCAAAGGACCCCTTGTTCCTGTTAGTGGAGAATGATATTTGAAAACTAAGACCTAATATTGGGTATGTTCGTTGCTACTAGTTTGTCATTGCTTCAAAGTCCTCTCAGTAGACAGAGCTATGAAAGAGATGCATGATTATATTTATTCACACAAATTTATACCTATTTCTATGTTAAATCTTTATATATTTAAAACTATTCATATCTCTAGTCTTAATATTTTTAAGTGAGCAGGGTTCTCTATTTCTGCTAACATTCATCATATGCCCAACTTTGCAATAGGATTTCTAATTTTACACCATACCCTTATAATTCTATCAAACAAAAAATAAGACTAAACTAAAGTTTATTTCTACCAAAGGTTATGCTAACACTAAAAATTATAGTCCAGTTTTTTAAGCTACAGATAAAGGAGCATGAAAGGTTTGTTTTGCAAAGTCAAAAGAGAACTTACGACATCTCCTTCATGTTGATCTTCGATGTAACAACTTATTAAATATATCAAGAGTCAGTCTCTCAGTACACATGTATACATAAATTATAGTTATTAATTCTTAGGTATGACCAGCCCTTGAGGAAGTAGATACCTTAGATTATAGCACCAAAAACTATCTTACCTACCCTTTTGAGAATTGTAAAACTACTGCGTAAAATCACATCAATAATTACATCAGTAATTTTACTGCATGTGAACTGTTCCTCAAGTCAACAAAATCTTACAGAATGAATTATTGGCTTTAAACAACTTTATTTTCATAATAAATACCATTGAGATTGTTCCCATTGGCATCTATAACTTTATTTTCTAATTCTTTTCACATTCCTCTAAGATTTATGAATCTTACAAAAAATTTTAACCTACTTTGTACAAGCTATCCCTCTTCAGTTATATAAACAGAAGCTGTATCTGCAGAATAGCAAGAGTTCAGATGGCAACTGAAAGGAAACAGTCAGATTTCACTTCCAAAGGTCCAGATGCTTGACATCACATTGCAAGAACCAGAAGCTGCTTACATCATTTATGGTTATTAATGTCAGTCGCACAACTGGCCCAGTGCTACTGAATTGCAAAACATGGATGTCATGCTCTCTAATAGTGCCTACATAATGTGTTCAGTATGGCATTCATGGCACTCTGCAATTTGTTCCCAGATTATTTTTGCAACTAATAAGTCACTTAGACCCTCATGCTCCTCTGCTTATGTTGCTCTCTTAGCAAGTCTCTCATATTCAGATGCCTGGGAAACTGGCATATTTTCACAAAGCAAAATGCAAGGTCACGGATATCCACAAATCCTCCAGTCTCATCACCTCTTGAAAAACTGTGCCATTCAAACTAAAAAATCAAATAAAATACTTGCTTAGGCCACACTTTACAAACCCTGGATCTGGTCTAGTCTTTTAGAGTCTGGCTCAATTTCCAAGTCCTCTGAGAAACTTTGCCTGAGCAGTCAGCTCACTGTGGTTTCTCCAACCCCTCAACTATTACAGCGTTTGTAGGCTTTATCTGATACTAAAGTCATTAACAAATATTTATTCAGTATTATCTCATCATAAAATACTTCTTGTAGAAAATTTAGAATTCTCCTCTGACATTATGATCACATTAAGCAGCAAGACCTAACAGGGCAGCCTGGCCGGGTGGCTCAGTCAGTTGGGAGTCGATCCATACACTAAAAGGTTGCGGGTTCCATTCCTGGTCAAAGCACATACCTAGGTTGTGGGTTCAATCCCCAGTTGGGGCACATGCGTGCAGCAACTGATCTGTATTTCTCTTTCACATTGATGTTTCTCTTTCCCTCTCTCAAAAAATAAAAATCAATAAAGTCCTAACAGGGCAGAACTACACTGTGTTAATTCACACTTTGGGATGAATGTTCAAAGTAATACTTGGGAATTAAGCCACGCAATTCCCATCAGTGGACTCTGTGGGTCAATGCTGGACACCCGCTCCCCAACTCTGCCACCGCTGCCTAAAGATAGGCCTGGCACTCCACAGGCTTTCCTTGTCCCACTGGAAATTGGATCCTGCTCTATTTTGCTTTTATTATTTTTTTTAATTTTATGGTATAATGTATCCCGTAAAGCTCACAAATATTCAGTGTACAGGTTGAATATGACTGTATCCAATATGTTCAGAACTAAATTCATCATTCTTCTCTCAATCCTAATTTTCCTCTTGGGTTCTTTTAATCAATGTGAGAGTTAACTATCTCTTTTAAATATCTCTTGAATGTATCTGTTCACTGTAGGATGAGCTGATGTGGGAAAAGCTTTTTGGAGGCAGTAGGACATGAGAGGGGATAGTTCATCCCTCTCCATGGCATCCACTGTGAACCTACTTTTGATCCATAAGCTTTGTCCACACCCATATATGCACATACTTAGAATATCTTCACCTGGATGACTCCCAAGTTACTAAACATGCTCAGAACTAAACTCATTATTCTCCTCCCAAGCCCAGTTCTCCTCATGTATTCAGTCAGTTGGTTCTCTCTTAGATATTTATTAAATTTATCTCATTTCATTCCTGCCATACCACCAATTAGAATACCATTTCAGTGAGTGAGATAAGATATGAGAGAGACTAAATCAAGGGTTGTCAGTGGGAAAAAAGCTAGAATACACATAGGAGAGATATTACAGAAGTATAAAATGCTGGATGGGTGGGGCAGGGTGAAGGTGAGGGAGATAAGAGAGTCTAAATTGATGCTTAGATTTCTGATTTCAGAAAGTGTCTGAATATCCTATATAATAAAACCCTAATATGCAAATCTACCAAACAGCAGAATGACTGGTCGCTATGATGCACACTTACCACCAGGGGGTAGATGCTCAACACAGGAGCTGCCCCCTGGTGATCAGCCTGCTCCCACAGGGGGAACGCCGCTCAGCCAGAAGCCAGGCTCATGGCTAGCTAGCACAGCGGTGGTGGCAGGAACCTCTCCCGCCTCTGCAGCAGCGTTAAGGACCTAAGCTGGCAGGCAGACATCCCCCGAGGGGTCCTGGATTGCGAGAGGGCACAGGCCAGGCTAAGGGATCCCCTCCCCCACACCCTGAGTGCATGAATGTCATGCACCAGGCCTCTAGTGATACTATAAGTGACAGAGAATTCAGAAGAAGCAACAGGTCTGAGGGAAATGTTGAATATGTGGATCTCAAGTTTTCTGGGAAGTCCCTGGGCTGGAGATTTAGTCATTACAGGTTCTTGATAGTATTCATATGGCTCTCTGAAAAGATTGCATATTGTTTCTTATGTATATTTAATATCACAGTCTACTGCTATGTATTTAAGATGCTGCCATCATTTACTAATTCCCTACTTTTAAAGTTATCTCTTTTACTGGGATGTTCACATGTTCAAAAGATATTTTCTTACTTTTTATACATTTTGTTCTTTTAAGGCTGATAACGGATTAAATACATTTTGGGATTTTTAATAAAAATTTTAGGTTAATTACTAAAAATACTGATTTTCTGAGGCTATTAAAGCTTCCTGTATTTTCTAGGTTGGACCTTCTATAGAGTTATTGATGAGTTTCTTGAGATAATCCATAGTGAAATTTAAAATGATTTTCAAATTAAAAAGTTTTCTATTTCTTTCATACATGAATTAATTAAGTAACTGGTAAGAAAGATGAAAATATAAGATTCTCATCCTTAAGGAGCTTACAGTCAGTATAGTATCAAGTATATAACTTAAATTTTACAATGATTCCTTAAGGAATAGAGGTTTGAGATGTCATTGTTTTCATCTTAAAGGTTCTGAAAGATTGAGGCTTACCACAGGTTGTACAGATGGGTGGATGCAGAGCCAGGCATGGAACCCAGGCTCCTGCCTTTTGTGTTAGCACACATTTCACCTGACAGTCTTCACTTTGACATTCACACATCTAAACACTGCTATTTTAGGGTTTTACAAATTGACTTTTTAAGTAAACTGTATATTAAAAGAAAAAAATTAATGATAAATATTTAATGCTCTATTTAAATATTTCTCCTTAGTCTCCCTGTCCTCTTAGTTATCACACCTCACTAATAGCTGCACTTAGAGGATATGCATTAAAAAACTACTAAGCTTCCTTTTAAAATCTTTCTACAAATCTTGCTGTTGTTGCATGCTCTTGCTTTTCCTTGACACATCCAGGCAGACTTGCAAGAATTTTGTTTGTCGAAAAGCTTTAAACAGACTGATCATTTATTAAACAATACAGAAAGGTTCCATTTTCTCTTGAAGATTTTGTGTTTTGTTTTGTTTTTTTTAACTCTGACAGTTAGGTGGAAATATAAAAATCTATCCAGTATGGAAGAAAACCCTGGCACATGCCTGGAATGCACTTAAACATTTGGAGTATTGACATGGTTCATATCTACTTACAAAGATTAAAGATGTGTTTTAGAATTACAGGAATATAAGCCATATTGTACTTTGCAAAGTAGATTAACACCCCTAAATTCAATCAGTAAAATTGTACAATGAAAACGTATTCAGGGTAAGAGAAAAGAAGGTCCCATGTTAGGGCATCCTTACAGTGTCATATTCAAAATGGACAAAAACAAACAAACATGAAGATTGATTCTGGCCAGAAACCTGGGGTCTTGTCAGAAAAACTATGCTGTCTGAACAGGCTGAGTAGCAAGTAGGAGTCAGAAAAGTGTTAACAATCAGGAACAGAAGAATGGACAGTTCCTCTGCCTCCTGTCTGGGGATTACCTTCCCTTACTCATTCTGAACATCTATACTGAGCATCGACCACATGCCAGACTCGGGGCCAGTTACCAGAGGAAAATGCAGCCGCAGCCCTCAGCTCCACTGTCCCTGTCTGTATGGTTAATTTTCTTTGATTTCCCTTTCTCTTTTTCAATTCCTCTACTGACTTTACTAACATAATGTGGACCTACTTTGTGTGTGTCTGAGTGCACTCTGGGTGTTTATTTTTAATTATATATTTAACAAAGTTTAATTGCCTCTATTTTTTATTGCTTCTTTAGCTAATGTTGTAGCAAGTTGATTAAATATTAAAAATAATATTCTAAACTCTGATGCTGTCACTGAACAGATGTTGCTTTTAAAATAAGGATTAGGAAAAATAATTAATGGTTTTTTGTTCTCTTGAGAAAGCACTTGGAGAGAAAGTAAATTGACTTTTGAAAGCTTGTGGCTCTCGCTAGAGAATGGACATCTTGCGAAGAATGTGCATAGTACCTTTAGTAATCTGAGAACTACAGTCATGCCCCAACTAACGACAGGGATAAATTCTGCAAAAGGTGTTGTCAGGGAATTTCCTCATTGTGTGAACATCACAGAGTGTACTTAACACAAATCTAGATGGTAGAGCCTATTGTTGTGATTGTATGTGCTATCCTATATAATAAAAGCCTAATATGCTAAGTGTCCGGTTGACCGGTTGGCCATTCAACCAATCAAAGTGTAATATGCTAATAATATGCTAAAGCCGCTCAACTGCTCGCTATGATGTGCACTGACCACCAGCGGGCACACAGTCGACTGGTAGGTTAGCTTGCGGCTAGGTCTAGCCGATCAGGACTGAACAAGACAGGCTGGACACGCCCTAGAGCCCTCCTGCGGTCTGTCCCTCCCAGCTGGCCAACCTCCCATGTTGTCCCTCCCCAGCCCCCGGTAGGATCCCTCAGCTTGGTCTGCACCCTCTCGCAATCCAGGACCCCTTGGGGGATGTCAGAGAGCCAGTTTCGGCCTGAGCCTGCAGGCCAGGCCGAGGGACCCCACTAGTGCATGAATTTGTGCACTGGGCCTCTAGTATTATGATATGACTGGCAGCACAATAGGTTTGTTACACTAGCATCACCACAAACATGTGAGCAATTGTAGCATAAGTCCTGTCAGTTGGCAAGTATCTGACTTAAATTGTGGAGGCATCCACTTCAGCAAAGGTTATCTCCAATAAACACATTGTCAGCACACACTATATAAAAAGCCAGGTCTTCTCCCCCACCTCCCAGACCCATGAGGGTCTTTTTTGATCTTGGTTGATTTCGATAACTGACCATTTAAGCTATTTTCCCCCCCTCTTCTTTTTTTTTTTTTTTTTATGTTATGTCACAGATTTTATTTTTTATTTTTATTTTTTTTAAATAAATCTTTATTGTTCAGATTATTACAGGTGTTCCTCTTTTTTCTCCCCATAGCTTCCCTCCACCTCATTCCCCACCCCACCCCATGCCCTTACCCCCCGCCACTGTCTTCATCCATAGGTGTAAGCTTTTTGTCCAATCTCTTCCTGCACCCCTCACACCCCCTCCCCCCTGAGAATTGTCAGTCCACTCCCTTTCTATGTCCCTGATTCTATTATATTCACCAGTCCATTCTGTTCTTCAGATTTTTTATTCACTTGATTTTTAGATTCACTTGTTGGTAGGTATGTATTTGATGTCACTTTGTTGTTCATAATTTTTATCTTTACCTTTTTCTTCTTCTTCCTCTTCTTAAAGAACACCCTTCAGCATTTCATGTAATCCTGGTTTGGTGGTGATGAACTCCTTTAGCTTTTTCTTGTCTGTGAAGCTCTTTATCTGACCTTCAACTCTGAATGATAGCTTTGCTGGGTAGAGTAATCTTGGTTGTAGGTTCTTGCTGTTCATCACTTCGAATATTTCTTGCCACTCCCTTCTGGCCTGCATAGTTTCTGCCGAGAAATCAGCTGACAGTCGTATGGGTGCTCCCTTGTAGGTAACTAACCGTTTTTCTCTTGCTGCTTTCAAGATTCTCTCTTTGTCTTTTGCCCTTGGCATTTTAATTATGATGTGTCTTGGTGTGGTCCTCTTTGGATTCCTCTTGTATGGGGTTCTGTGTGCTTCCTGAACTTGTAAGTCTATTTCTTTCACCAGGTAGGGAAAGTTTTCTGTCATTATTTCTTCTAATAGGTTTTCAATATTTTGCTCTCTCTCTTCTTCTGGCACCCCAAAAATTCGGATGTTGGTACGCTTAAAGTTGTCCCAGAGGCTCCTTACACTATCTTCATATTTTTGGATTTTTTCTTTTTGTTTTTCTGGTTGGGTGTTTTTTGTTTCCTCATATTTCAGATCTTTGGTTTGATTCTTGGGGTACGTTGATCTACAGTTGAGTTTCTGTATATTCTTTATTTCAGACAGTGTATGCTTAATTTCTGACTGGTCCTTTTCTATTTTTTTGGTATTCTCATTAAGATCCTTAAAGGTCTCACTAAGTTCCTCAGAGGTTTTTAGAAGATTCTTGAGTAACCTTATAAATGTGGTTCTGAACTCTATGTCATCCAGTAGTTTGCTTTCTTCCATTTCTCTCATTCGTGACATGTTTCTTGGTCTCCGCATTTTGCTGCTTCCTTGTGTTGATGGAGTGGCTTTGTGTGGTAGGTGACCTATAGGGGCCAGTAGCTCAGCCTCCCCAATCACTTGAGGTGGACGCCTTTGGTACACCCCTTTGTGGGCTGAGTGCAAAGTCTTGGTGTAGTTAAGCCTTGATTGCTGTTGGTACACTGGGAGGAATTGACCTCCAGACCAATTGGCTGTGAGGACCCGCTGTGTCTATAATGGAAGAACTGCTGCGCTGGAGACATGCTTATGGTGCAGGACTTGTTTCAGTGGGGCTTTGGTGCTCACTGAGTCTGCCTCTTGAATGTGTCACTTATGGATGTGAGGAGTTGAAATCTGGTGTCTCACTCTGACCACTAGGTACACTGGCTTCTGGATCTCCAATGGGGTGCAGGTCAGCTACTGTCTGAGGCCACCCAGCAGAAGCTACAGCGAGAACTACAGTTTTCTCCGCTTTGCTTGGGGTTTGGAGGTTTTGGAGCTGTCTGACCCGGGCTGCAAGTTTGCTAGGTTAAGCTGCAATAGGGCAGACCATTCATATGCTAAAGCCGCTGTTTGGAGCTTGGGTGGGTTTGTAGGTTGTGCGGGGCGGGGTCTCAGGGCGTCACTAGGCTAGGGCATGGCAAACAGCGATGGCTGCCAGAAGTTGGCTCTGCGTCTCCGACCGTGTCCCTGCGTCCCGCGCCCCAGCACAGTAAACAATTATTCCTGCGCGCAGCCCTGCAAGCAAGCCTCCCTCACTTTCCGACCCCACGGCAGACAGTCCAGCTTCTCCCCGTAGGAGTTTGGGTCCCCCGCGTCTCCCCAGAAACTGGAGTTCGGAGTAATCGGGAGCTTATCTCCCTTCGGGTTGAAAACAGCAGTGTTCCCGATTCGCGCGTCTCCGTACCTCAGCTTTTCCGCGCTTGTGCACCCCTCAATGCTGTTTGCTCTTTCCTTCTAGTTGTAGAACTTCCACTCAGCCAGCTTTCCCGTGGTTCTGGGTGATAGACGTTTTGTCTTTTAGTTGTAGTTTTGAAATTGTTGTGTGAGGCAGCAGTTTAGGTGTTTACCTACGCCGCCATCTTGGATCCTCTCCCTCCCCCCTCTTCGTGAGCTTTATATTCCCGCTCTTATGTTTTAAATTCACCAATAGAAAGGCCACGCCCTCAACCCCAATAATAGTAGACCCCCAGGCCTGTATGTTCTCTCTTTCTCTCCTGCCCATGACCTCACTCTGTGCCCCCTGGCTTCTGGCATGCCTTGTATGTCCCAGGGCTTGTAATATAATTTTTTCCCCTAAGTTTTCTAGTGGTTATTGCTGAAGGGCATCTTGTAATCATAATAAGAACCACAAGAATCAGTCCAGTTGTGACACTGGTTTAGAAAAGGGAGATGTCTGCAGGATGCTCACCAGGGCCCGGTGAATGACCCCAGACATTTCTAGCCCATCGCATTACTATCAATAGACTGAGACCCACACAAAACAGTAAAATACGTTACAACAACTACAGTTACTAGCTCATGGGAAGTTTTTACCTCCATTCTAATCTTATGGACCACTATCGATATGCAGTTCATTGTTGATCAAAACATCCTTATCTGGAATATATTAGGTACTAAGGATGGAAGCTTAAGGATTAAAATAAATAATGCCATTTTCAATTAAAATCTATTATATAGAGGTGGAAGGGGAGGGGGTAACTTTGTCTGCTGGGTAGATTCTTTGGGGAATAAAGCAGAAGGGAGTAAGATTGGGAATTAGGCTTCCAGTGACTGAATTTATAGGCAACACCAGTAAATGAGTCAGCAGTAGTGAACACCAGGAACTTCAACTAAAACAAGGCAATCATTATAGTTTTCCTTAGGCAAGCAAGATCAGGTCTCAATGGTCAAGTAGTGAGATATAAGCCACATTAGGAAGTTAATGAACAGTATCAGAGAGCCAGGTAATAACGTTTTTTTTCAGCCACAGGGTTAGTTTTTCTTTTTAACTGTCTTTAATACATAAAATATGCCATTGTATAAAATTAAAATGTTGCAGAATAGTATAGTGTAAAAAGTAAGTCAGCCTCCCACCCCATTCCACAATCCACAGTCCTTCTGTGCAGAGGGAACTATTGGGTCTTGCATAAAGCCTTACAGAAGTCAATGCACAAATGAGCAAGTGGTAGTATAATAGACACACTTGCTTTATTTCCCACACAGATATACAATTTGCATATTATTGTAATGCTTTGTATATAGTATTTCAGTGCATGAATGGACCATACTTTAAGACATTTAGGTTATTTTCAATCTTCTGCTATTCCCACCTTATACAGGCATCATTTCACACTGGAATAATAATAATGAAAAGACAACTTTCTAATAGTGAGATTGTTGGATCAATGGGTTTGCTCATTTAAAAAGTTTTTAATTGTGGAAAAATACACCTATCATAAAAGATACCACCTTAACTGTTTTAAGCGTACAGTTCAGAGATATTAAGTTTATTTACATTGTTGTATAACCAATGTCCAGAACCTTTCATCTTGCAAAACTGAGACTCTGTTCCCATTAAACAACTTCCCATTTCCCCCTCTTCTCAGCCTCTAGCAATCACCATTCTTCTTACTGTTTCTATGAATTTAACTACTCTAGATACATCATATAAGTGGAATCTTACAATATTTGTCTTTTGTAACTGGCTTATTTTACTTAGCAAAACATCTTCAAGGTTCCTGCATGTTGTAGCATGTGACAGGATTTCCTTCCTTTTTAAGGCTGAGTAATATTCCATTAGATGTTCATACCACATTTTGCTTATCCATTCATCTGTCAGTGGACACTTGGGTTACTGTCACCTCTTGACTCTTGTGAATACTGCTGCTATGAACATGATGTACAAATATCTCTTTGAGAACCTACTTTCAATTCTTTTGAATATATACCCGGAAGTGAAATTGTCATATCATGAGTTTGTGCATTTTGGCATTTTGTTTTTATTGCCAAGATGCTCTCCATAGAGGTTGTAATAATTTACGTTCCCACCAACAATAAATAAATGTCTCTTTACTCATACTAGCATTGTATGCTATCTAACTTTGGGATCTTTGACACTCTGATAGGGGAAAATATCTCATGTCTTTATTTATATTTATCTTAAAATAAGTGAAGTAGAGCTTCCTTTTATATGTTTAATATTTTTTTAAAATATAGTGTATTAATAGAAAATGTGAGATATAGGAAGGCCAACAGATCAGGAGACAATTGCCATTGAAATTATTTATTACTCACAGTTCCTATGAGAAAGGGGCATGCATGTCACAGGGGTCAGCATGGGAAAGCACTGGGTCAGTCAGGAGACAGGGAGAGGGGAGAATTGTGGGCCAGCGCCTTTATTGTGATTTCCTTGGGAAGGAATGGGTGAAGCAGGGTAAGAAGGCTCAGGATTGGCTAGTTGGAGTAATTTCAGCCGGCTCTGGGGCATAGGAGATGTCCTTAGTTATTGGGTACCTGGCACTGGGTGATCAGGTCAGGTGTATAGTGGCCTGAGTGTGAGAACCTTAGGAAGGAGGTGATTGAAGAGTGTGGACTCTGGATTGGTTGGTTTGTATTTGAAAAGCATGGCCCCAGAGGAGAACTCAAGTCAATGGTGGGGTGGGGGTGGGGGACCAATGAGGAAGGCAGGAAGCCAAGACAAGGTGACTCAGGCATATTATCAGACTGTCTAGAACAAAGTGTATCCAGCATAAGCATGTAGGACAGACATTAAAGCACCAACTTTACAGAAGCTGAAGCTTAGTTAACACAAAGACCTACTTGTACTTCCTTTTTTGTGAATTCTAGTCACATCTTTTTTCCATTTTTTTATTGTGTAGTTTTTTACTTACAGATTCATAGAAACTCTTTACACATTTAGAAAATGGGCCTTTATACATTTAGAAAATAGGTCATGTATAATATGCACTGCAAAAATCTTTCAGTTTGTTGGACTTCATTTGAGGTTTTTTTCCCATGTGAACATGTATTTTTTATGTGTTTTTCTTTTACAGCTTCAGGATTTTGTGTCACACTTAAGAAGACCTTTGTTACTACTCTGAGATGATAAATTTGTTTCCTGTTTTCTCCTAGTATATCGATAGTTTGAGTCATCATATTTTAACCTTTGTTCTATCAGCATGTCTGTTGGTGTAAGCGGAAATAGGAAGGAGGTGCCAGCAACAAGCTTAGAACATAATGCCAATCTGTTATCTTCTGAGGCAAAATTTCTTTACATATTCCCAGCCCATACACATCTGGCTGGAGGTCAACAGGCATACCTGGGCGTCATCAGAGGTATGAAGTGAGGGGGTTCAAACTTCAAATTAAGAAGACAGGAATATTGCTGTCTATAAAGGTTATGTCTAAGAATAAACAGGCTCAAACTGTCTTAAACCTTAACAGTTTGAAAAGAAAAATCTCTGATTGGCTGGTGGGGTTGAGGGGAGTGGGTCAGTAAAATTGAGTCTTAGTTCTAGCTCTGCATGTACTAGCCATGCAGCCTTCAGCAAGTCATTTAAGTTCCCGGAACCTAACTTCACTCTAATAGTACATTTCTCAGCTTATGAGCCTTCAGGGGTACCTCACTGCCTACCATAGTGCGTTTCACCCTCTTCTTAAACTACATTTATCACTTTTTCCAGTGGAAATCTCACACAGAAGCACAAAACGTAAAACAGATTTGGATGTGCTGGATGTAGAGGTAAAGGATGCAGAGATGATGGTCCTCTGTTCTCTTCCTTCACATCTACTGTCCCCACCAGCACCACTGCCCCAAGGCCCTGAGCCCACTGGTGGAAACCCATACTCTCTACAGATAGTTTTGTGACTGAGTAAAACTGAGCCCTCTCTCCCACCTTCAAATCCATCTCAGCACAGCCAAAACACATCTGCCTCCAGAAAGCCTTGACAAGCAATTAGAATATATTGAGGTTTCTTTCAGGAATCAAAGAGGAAGTTTCACAGCACATCATATAGCAAAACTTCCGAAAATTCCTCATCACAAAAGACGCCTTGCCCTAACCGGTTTGGCTTAGTGGATAGAGCATCGACCTGCGGACTCAAGGGTCCCAGGTTCGATTCTGGTCAAGGGCATGTACCTTGGTTGCGGGCACATCCCCAGTAGGGGATGTGCAGGAGGCAGCTGAACGATGTTTCTCTCTCATCGATGTTTCTCTCTATTCCTTTCCCTTCCTCTCTGTAAAAAATCAATAAAATACATTTAAAAAAAAAAAAAGACGCCTTTCCCACATCCCTTAATTCCCCCTTTTAAAAACTTCTCCAGAAAGTTGTTTTGTTGTCCTCATGCTGGTTTCCCACCTCTGTATTGCCATCCATCTTCTGCTTGATACCTTTGATGATTTCATTATTTTGTAAAACAATCTTCAGAGTTCCTTCCAGTGTTTTTTCCCCACCACCCAGCATCATATCATCACCTCACAGGCCCATACACAGAGCTGAGCAATCAGTAGGTGGCATGGGAGACTGCAGATACTTAGATTTGAATTTTCTTTGCTCTGTCATAGGATTAAATGTCGCCTCTTTGACTTTACAGTCAAATCCCTCTACTCTATTCTGATCCACCATTCCTGTCTTCTTTTGGTCTCTGTCCCCTGCCACATACCCCATGCTCCAGCTGTTTTTCTAACTGGCTCCTATTTTCCAACCTGCTGAAGCCTTTGCTCATGCTGTGCCCTGGGCAGGAGTACCCTCCCCCACGTTTCTGTGCTTCAGAATTCCACCCTCTTCAAGCATTCCACTTCTTGACAGTGTGATCACTTCTGTTTCTGTAACCTTGCATGGTGCTTGTATATACCCCACTCCATTTATTATTTTCTTTCCTGTTTTTTAAGATAACTGATAGTAGCTTTAGGAACATTGAAAGCAGGAAGCCTCTGGTATTCTTCTGGATGCTCCTTGTGAATTCTTAGCTACCTGTTGCACACGTAACCATGCCATTTTCAAAGGAATGATGTGCATAGTAATTAGTAAGGCCCTTTACCACAATAATCACACTACTGAATGACTATTTTACAAGGCAAACTTCGAAAGGAGAAATTTCTTCTGAATTTCAGAATGTATTTTCTACATGAAGTCCACCTAAACTTTCAGATATTTACAAGTTTAGTGTTAGAAATAACATACCACATTAGAGTCTTCATGTGTCTATTCCAGTTTTTATTTTTGCTGGCTGAGCTCCTGAAGGAATATGCAATGGGGAAGCAATGATTTTAAAATATTTTTTAAAACAAAACAAAACCTTTTCTTTAAGTGAAATTGAGGTGGATCCCCAAGATATAAAACAGAAGCAGAACTACTCTAGGTGAACAGTGTTTCAGGCATCATATATTGTCCTGGCTTTTTTTCATATTCATGAAATATGTCTGCAGAACTTAAGGATCTCTGGGGACACAGTTTGACAACCCCCCTCTAGCAGTTTAGCATGTTAAATACCATTACTGTATTCAACAAAAAAGTATCAGTCTTCCAGCCCAACTTCCATACCTATCCGTGATCAGAGCCTCTCTAGATTTCTAATCATTGGTTTGATCAGATAAAGCAAAACTTTTGTTATAGAATAGAAATAAAAAAGTCTTCACTAACATCCTTCGTTTGTAAATTATATTCACATTTTAAATACTTATTTTATGTAACAAATTAAGAACTTTGGTGTTTACCGGAGAAATCTTTCAGCTTCCAAGGAACTTACAAAGTGCTTTGAACTTAAGCAGTATACTCTCATCAGTGAATTCTGCCACGTAACCATGGAAGTGAAATAGTGTTTGGAGAGCATAGAAACTTGTTTGCCTTTTCTGTCAGAGTTGTTATAAATTCTGACTTAACTGCAGGAAGAAAATAATGTTTAACCACTAGGTTAAGTAGGGACATTAACATACTTGGAAAGCATATTAAATTTTGAAATATCTCCTGTCAACAGAATATTATGTAATTGTTTTTGAAAAGATACAGATAGAGGTGTTTCATCCTAAGCTGAGATTTAATTGGAATCATTTCCCACTTTATAGATTTACAAAGAAAGTCAGAGCAGGGGTGATACTGAGATTTGCTCTATGTGGATGCTTCACCATGGAATCCCCACGGGTTATTTATCATGGAAAATTTGCCCACTTCATGTGAAATGCACCAAGAAAGCCAGGACAGCTGAAAATGGATAATGGTCCATACATGATAAACAGTTTGTAGATAATAGAAGTTTGTTGATTTTTTTTCAGGGAAAACTTCAGTGATGTACAACATTACCTCCTTATTGCGGCATTAATCACAGCAAACAGAGATAACATTGCAGATGCTCCTAGGAAAGTTGGCACTCAGTAAGTGACAGCTGCTTGTCATTATTAGTATGTAGCAGCATGAATCTCTAAAAAAATTTAAAACAGGTCACTGAGATTAACTGAAAAGAATTACGATGCTAGCATTGCTGAATGGGAAATAATGGAAGCAACTAGTTTTGTGGACCCTTAGTTTATAAACCCTCACAACTAAGCACAAATTATTTGCTTCTTGTGGGAGATGAGAAAAACCAACTTACAGAGATAGAAGCTCAACAAACTTTCAGATTCAGATGCTGCACCTTTGTATGAGACCTTTGTAATAGAGAGGCAGTCTATCTTAAACAGCATCATCCTTAATTACTCAGAGGAAATCTTGAATGCTAGAGATTAAACTCAGATTTTGAGATTTTAGAAATTTTTTATTTGGAAAAAAATCATATTCAAAATACTTTTATAAACATATAACACCATGTTATACACATGACAGGCAGGTGATAAATATTTATTAGATTAATATAATAAATATAAATGTAATGTTAGTTATTTTAAGGGGCTGTCTACCATATGGTATAGATTGAATACTTTTTTAGTGAATTACAGATAAATTCACTCCAACATTTCTATTTCTATAAGTCTTAGTCCCAAGACATTTCTGGCTTCTTGGCTTTAATTAGTATAGCTACTGTTGAATCTAGATTTGTGTTAATCAAGCAAGCCATTAGAACCAACCACATCTGCTCACATCAGCCCATTGAATTAAGGATTCCTGGTAAATATATCTATATCAACTAATTCAATCACATCTGAAATTCTGTTTTTTCTTCTTTAGTCAAGCAACCTTAAAATCTGTTTCTACATGTGTCTCCCAGTTTTCTGCTGATATAAGGTAGTATAAAGGTTTCTTCTCCAATTTGACTATAATTGACATTAGGGCATGCCCTGCTCACAGGTCTGGAGATGCCAAAAGAGAATTAAGGTTCATTCCTCATGAGAAAAAGTAACAGTGTCTTTCAGCAAGAAGAGCCTTAGGGACCACTTCAAGGAGCAAGGGAGGCTCTGTCACTCTTGGGAATTCAGCGGACTCTGAGTTCTTCAAGTATAGCCAACTTCTCTCATTTCTGTTCTCACTCCCAACTCTTCCCAATTGATAAAAGAAACCTGGCAAAGCTATGATTCAGCAGACGTTGCCACTTGGTAACGCACGGAATGAAATTACATTTTGGATTCAGCCAACTCTGCTTGTTATCTCAGGGGAGATTTGGAATTGAAGATGGTTTCCAAAGGGGTCTTTAATCTGTAATTTTTAAAAATTAAAGTATTCATGAATCTTGTGAGATTAAAATTAATTTCAAGACTATAATATAGTATAAGAAGTGTGAAAATACTTTTTTCTTTAGAAACTCAGGTAGGACAATCACTGTCCAGTCCAGTACAGCCATGTACCCATGACATGTACCCAGAGGCTGTACCTGTTACCAGACTGGGAGCCGGCCCTGCTCCAGCAGAATCTGGGACCTGTAGAGTGTCAGGCAACCTCCAGGTTCTTGACTAGCACAGGAAATTTTTAAGACATGAGTCCAGATGAAATTGAAAGTAAGTTTATTAAATCTTGGGGAGTGAAGCAAAGGAAGGGCCCTGGAGACAGGATCAAGGCATAAGTAATCTTGGGATGAGCTGCCGCTGCCCATTGCTCCCCTGGGTGCAGGTCTCATCAGGACCCTTAGAGTATAGGATAGAAGCAAAGTACTCACCTGAGGAAAGAGAGGGAGAGTAGAGGCCGGACATGCTCAGTGCTCAAAGAAGAGCGTATGCTGGCATCCTTTGTCCTGAGGGTTTTATGTATTTTCTATAGGCGGGAATTTTAAGGGAGGTCCCAGGGGAGGATCTCACAGAATATTCTTTAGCTCTCCAGGTGTGTCATTTAGAATGCTGTTGTAGCAAAATGAGCATATAGTTGGTTCAGCGGTCATTCTCTGGTTAGTTTCACCTCCATCTTGGATTAGTCTGGCTCTGATTGTTTTTTTATCTTTCTCCCTAAGGTGATTTAAACCATTTGCTTTTAGGTATCTTTGGTTAGGAAGAATAGGGTCTTGTGATTTATTTATTAGCTGGCTATTAATTGCTCAGCTATTCTGGCCATTTGTTCAACCATTTGTCTCAATTTTCTCCATCTGCTCTTAGTATCTTTGGTTAGGGAGGGTTAGCTGGCTGTTAGTTGCTCAGCTACTCCAACCATTTGTTCAGCCATTTGTGTCAGTTTCCTCATTCCACTTGCCAGGGAATTTTATTAGATTCTTACTAGCCTTCCTCAGTTCCAGAACCCCTTCTAAATAGTTTGCCATTGTTCCATACCCAATCCTGTAGTTTATATTCGATCTCTCTTGCCATATTTTCCCCTGGCTTTAATCACTTCTCACCTGTATGTACCATCTCCCAAATCCTCTGATTTGAAAGTCCCCACTCCTTCCCCAACTATAACTCTGGCTTCTTTAGACTATATCCCTTCCTCTATGCTAATGCATTCATGAACCACTTTGAGTAACAACATTCCTGTCTCAAATTTCCTTTACATCCTAGACAAACAGATTGATTTCAGGGTAAAACATACATAACTGTTGAATAATGTGATATATAAGAAAGAATACAGTTGAACCTCAGTTCTCAAACTTAATTTGTTCTGGAAGGCTGTTCGAGAAGGGATTTGTTCAAAAACCAAGTCATTTTTTCCCATTAGAAATAATGTAAATAGAATTATTCCATTCCAGACCCCCAAATGATTCTGTTTTAACCTCTCTTATATACAGTACATGTTTAATGTACTGTTTAATCTATAAATAAACACTTCTTTTCTTAAATTCATCAAACCACCCCCTACTGGCCTTAAAGGAATCACTTTCAGCACTCTTTCCAGGGGTGTCTTTCAGGTCAGCATGTAGCATCTTCACTTGTTCATATATCACTGCTTTCGAAATGCTGTCACCAGCTAACTGCTTTATGTTTATCCGAATCAACAACAGTTTTTCTACCTCTTTAATGGCCTGTGATCATTGTTTCTTTCATGCCCTTAGCAACATTAGCACTCTTGATGGCCTCCATATTTTAAAATTTTGCTAATCATTGATTTTGGCCAGCAACAACAGCATTCTCTCCTTTGTTTTGTTGCCTGAGAGAGGCTTTTTGTCATGTTAAGGTATCAGCATGAAAGGATTGTCAGGTCCAACCTTGAAGTTTGGCTAGATAACTGAGACATTTTTTTGTGTGAACAACTTGGTTGAGAACCAAATTGTTTGAGATGGGAGACATTCGAGAGTGAGATTTGACTGTATTACAATGGTATAGGGCAAAAGAGGAGAGTATCAAACTCCTCATGTCTTCAGAGAAGGCTGCCCAGAAGAGATAACTATTTAGGATGATGATGATGATGATATATATGTATGTTCTGAGTGATTTTCATATGTTATCTCATTGAATCCTCTCAATAACTCTAACAGAAAAATTCTCTTGTTATTCCTATTTTATCATTGAAGAGACCAAAGAACAGTGAGATTGACTTAGCATATGATTCCACAGCTTGCAAAAGGTGGAGCTAAAATTCAAACATAGCAAGTCTGGCTCCTGGGTCCCTACTCTTAAATCATAGGTGAGAAGATAAAACTCAGCTGAGGTTGAGGATGGCATTCTCCCTAAACCAAGGCAATAGTTTGCACAGTCATGAAAATATGAGAGAACATGGTTTGCTCCAGAACACAGCATTGAGTGTGGCAGGAGTGTGAGTAGAGGTGGAAAAGGTAGGGAGAAACCACTTCAGGAAGGGGCTTATTTGCTGGGTTTTATTGTGTAGGAAATGGGTTGTTGAAAGGTTTTAAGCAGGACAATAACATGATCAGAACTGCATTTTTGCACAATCCCTCTGGCAGGGATATGGAGGATAGATTGGAATAGATTGAAACTGGAGGCACAGGTTACTATTCAGAAGCATTTGCATTATCCTGAGGATATGATGAGGGCTGAACCAGAGCAGCAACATCAGTGATGGAAAAAGTGGAGATGGAGTTGAATGCCTCAAAATGAAACTGAAACTTTTGTATTTCAACTGTGTCAACAGTATTCTAATAGAGGGAAATAAGATAATGATGTAATTGCCTCTGTCTTCCTGTTAGTAAAAGAGCACTCGTTAAAGTCTTGAGTCAAAGATATTGTCCAGTTAGGTAAACATTATGCAACTTTTCAGACAAGAGTAAATATATAAATATTATTTCACAGACAATAATGTTTAATATTTTCACATTGAAGAAATAAATAGATATGAAGATTAACTCTTGTATTTTACAGGGTTTTTGAAAGACATGAAACAAATTTATTTATACATAAAGAAAAATAAGAATTATAAACAAGAACTTATTGTGATGACATTACCCATAAGGACCAGCAAATACTTTTACTAGGATATCTTCTATGCTTTGCATATTTAAGCTCTCTATCTATTAAACGGATGTGTCATTATTTCCTTGGAGCATTGCTGCTTATCAGAATAATTTGATTTTTTTTCCCCTTCAACAATGAGTGAATCCGTTCCACTTGGAATTTCTAGTTTTAGACTCTATTTTCAAAGAATGATAAAGCTCAGAAATAGTCTTAATGAAGATAACAAATATTGGCCATTAACATGGAACCAAGACAAGACTCTAAAATAATATATTGTTAATAGTAAATCCATGTTTATAAACATTAGTGAATATTAGTAAATAGTTATCTTTCTTTTTAAGTAAATAGTTAAGTCAAAAGACTCTTGTAGATATCAACATGTTAAAGATTATCAAAATCTAAAATATATTTAATAATACGTGGCATGAAATGATTTTAAAAAGGAATTTCTATGTTACAGAATTTTTTATTAGAAAAGTACCATCAAGTATAATGGAAAATAATATTTTGATCCTTTGAAATAAGAGTGGAAAGATAGAAGGATAGCTTTTGAATATTTACATGCACTAATGAATTTTATGCCAGATTTTCCTGAAATGATACCTAGTTCCCATTAAATCAGTGCACACTCACTATATGAACTATTTTTCTTTAGAACTATATCCTGTGAGGAGTCTATTTTTGATCATAGAAATTTAAATTTATTTAAACGTATACATATATTAATAATTGTATATGGTGAATCCAAATGCCCTTATCTGTAATAAATACTTTGTATGATATTAAAATGTTCATTTAAAAAAAAACAAAAGAGAAAGATAAAGAGTAAATCAGTTACAACATTTGCATTTGGTATCCTATTGGGTAGATACACAGCCTTTGAAATAGACAATTACCGATTTTGGTCTACTATACAGTGATACATTTTGGTCATAACTTAATTCTATTTGTATTTCTCTTTAACATTTTAATTGTATTCATAATAACTTAATTTTCATCATGTTTACCTAAAAACTCCATATGTTATATATGATTAAAAGGATTTTTGCTTCTTTTTGATTAAAAGTTTCTGTAAAGGGTAATACTTGAAAAGTTAACTTGTTACCTAATCATTTTCAAATAATGAGTAAAGATGCATCTTTGTGAATATATTTTAAAATCTTGGTTATTATAGTAGAAACAGACACTAGCAATGAAAGCTTGCATGTATTTCTATGACTCACATACAATGAGTATTTCAAATTTTATTCTAGAGTATTTTTAAATATGCAGCAGAATACTACTGTTCTCTCTGACATGATCCCTTTTTACAATGATGAAACTTAACACATTATTTTTATAATCTTTTGAGTATGATATTTGCATTCCAGAATTAATTAATTAATTATAAAAGATCCAGATACTTTTGATTGGTTAAAAAAATAAACATCTTTATTTGAATCCTTCTGATAGTAAAATAATCAATACACCAGTTAGGATTAAAATATATACTATTTGAACTACTGTTCTATATATATCAAAATTCATATGCTTTTTATAAATAGACTTATCTATTTATCCTATAAAACTTAGCTTTAAAGCTATTACTGCTTTGGATATAAAACTGGCCTTCAGAGCATTATAGACTATAAATAAATGCTTCATTCTTCACCAACACCAACCTCTTCTAAAGAAAGCTTACCAGTAGTCTTGCACAGTAGTGAGCAATTTTAAAAACTATTAGGCATAGAGAGTAAAGGAAGATAATATCTATGTTAGAGCAATTTTCACCATAAAACATCTAAAAAGTAAAAAACTGTGAATGAATTACCTTTAAACCATGGTCCTAATGTTAAAATTAATTTTCTGAATGCCACATTTTTTAATATTTTAAATGACAAATATTTTACATTTCATGGATTACCTGAACAGCATTAATTTGCCCGTGAACTAAAATGCTATAAGATCTTTCTGACCAAAAGTAAATGCCATAAATTTAAGAAGTTTATCTCAGAATGAGGATTATGGTATTTACATATAAATAAATACCCAAATAACTCTTTATAGCTGAAAAAGAATGATATACCCTCAGAAGTGTTTGTCATAGCCAAAATAC
The DNA here is from genome assembly GCF_963455305.1 of Plecotus auritus. Taxonomy (NCBI): domain Eukaryota; kingdom Metazoa; phylum Chordata; class Mammalia; order Chiroptera; family Vespertilionidae; genus Plecotus; species Plecotus auritus. The sequence goes on from NC_137775.1 coordinate 152,044,387, forward strand.
AAATTACTTGTGTGTACAATCTAGCCTGCTGAGTAAACAATTATTTTTAAATTATAGCAAGTAATACAATAGAAAACTTTTTAATTAATAGAAATTAGATAATTATAAATCTAATGTGTAATTCTCAATATTCCCTGATGCTTGCAAGTGTTCTTTAGCATAACAGCAACAAAGGACTCCTTTAAATTGTATATATTTTTTAGCTTTATTTCAGATGCTGTGTAGCATAAGAACCCAATGTTCAGAGATAAATGTGTAACCATGGAAAAGGAATACAAAAAGGAATTAATTGCCCTATTAGGTAAAGAATACTCAGAGGAATGAGCATTAGTGGTTTATGGCTTGAAGTGCTTGGGTCTGATCATCATTTTGGCCTTTTTGAAGGAGGACTTATAGCCACCAGGCTGTGCCTCACTCATACCAGGCCAGGTGCCCCAGAAAATCCCATTACGGACACCTCTGTATTTTTGGTGATAATATTTGCCATTTAAGTTTGCAGAAAGACATGCATCAAACCACCAGCCTGAACTGTAGTAGAGCCCACAGTTCCCAGAGGGATATCGATCATTGTCTCTATCTGGGGTGGTAAAAAACTTCATGTCATGATTGTAGTGTTTACTGAAACGTAAGGCATCTCCAGCTGTGCCATTATAGTTACCAATGTGTAAACGGTATTTGAGAAACTCATTGGCCACATAAAACTGATCATACAAGGCATAGAGTTTGACACCATTAAAGTCTTCAAGATCTATTCTTAGAATCATCTCCGTACTCTTGGTCAGAAGGTGAATTTTATCATTCCCCAGCCAAAATTCTTTTCTGAGGTTTCCAAAGCCTACTTTGTAGTCTTGCCATGTTTTGGTGAAGTTGGTGCTTCCATCGAGACGTGCCTGCAGCACTGTCCAGCCTCCCCCCATGGTCTCCATGTCACAGAAAACTTCGAAGCTACTATTTTTGGGATCGGGTGTAACTCTGTAGGTCTCACTGCTTCTTTTGCCTATAGTGTAGTAGTCGGAGCAATCTTTATATATTAGATGTTGAACTGAAGGGGGAAGAAAAGAAAGACATTGGATTTTGTTAAAAATTATGCATCTGAAGAATTCTTTGTATGTATAAAAGCAGTTTGACAGCTCCATCCATGGTGATAATGGAACCTTGCTCTGCTAAACTTACTTGAAACAGTTTAGCAAATGCTTGTTAAGGCCTCAGAAAAAGAATCTGGTGTTACAAAGCAGACAACATACTCTTGGTTGGTAATAATATTGACATCGACAACAATCAACAACAATAAGAAGAAATAAAAATAATGGTTTTAAGAATTTAGTCATTTTTGGCGAGGGCTACCCTCAATAGGCATTCTGCCAAAGGCTTGATAACATTTTTACACTTAATCTGCACATGATCCTTATGATGTAGATATTATTGCAAATCTGCTGGTGACAATATTCATATTCAAAGAGGATCAGTGGCTTGCCCAAGTCACAGAAGCATTAAGTGGCAGCGTCAGGACTGAGTTCTAGCTGGCTGCATAGCTTGTTCTTGTAACTACTGCATTAATTGATCCTGAAAGTCAGATAATTCCAGCTCTACTATTCCGCGCTTACAGAGGAATCATAGGCTTCTCTTTCCTTCACCTAAAGCAGCTGATAGCCTCTGCTGTTAAAAGTGTTATGGGATATGTTCCAAATGACGGGTTAAAATTTTAATGCGCAGCACTGATCATACATTCACATTTATTTTACTTGCTTGACCACTAAATAAAGAAGCTCAAAAAAAAAAAAAAAAAAAAAGGAAGCTTAAGTTAAAAGGAAATTTTTTCAATAATATTCCAATATTCTTATTTTGAATTTATTACCCAAGGAAAGTATTTAGCCAGGTTTCATATATTTGGTTTCTAGAAAGAAATGACAGGTGATTATGTTTAGAATAAAAATAATAATTAGGTAGCATGGTTCTGTAGGAATCCAATACAGATATTTACTCCCAGATAATTTTTATAAAAATCCATGCCAGATAAGTTAAGTTTAATATAGGCTGTCCCCCCCCTAAAAAAGTATACACACTTTGAGTAATTATAATAATTCCAATGGGTTAAATCTGAAAAGACAGAAACATCAACTAAACTATCAGCTGTTAATGTGTGTATACATTTTTGGGGGGCACCCTGTATAAACTACTCCGAGGCATAATAAATCTATTCATGTGTATTTGGAATTCAAAATATTCTGATATTTTCCCAAAACTTTTAGTAAAAAAAAAAAAAATAGACAAGAGAATCTAATGTGTGCCCAAGGATGTCATCTACCTCTCTGCCTTGCAATGTGTAGGGTAACTTCAGATGGGAGCTGCCTAGTGCATTAGCAACAGAGGTCCTGAAAACCCCACCTGTCTTCACTGGCAGATTCCCTGGGGATGGAGCACGCATGAGGTACTGGTTCCAAATGAACGTGATCCTGCCCTAGGCACCATATCCCTTCAACCTCACACTCATGGTAAGTCCTAGACCTAATGCACAGATGGCTTTCCAAAGTGTAACAAGACCATCAGCAGCTGTGGCCCCAGGAACTCAGATGCAAAGCCAGGGTGTGCAGGAACCAGTGCCACAGCTGGCTCATGGGCAGAGTAGGCAGTTAGGTTTGTTACCTTTGACATATACTTATTAAAGTTAATTCAGGTAACCTGGATGGTGAGGATGGGTTCTATTGTTATACGCTTGAATTCTAGTTTAAGGTAAAAGAGGGAAAGAAACGAGAATGTATTCCTTCCTAAGTGGCATTCCAAATCTCCCCCTTCCCATGTTTGTGTCACTAGGTCTCAAAGCAAAAAGTTTTACACACACATGAAACCATATGACTGCTTTTATTCCATCTATAAAGTCTCCCATTTTCACTAGGTATTTGGGGTTATCTACTGCAGATTACTTGCTAAGATCTTTCAAAGAGCTCCTATTGCTACATGAGAAGAAGCAGTCAGCAGACCATAAGAAACTGATCTTCGATGAACAGAGTACAACCGCAAATACTGCCTTGTCTCTATGTTTTCAAGCACTTCAGTAAAGAGATAAGTTAAATGCACTAAAATGTTAAAAAATTCTATTTCTCTACAAAGTTTATATGTAACTTTGACATCAGCAAAGTGCTTTGAAATTGAAACTGCTTTCTAATGGCTACAGAACTAATCATGATTTTTATAACTACCATTTCTATGGTCACACATTTGCAAAGATACTCATTTTTTCCGCACTACCTGGATGAATAAAAGGCTTAATTTATTTAATCAGCCATTTAACTTATTTGCTCGAGTTAATGTTTATAAATATTGTCTAGCTACATAACATCCATGAATAAATGCTAAGAAAATGGTTATTATACATACCTGGACGTGATTGTATCTGTTCTTGACTGGGACACTTGGAACATTTCCCATCCAAACTATTGACAACAAATGTCAGATTTGCCACTTTGCTGTCAACGTAATTTTCTACATTGTTCATGTTTACGAGATTCAGCTTCTCCAGGCGACCCTGAAGCACGTCGATCTCCTTCTTTGCGTTCTTGAGGTCAGAGGACAGCTTGTTCACCTCGCTCTCCAATTCTGTAACTCTGTTGTCATCCGCCTCTCCCGGGTCTCCCGTGCCCGGTAACAACAGCCCGCTTCTGCCGGGGTCTCGGTTGTCATCAGCCTGCAGTTTGCTGTCTTGGCAACATTTCTTCAGGCTGCTTACGATTTCCTTGAGGTTCTGGACTTCTTTGAACACCTCCTCCATCCTGCCGAACTGCTTCGGGAGCTGAATCGTCAGCGGGGGCAGGTTCACCTGATAGGGGCATTCGCCTCCATCCTCGCACTTCCCTCTGCTCTCTAGTCTCACCGGGCAGGCGTCCTTGGCCGTTTCATCTTTAATTTCTTCGGTGTCGTTGTTTGCCGCAACCAAACAACTGTAAGCAGCAAGGACAGCCGCCGAGCTCAGGCAGCACCAGGTGGCCAGCTTCATCTCCGCGGTGGCGCTCACCCAGCAGGCAAGTGAGGAAGCGTGCTGGGCTGGAGCTGTTTTAACAGCGGCCGCTGCCGTCTGACTCAGGCTTTCTGTTGTCAGAAAAGGGCGGGAGCACTTGCATCACAAGTTTCAGAAACTCAGAAACGAGGAGAGTTTCCCTCGGCCACCTCAGTTTGCCAAAAACTGTTACTTATTCCCAGTCAAAGTATGCTCATCCGGATCACTGTGAGTTGGTTGGATGCACATACTGAACAAATTTTACTCTCATCGTTTATTTGATAAAGCACAAGAAAAATCTTGTATTTCAAAATAATTATGCTCGAAGTGAATCATTTAATTGTACTTAACTCCACTAGAAAAAAAATATTTTAAGATACAAATTAAGTCCTAGTTATTCACACTATCTGAAGAACAGAAATATTTACAAAAACAGAAATAGTCCTTTTTCCTTTTTAGTACATGGCATTGAGGATCCTGCATTTTCTTCATGTTGGACACGCAGGTGAAATCTTAATTTTTTAAAAAATATAACGAAGTGCATCCTTCTGACTTGTGCCATGGACTATCTGAAAAAGAGAAGAAAACTGGTAGAGAGGAGGGCGGTGGGGAAGCTGCTTTTTATTACTTTGACCATAACATAGTTATGGTCAAAGTAATAAACACAGTTAAAAGTACATCATTGTCTTTCAACAAAACCAGCAGCCTCCTCCTTTGCCCCTTACCATCTGTGAGGTTATGTTGTCATCTCCCAGAGCTGCCCAAGTGTAAGTCTTTGAACTGTGCCCACCTCTGCTCGGATTCTTCTGTCTCCAAGCATCTTTGCCTCCCCTTGCCACTGGCAGCCCCGCTCTGTGAATCCTGCCTCTATCGTGGGCCCCATTCACCTGCTCTCTATGCCTCTTGGTGTAACACGTCAGCACTCATGACTTTTCAGACTTCTCAGTTTCATATTTTTTAAACTTTTCTCCTCAGAGGCCAAGGCCAAGAAGGAGGAATGGCTTCGATTGGAGAAACCACTTCCTTTTAATTTGTTTTGCATATTGGCATCTCACTTAAGATTCCTTATTTTAAAAAAGACTTTTATTGCTTTAAAAGTAATTTCAAAATGACTGATGTGGATAAAAATCCAAATTCTTTATTATATTACTTAAGGTACTCTGTAATCTATCTCATATTTATTTCTTGAATTGACTTTCCTATGTACCCTCTTCATTCCAGCCAAACTACCCTATTCATGTTCTCTAATTGTGTCAGGCTCACTTTACATTCCACAGCTGTATTTACTCCTGAATACTTAAAAGGCCTGGATCCCTCCCCTGGATCTACCTCTTATCAGATATATAGATTATTAACTTTACTGAGCCTTGGGTCTTGTAACTGTGAAGGAGGAATTTGGCTATTCTTCCCTCATACAGGAATGAGAGTCATAAAAACCTTTGAGTGGAGTGCTTCAGGGGGAAAAAAAAAGTGTGTATAAAAGTAACATTCTTTCCAAATAAATTTGTCAAACATGTTCTGCACACCCTATGCCTCATTTTTCCTCCATCTTCTTCCAGTCTTTTAAAAAACTAAGTTGTTTTCTCTTCATTTTATTCAATATGTTTACATCAGTTTTATACAATTTTTTAAACTTTCTGATTAAAAATATCTACTTAGTCTCCTAATTTTATTTCTCTCCCCTTACTCACTTTCAAGCTGTGACACTCCCCTGTTGTGAGCAGAGAAATAAATGAATGATTAGAGAAATTTTAAAAGAAAGAGAATGATGATAATATAGATGATATAAAAATCCTATATAATAAAATGCTAATATGCAAATTGTCCCCTCGACTGGGAGTTCAACCAGGAGTTAGACCAGGGGGCAGCTCCTCCCCCACCACCCTCCTGCCAGCCTGGCCTGATCGACCCCGATTGGGGCGGGCCAGCCAGACCACACCTGTGTACAAATTCATGCACTGGGCCTCTAGTATTTTATAAAATAGAAGCATAAAACAAAGTAATATTTTAAAAGAAAAAGAATATAGAGAATAAGATATTATGTAATAATATTGTATAAAGTAGAAATATATTGGAATAATGTTTAGTTTAAGGTACATTACTAAATGCCCTTGACTGACTAGGGTATATATAAATCCATATATTTAGCCAGTCAAGTATTTATTAAGGATCTTCTGTGTACTCGGACCTATGCTAGAACATATAGAAGATGTAAGCCATGGCCTCTTCCATTTGTTCATTCATTCGTTTATCCATTCATCCAGACATCATATTAACTGAGCACCATCTACATGCAAGACTACACAGGCCCTGAGGCTACACTAGAGAACAAATCATACAAAAATCCCTTTCCCTTCTTAGGAAGGTGTATTGAGGACCTTGTAGTTTCTTGTGGTACAATCAAGTAAATCAGAAACACTTTTTAAATATTTCTAAATCTAACAAAAGAGCAGCTTTCTGGCTCTTGTAATGGGCTTTTGTTTCATGTGCTTGAATCCAGGATTTGCTTTCCTAGCATTATTGCTAATTCTTGGGCCCTGCACATCCCCACTTAACCAAGGGCAAATGGCACAGTCTCACCTGAAAAGGTTGAATATGCTGTGGAACTAGCTCCTGTTCCCTCAGGACCCATAAAAAATTCCCCAAATAAAGGCAGAGAACTGCTTTATTAATCAGTTTTTGTTGACACTGATAGATGATCCTCTGGGCTCTCAATTTAGAAAATCACTTACTCCAGGCAGACACTAAGTGACTACCAAATGAAAGAGGCTCAGTCTGCCTAGTGATTTATAACCCGGGGCAAAGGAGGAGGCTGCTGGTTTTGTTGAAAGATGCTGTGGGGCCAGAGAGTGTTGTGCTATAATTAGTGCAAGAAGCTTTCACAAAAACAATCTCACTATATCCTCCCATCTCTACAAGTACTTGCAGATGAGAGAAACAAAACAAAAAAAACCCTCAAAGCAATCAATGACTTGCCCCTGGTTTTACAGTATTTAAGATACAGAGTTGGAGCTTGAACCTGGGTCTGATTCCAAAGTCCATGTCTTTTCTCCTATGCCACATATCCAGGCATATTGGTAGCACGTTATGGAGAGCCTGGTGCTTAATCATCGCTTAGATCCGTGGGAAACCACTGAAGGTTTCCGAGCAAAGGGATAATATAATCAGTTAGGCACTTCAGAGAAATTAATTCATCAGTGAAATACTAGATGCATTGGAAAAGGGAAAGATTAGGCAAAGAGAGCAGTCTAGAGGCCACTTAAATACTCCAAGCCATGGTTTCCTAACGTGTGTTTCTTGAACATGAGTGACTACATGCTGATGAAGGTTATATGAAAACAGAGTTCCAGGACAAGCACCTCTGAAAAATATCAGTTTTATGCTAATGTGTATATGGATGGCCAAGAGGAAAGTGATGTATGCTGCACTTTTCAAACATTAATTAACAATAGAAACCTTTTATTTTCTAGGACAATTTTTTAGGAATGACTCTTCTGCTAGAAACCAGCAAGAAATAGTGAGAGGTATTAGTGTGGTGGCAGGTGAACCAATGTAGTGGCAGGAGGAGTGGTAAAGGGGTTGCAGACATTACTGTAAAGAGTGATAGAAGCCATAGGATCTGATATGTGATGAGAAATGGAAGAAGAGGAGCGAGAGTTGAGGGAGAACTGTGAAATATGACTCTGGTTGAAGTAATGTCATGGCAATGAGAGTAGAGAGGGAGCAGTAGGTTGGGGAGTATAGATTTCTTACCCTCTGGCCTTGACCTTTGCCTCCTTCCTCTTGCAGGAAAACTTCCTGCATTTTCTTATGTGCAATCTCCCCTGACTCCTAATATCATCCACTGATCTGCCCCAACACAGAACTGACACATTATGCCCGTTTACAGATTTGTTTTTCAGACCTAAATAAGTTATTTGACATCAATATATGGTGGGATTTCAAAGTAACAAGATTTGTTTCTATAAACGTGATGATAAAATTACTTTCATCCGTCTATATTCACATTCACAACATATTCAGACTTCTTTAATTTTTTTTCTTATACAAAGTATATTCTGTATTTACTGTTGTTGGATAAGATTCCAAAAGTAAACTTTAATTGATTAATATTCCTTAGATGTCTTAGTTGTGTTCATTACAAATTTCATGAAAATAATCTTAAACAAAATGCTGAATTTTAAACAAAAATGCAACACATAGAGAGATTAAGAATTGCTTAATTTCGGTTAAAACTAGAATCGTTATCAGTTTCTTTGACCTGTCTTACCCGTACCTCACCAAGCCCACCCAAGCCATTTTCAGTGGCTTTTCCATACACATGGCCTCTCTTGGCTCATGCTTCAGACTTTCCTAAAAGCTCTCAAACAAGCAGCATCGGACCCCTGTGTACCTTGTACCACTTGTTAAGTGGCTTCAGGCCTGGCACTAGCAGCAGCCAGCATTGGTTCACAGCTTGGCCTCACTGTGGGAACTTCCAAGCTCAACACAAGTAGCAGCCTTTTGCAGATCAGTTCATGCCAGGTGACCCAGGCAGGACACAGGCAGTGTCAGACCTTGCACCTCCCTGGACAGCTTCAGACCACCATACCACACCCAATTACAACCAACCACCTTCACCAGTGACATTCTCAAGGAGCGGACTCAGTGGGAACCAAAGCCCCATTGAAGGAAGTCCTGTTCCACAGGGTCAGTCCCTGCACAGCAGCTCCTCTGCTGTAGTCCCAGTTGGTCCTCGCAGCCAATTGGTATCTGGGGGCCAATCCCTCCCAGTGACATGACAACAAAGTCAAGGCTCAAAAGGACAGTTCACACAGCCCACATAGGGACCACACCTAGGGCACTCCGCTTGGGTGACTGGGGAGGCTGTGCCACTAAGCCCTACAGGACACCTACTCATAAGGAAACAAGCACAGGGAAGCAGCCAAAATGATGTGACAAAGAAACAGGTCCCAAATGAAAGAACACAAGAAATCTCAGAAACAAACAAACAAACAAAAACTAAATGAAATGGAGGCAAGCAAACTACCAGATGCAAAGTTCAAAACAATGGTTATACGGAAGCTCAAGGATTTTAGTCAGAACTTCAACAGCATAAAAAAAGGACATGAAAATTGTAAAAAGAACCAGTCAGAAATAAAGAATGACTAATTAAAATGAATAATACGTTACGGGAAGTCAACAGTTGAGAAGATGAAGCAGAGAAGCAAATCAGCAATTTAAAAGATAAGGAAGCAGAAAACACCCAATTAGAACGGGAAAAAGAAAAAAAAAAATTTTAAAAAGGAGGATAGTGTAAGGAGCTTCTGGGCAACTTCAAGAGTACCAACATTTGTATCATGGGGATGCCAAAAAGGAGAAGAAAGAGGAAGAAATTGAAAACCTACTTGAAAAAAAAGACAGGAAACATCTCTAACTTGGCAAAGGAAATAGACATACAAGTTCAGGAAGTTCAGAGAGTCCCAAACAAGATGAACCCAAAGACACTTCATAATTAAAATGCCAAGGGTTAAAGACAAAGAGAGAATCTTAAGAGAATCAAGGAAAAAGCAGTTAGTTACCTACGAGAGAGCTTCCATAAGACTGTCAGTGGATTTCTCAAAAGAAACTTTGCAGGCTAGAAGGGATTGGCATGAAACATTCAAAGTGATGAAAAGCAAGGACCTACAATCTTACTTTACCCAGGAAAGCTATTATTTAGAATTGAAGGACATATAAAGAGCTTCTCAGACAAGAAAAAACTAAAGGAGTTGATCACTACCAAATCAGTATTATAAGAAACATTAAAGAATCTTGTTTAATAATAAGAAAAAAAGATTAAAAAGTGACAATAAGTACATATCTATCAACAATTACTTTAAATGCAAATGTATTAAGTGCTCCAATCAAAAGACAGAGTGATGAATGGACAAAAAAAAAAAAAAAAGAGAGAGAGAGAGAGAGAGAGAGAGACTCACTTCTGATGGAAAGACACAGACAGTAAAGGGAAGGAAAATGATATTTCATGAAAATGGAAACAAAGCTGGGATAGCAACACTTATAACTGACAAAATAGACTTTAAAACAAAGGTATAACAAGAGACAAAGAAGGACCCAAAAATTCCACTTCTGGGTATTTATTCAAAGAAACCCAAAACACTAAATTGAAAAGAAATAGGCACCCCTATGTTCATTGCAGCATTATTTACAATAGCCAAGATATGGAAGAAACCTAAGTGTCCATCAATAGATAAATGGATAAAGAAGTGATGCATATATGCAAAAGAGTATGATTCAGCCATAAAAAGAGCGAAATCTTGCCATCTGCAACAACATGAATGGACCTAGAAGGTATTATGCTAAGTGAAATAAGTCAGACAGAGAAAGACAAATGCCAGATGTTTTCATTTATATGTGGAATCTAAAAACAAATAAAAAACAAGCAGTACAGAAACAGACTCATAGATACAGAGAACATTTTGACAATTGCCAGATGGGAGAGGAGTTAGGGGGATAGGCAAAAAAGGTGATAGGATTCAGAAATACAAATTAGTAGTTACAGAATAGTCAGGGGGATGTAAAGCAGAGCATAGGGAATATAGTCAATAGTACTGTAATAACTATATATAGTATCAGATGGGTACCAGATTTATTGGAGTGATCACTTGGTAAGTTATATAAATGTCTAATCACATGATTATACACCTGAAACTAATATAATATTACTAGAGGACCAGTGCACGAAAATTTGTGCACGCGGGGGGGCGTCCCTTAGCTCGGCCTGCGCCCTCTTGCAGTCCAGGAGCCCTCAGGGGATGTCCAACTGACGGCTTAAGCCTGCTCCCTGCCACGGCCTGCTGCACTGGCCAGCCATGAGCCAGCTTCTGGCTGAGCAGCACTCCCCCTGTGGAAGCGCACTGACCACCAGGGGCAGCTCCTGCATTGAGCATCTGCCCCCTAGTGGTCAGTGCGCATCATAGCTACCAATCGTTTCACTGTTAGGGTCAATTTGCATATTACCCTTTTATTATATAGGAGGATATGTCAACTGTAATTTAAAAATAAAAAAGGGTAAAAAAAAATATTGTTGATTTTTTGTTTTGGTTTGGTTTTTGTTAATCCTCACCCAAGGGCATTTTTTCCATTGAGAGAGAATGGAAAGGAGGGAGGGAGGATGGGGGAGAGGAGAGAGAGAGAGAGAGAGAGAGAGAGAGAGAGAGAGAGAAACATCAATGTAAGAGAGACACATTGATTGGTTGCCTCCTGCAGGCACCCAGACTGAGGCTGGGGAATGAATCTGCAACCCAGGTACATGCCCTTGACCAGGAATCAATGCTCTAAACACTGAACAACATCTGCCAGGGCTATTTTTGATTTATTAACATGGAACTCATAACCAACAGAACTATAACTCATGCCTGAAGGAAAAGGAAGCTTATCTAATATGTGTTTTCTCCATAAGACACATTACAGCCTTCTTGTACTTATCAACACTAGACAGCACTCTATTGCTAAGCTTATGAGCCATTTTAAACAGTGAAATCACCAACAAAAAAGCACAAAAATGAAAAAATGTTTACTTAGACCACAACAAGGACACTTCTTTACAGTATGAGAGCTGAAACAAGACAGCAGAGTGTTGCCTTTTTTGAGCTTAGCTGGAAATGTGTGTTGGGCTACCAAATTTTCAACCACCCTACACATGTCTACAAATTATCTCAAAAGCCCACAAGTATTATCTTGGGGTTACAAACAAATTTTAATGAGTAGATGAATTGATAAATACAGAATTCATAAATAATGAGGGTAAACTCTATATTATTACAAAATCCATAGCTTTAAATTCTTTAATATATAAATATGAATTTATATACTATATAACATATTACATTTATATAAATTATATGTTATATAATATATATGTGCTGTAATTATATAAGTATAAATTGAAACAATATTTACCTTAAGAATTTATTTTAATATTTCACTTCATAAGAATAGTGTGCATCTTAAATTATTATGGAAAAGTGAAAATATTCAACTAACTCCATGCTAATTGAATAATTTCATGCTGAATGCATGTCTTTTAAATGCCTGTCCTTGCTCTCTTTGAAACATGTTTTTAAAAGACTCGAGTTTATCTTATGAAATATATATGTCAGCGTGTGAACTCTCAATAAATGTTAATTAAAGGTGATTTCCATTGTGTTGGTAACTAAAGAAAATTTATGAGAGGGGTAAATGTTACAGTGTTAATAGCAAACATTTAAATACACTGATAGGTCATCATCCAAGTTCTTTTAAGGAAATCTTTCTACATGATTTAAGTGTGGCATTCTAAAGTATAATATTATTGTGTTTATTTCTTTTCCTGCTTTTAGTTTGATAATATCTGTGATTTGAGTAATTTCCTGTTCTTTTCAGTGAATACTTCAGAGCAGAAGAAACCACTTCATGATCATTATCAACAGATGTTAAGTTGCTTGGTCCTTATTTTAAAGTATCTATGATTATTTATCACAGCTTTTCTGGGCTTATGTATTTAACACAAAATTATTTTTGATCATGTTTATATGTACAAATGACATGGCAGGTGTTTTTACAAGTGACACAAAGTTTAACTTCAACAACTGCTGTTGCAGAAAAAGATGACAAAATAGACACACAAGCTGCATAGTTACATATAAACATAAATTTAAAATAAATCTCCATTCATTACTGTGACCGTCTCAAAAAGAGCCTTAGATGGTAGTCATGGAACCCATGTTTTCAGTGAGGAATCTTCCACTATCTTGCCATTTAACTAGGCCTTAGTTTTCTCATCTATAATATGAGAAGGTCAGATTAGAAGTCTTTAAGATCCTTTTCAGGTGTTTATGACTCTAAATATTATTAATTAAAGCCATATAATAGCAAAGCAAATCATTAAAATGTAAACATAAGTATAGACTGTCCTTTAATTAAATAATTAATTCCAGTGGAAGATTATAAAGATCTACCCCATTTTAGGTATTCATTCATTCAGTGTGTACTTATTTTGCATTTATTGAACCATGTTCTGTACCTACCCGTGGGAATGGCAAGGGTGAAAAAACAGACATATCTCTCACTTAGCTGAGCGTTAAGTTGCTGAGCAACGTGTTTCAAGCCAGATCCAGCCTTGGGCAGAGGCAATGTCTTTGGCCTTAGAGGGGGTTCAGTATGCACACCAAGGCCTTTTCTGAACCCCTCTTTCCCTCCCAGTTTGCCATGGCATTAGCCTCTCCTTTTGCTAACTCTGAAATGGCAACTTTTAGAGTTGTTGATTTTTTTTTCCAACTTAGACCACAAAAGTCATCTATAAACAACCACTGCTATGTTGGATATATGCTGCCTAGGCAGAAATGAAAGCTTCCTGTTTCTGTCCTTGATTAGTTTTCTTTCTTAGCCTCTTAACACACCTTTCTAACTACCATCACTCCAAAATCTCCCACTTACAAAGCAAAAAAAGGAAGTATTTAGAATGAAAGGAACTCTTAAAAATAAAATCTTATCTCATAAAAATGACATGCGTAACTTCCCTCGGTCTAAAATGTATTTAATGAGTGTAGGGTTTATCAATTCAATAAACTGCATTTTCTGCAGAATGCACAGAATAAAGACAAAAGCTGTAACATTGAAAATATTAGAATCCATGAGGTAAATACAGGGTGGGCAAAAGTACGTTTACAGTTGTTTGTATGGAAAACAATACAGTAATTAATAAAAAATACAATAATAAACTCTGTTTCGCATATCACAACTATAAACCTACTTTGCCCCACCTTGTATATTAAAGCTTTTTTTTTTTAACAGTTGCTGTTATCCCTGTTCTCCTTTTTATATCTTTGCTTTTGCAGTGTGAAGCAGTGAGGGTAAGGAGGAGGAAGAAGTTGCTTTTAGTAACTTAAAAGCATATGGATCTGGGGACTTTACTTTCTCTTTTCTAAGACACGAGAGGAGGAGTCTGGCCTGACTTGGAGAATCGAGGCCAAGTTTAAGTTGTTCTTCCTCACCATGCCACAAATAGCCAACATCTGCAGCTCATTATGTGGCCCATCTTCTCTAATTTTTCTAATTCCCACCCAAACACAGAAGACAGGAATGAAAGGGAGCCCAGAGAGATGAAAGTGGTGGGATCAAGATGACAAAAACAGAGAAAAGAGACTCGGGGGGGGGGGGGGGGGGGCGGGGGAGGGAAAGGAGGGAGAGAAATTGAATTATGATGGGAGCTGCACCACCAGCCATTATTTAACGAAGACATTAAGGCCATACGTAAAGCTAATTTCATAGGACGTTTGTGTTCCAGAATGGATATGGAAAGAAGAAAGTTAGAGTACATTATAAGTATCAGAGCATTAGGGCATCAAAGATAAACGCCTTCTCCATCATTTTGACAATGGCCAGTCATGCTTCAGATTACATTCTTATATTGCCCATCAATAAAGTAAAATACATTTTTAGGACATACAAGTTCCTAACAGCTTAACTTTCTAAACAGTGTTAGATTTTAGCCAACATACCCAATTTCCAAATGTTTGAAGGAGTTTTGTTGTACAACTATTTGCTTTCTTAACAATTGATTGTAATTTTTCTTAGTTTCTCATATTTTAAAACACCAGTACTACAACAAATAGCAAAATAGCATTGTCAGTTGGAAGTTGACTATATTAGGTATATATTCCAGTAATTAATATAACATATTTGGGACAAAGAGAATTTAGAGTTTACTAAAACAATTTTAATGTTAAACAGCAATTTCATGCTTATCCTTCATGGTGCCATAAAACCTCAGGAAATGACGTTCCATATTATCGAGACCAGCCCCTTCATTTTACAGCCGAGTAAACAGATCTGAGGAAAGACCTGTCCAAGCCTGACCAAGTTTGCTCAGATTTCAAGTTCCAGCCCATCCACTCTCAATTGACCTCTATGGTACCCGTAATTTGTCGCTGACTATAGAAAACATGCCACAAAAGTACAGTTTACCCATGTTAAAGCTTTTCTAGCACAATGTGCCTGGGATTTTAGAAATCAATTCAGTTTCTTCAGGTCTTTCAAAATAATTGGGAGTTCCCTCATACTATTCACATACCTCACTGTACATGAAAATGATTCAGACAATTTCTCTAATATATGCTAAATGTCTCTATAAATTTTTTCGATTTGCCTTTTGATATTTATGTTTATACTAGTAGCCCATCGCACGATGTCGCGCACAGTAAGCAGCCCGCCACTTCCGTGGGAGCCGGCGGGAGCCTCACTGCTTCCACGGGAGCAGTGCAGCTTCCGCAGGAGGTGGGAGGGAGCCAGCTGCTTCCATGGGAGGTGGGCCCGCTGTCTCCTCTCCGGGCCTGCGCTCGGCCGCGGAGGCTGTGGGCTGGCCCACCTGTCCCCCAGAGGCCCTTCGAGGCTGGGGCATCACTGCCGCCATGAAGCAAGCGTCCTGCCAGGCCGCTCACGCTGTCCACTCTCAGCAGCAGTCTCCCCAGGACTGGGGGACTCCAGCGAGGCTGAGGGGACTGGGCGCCACCATCTTGTGGCTATGGGTGCCGCCATCTTTGTGACAGAGTGATGGTTAATTTGCATATTACCTTTTTATTATATAGGATTATTAGCTAGGATGAGCTGTCTGGCTTAGAGTATAAATTCTTAGAATAATAATTTTTAAAAAAATCCTGTGCCCCACCCTGCCCAGAGCTGCATTGTAGAAAGCCTGTGATACATTTTTAAAAAACATTTTTTTCTGAAAAAAATTATTTTCTAATACAAATAAAATTCTTGCTCATTGTAAAAAAAAAAAAGATTAGAAATGCATATGATAACTGTAATCCTACTACTTTTTTATTGTTGTTAAATATCAATAAGGTCACCATTTTAACCATTTTAAAGTAAACAGTTCAGTGGCATTAAGTACATTCACATTGCTATACAACCATCAGTGCTATTTATCTCCAGAACTCTTTTATCAGCCTGTACTTAAAGTCTGCAGCCATTAAACATGAACTTCCCATGTCCCATCTCCTGGTAACCACTGTTCTAGTTTTTGTCTCTATGGATTTGACTATTCCACAGAGTGAAATCATATAATATTCGTCCTTTACTTTCATAGAGGCTTAATCTGAGTCACATTAAATATGTGTATATATGGCAGAGTGGGAGGCATTAGGCAAGATTACTTTCTAAACGGTGACATATAATTTTATTCAGAGGCACATAGTACTGGTTTTCTCCCTTTTGTTGAGGTCACCAGCCATTGATGATCCTTGTCTGGATCCATTCATTAGGGATTGCAAAATGATAATTTTGTAATATCATCATTTCTTCTTTGTTTATTAATTAGAATTCTCCTAAAAAGAGAAACTTCCTTTCACCAATTATTTGGCTACCCTGAGGTAGAGTTCGTGCAGGAGAGTCATGACAAATACTTGATTTATTCCCTTGATATACCAGTTTTCAAAATGCTTAATTAATACTATCCTCCAAAGGTGAGGGGTTTATTTCTTTTTATTATGAACTCATATATCTTAACAAAAGGAAGATAAACCATCCAATCAAAACATGGGCAAAGGACTTAAATAGACACTTTTCGAAAGTAGATATACAGAAGGCCAAGAGACATATGAAAACATGCTCAAAGTCACTAATCATCCGAGAGATACAAATCAAAACAACAATGAGGTACCATCACACGCCTGTCAGAATGGCTATCATCAACAAATCGACAAATGATAAATGCTGGTGAGGATGCAGAGAAAAAGGAACCCTCGTGCACTGCTGGTGGGATTGCAGACTGGTGCAGCCACTGTGGAGAACAGTATGGAGTTTCCTCAAAAAACTAAAAATGGAGCTCCCATTTGACCCAGTGATCCCACACCTAGGAATATATCCCAAGAAACTAGAAACACCAACCAGAAAGGACATCTGCACCCCTATGTTCATAGTAGCACAATTTACAATAGCTAAGATCTGGAAACAACCTAAGTGCCCATCAGCTGATGAGTGGATTAGAAAACCGTGGTACATCTACACAATGGAATACTATGCTGCTATAAAAGAGAAAGAACTCTTACCATTCACATCAGCATGGATGGAGCTGGAGAGCATTGTGCTAAGCAAAATAAGCCAGTCGGAGAAAGATAAATATCACATGATCTCACTCATTTGTGGAATATAATGATATAATGAACAACATAAACTGATGAACATAAATAGATCCAGAGATAGAGAAGCATCGAACAGACCATCAAACCTCAGAAGGAAGGCAGGGGAGGGGTAGATAAGAGATCAACCAAAGGACTTGTATGCATGCATCTAAGCATAACCAATGGACACACAACCAATGGACACTAGGGGAGTGAGGGCATGTATGGGGGTGAGTGGGTAGAGGAGATGTCCGGGGAGAGGTCAGTGGCAGGGGGGAAAAGGAGACATATGTAATACTATATGTAATACTTTAAACAATAAAGAATTTTTAAAAGAAATATTGGGAATAAATATTGGGGAGAAAATGAGAAATAGAATAGGATCATAGTCAAATTCCTATAAAGCCTCTCCCCAGCTTTGTGGCATTGCTCAAGTTACTCAACAGTTTTTTGTTTTATTTTAAATTTTGTATTGTAATGCTTATTTCATAGGGTTATTGTGAGAACTAAATAACAACATACAAAAGTACTTAACACAATAAATATCAACCACTCAATGAATAAATAAATGTTAATCATTACTTTCATAAGATATAAGAGAAGAATTAATTTGTACTTTTTGTGTATTCATTTGATAAGCGTGTATTGAATAACTTTATTTCATGAATTATTTGGTAAATATTTATTGAATGACTTATTTGCTAAACACGCTCATGTACTCTTCCTTTCACTTACTCAACAAGTTCTTATGAATGGCACATGGGCTAGACTTTGGCAATGTAATAATGGGAAAGATGGACGTGGTCCCCACTTTAATAAAACTTCCAGTCTTCCATTTTACCAGAAGTCATAAATTATGCTATGTTTGAATAAGTTATTTTTATATTGACAACGCCTCTCTTAGAACCTCTAGTGTGCTAGTGACTAATTTGCCTGGAAATGATTTACTTATTGGACTATATTACTGGATGTTCAATTCCTGTTTAGCTCAAACCTCTACTAAAATGATAACTGCTGGGATAAGTTGTTCAGAATTTATCTGCACTTCCCTTACAAATTACAATTTTGCTTTTTTTTTGTCAGAGCTCATAAAGTACAGAGCCAAAGGGAACGTTAGTTCCTAGGGAAGAAAAAGTTCTTTATGTTAACTGAATGTTTCCTGTTTTCAAGCCCCAACAAAATTTAGCTGACTGACACATTTTTTCAGTGTCTTCAAAGTCTTTTCAGGTTATATTTTGTTTCATGGTGGTTTTTTTTAATTGAAAATACATTTGAATACCCAAGTAACAAAATATTTCAGGGAGAAACTAAGATGGAGGCATAGGTAAGCACCTAAACTGCTGCCCCACACAACAATTTCAAAACTACAACTAAAAGACAGAACGGACACCATCCAGAACCACAGGAAAGCTGGCTGAGTGGAAATTCTACAACTAGAAGGAAAGAGAAAAGCTCACAGAGAAGGAGCGGCAAAGAGCTGAGGTACGGAGATGCGCGCGCAGAGAGGAAGGGCGGCGGAGTGCCTGGCTGGCTTTCTCTGGCGAGAGGGGAAAGGAAACCCCCGGCTGCACTGAACCCCAGTTCTGACTGCACTGAACCTCAGTTCCGGGCGAAACCCTCTGGACCCAGGCTCATACAGGGGGAGTTTGGACTGTCAGGCGGAGAGAAAGGCACACGGAGACTCAGAAACTCGGAGACTCAGGGGAGCCGCTGCGGCAGGGGTCTGGAGGCGCGAGTGTGCACAAGGACTGACTGCGGAGGTTACCACAGGCTGTCCCTGGCAGAGGGGAGTCGGAGGCTTCTGACTGCACTGAACCGCAGTTCCGGGCGAGCCCCTGGGGACCCACGCTCTTACGGGAGAAATCTGGACTGTAAGGCGGAAACTCGGGAACCAAGGAAGGCAGAGGTCTGGAGACTCACGCGCAAGGGCAGGGCTGATGGGAAGCCAAGACTTTCTGCTCCACCCTGAGACTCTGCCCCTTCCAAGCTGAGCACAGAGGCCTTGGCTATCTGGCAAGGCTAATCCTATAAGGCTTTCTCCAGCACCGAAAATCTCCCAGTGTAGACACAGCTGATCCTCATAGCCAACTGGCCTGGAGGTCAATTCCTCCCAGTGATACCAACAACAATCAAGACTTAACTACAACAAGGCTGTACACACAGTCCACAAAGGGGTACACCAAGAGTGTCCACCTCAGGTTAACTGGGGAGGCAGACCCACTGGGCCATATAGGAAACCTAGCACACAAACATACCCTACCAACTCAGGGAAGCAGTGAAAAATGGGGAGACAAAGAAACAGATCACAAATGAAAGAAATGGAGGAAAACAAATGACTGGATATAGAATTCAAAACCACGGTTGTAAGGCTTTTCAAGAATATCCTAGAAAAGGCCAATAAATATAACGAGACCCTCAAAGATATGAAAAAGGACCAACTAGAAATTAAACATACACTGACTGAAATAAAAAATATTATACAGAGACCCAACAGCAGACTAGAGGAACGCAAGAATCAAGTCAAAGATTTGAAATTCAAAGAAGCAAAAAACACTCAACTGGAAAAACAAAAAGAAAAAGGAATCCAAAAATTTGAAGATAGTGTAAGAAGTCTCTGGGACAACTTCAAGTGTACCAACATCAGAATTATGGGGGTGCCAGAAGAAGAGAGAGAGCAAGATACTGAAAACCTATTGGAAGAAATAATGACAGAAAACTTCCCCGACCTGGTGAAAGAAATAGACTTACAAGTCCAGGAAGCCCACAGAACCCCAAACAAAAGGAATCCAAAGAGGACCACGCCAAGACACATCATAATTAAAATGCCAAGAGCAAAAGACAAAGAGAGAATATTAAAAGCAGCAAGAGAAAAACAGTTAATTACCTACAAGGGAGAACCCATAGGATTGTCAGCTGATTTCTCAACAGAAACTATGCAGGCCAGAAGGGAGTGGCAAGAAATATTCAAAGTGATGAATAGCAAGAACCTACAACCAAGACTACTCTACCCAGCAAAGCTATTATTCATAATGGAAAGTCAGATAAAGAGTTTCACAGATAAGAAAAAGCTAAAGGAGTTCATCACCACCAAACCAGAATTATATGAAATGCTGAAAGGTATTCTTTAAGAAGAGGAAGAAGAAAAAAGTAAAGAGAAAAATTATGAACAACAAATACATATCTATCAACAAGTGAACCTAAAAATCAAGTGAATTAAAAATCTGAGGAACAGAATAAACTGGTGAATATAATAGAATCAGGGGCATAGAAAGGGAATGGACTGATAATTCTCAGGGGGAAAGGGTATGGGGTGCAGGAAAAGACTGGACAAAAATCGTACACCTATGGATGAGGACAGTGTGGGGGGAGGTAAGGGCAAAGGGTGGGGTGGGAACCAGGTGGAGGGGAGCTATGAGAGGAAAAAGGAGAAACAATTGTAATAATCTGAACAATAAAGATTAATTAAATTTAAAATATATATATTTCAATTTAAATAACTTTTCAATATTTCAGTTAGTCAAAAAAAATATCAGACTCATGTTTATTTGATCTTTTCATAAAATTATCTAAAGCTAAAGTGGAAAAACAGTAAGAAAATCTCAGAAACTTTAAAACATTACGGGTGCAGTCATACACCTTTATGCTAAGGAAGGTACAGAGATAGGCAAGGGACAGATACAACACTGAAGAATATGGCATTCCAAAAAATCTGTGCAAGAATTTTATACGTGGAGCCATTCCCTTAATCAATTGAATATTTTCTACCTTTAAATATACATGGTATATATCAGGGTCCCAATCTCAAATGCCTACAAGGTCCATAAAAGTAACATAAATGAGGGAAACAGCCTGGGTATCATGTTAGTACATGGCATTTACACTGAATGGGTGGGGTAGACTATGCTCTTTTTAAAAGGGACAGCCCTTTTAAAGTACCTCTAAAGTCAGTCTCAGCTAAATGCCAATTAATTGCTGTAAAGTTAGAATGTGAATCCAGTGTTATCAAATCTAATAATTTTTCAAGAGAGGCTGACAAGTCAGATTTTTAGTGGCAAATACACCAATTTTTAATTGTGCATACTAAAAATATCTGCAGAATGGCTGCTAGTTTATAGTCTCTGGCATGAAATACACCCTTATAGTATGGATTAAAGTCTATCTTACATATTTTAAGAGATTTAGGTAGCATCTTTCCTCCTTTTTCTGATATAGAAATCTGTAGAAATAGTTACATATCCCTAAACTGTTACAACCTATTATGAATAACTGGAAATGTGGCATTTCCATGAAATTAGGCTATTTATGTTTGCCAGAAAGCACATTAAAATATTTTGTAATAGCTAACTTAGTGAACTAGAAACAGCTGTGTTTGGTGAAATGTTTGTTAGAATCTATTTTTAAGCCTTTTAAAATTTTTATTTTACTTTGCTTGAGTATTAAAGTTGGTATCAAGTGAAAAAAAGTTAAAATTATACTTAGTTAATATTATATAGTTTTCTCCACTTTCTAAAAAACTAAGACAAGCTAAAGGACTATCTCTCCAAATATCATAAAAACCAGATTTGTTGGAAAATTGTTAATTTCTGAATATTCCACCCTTTTCTGAGGAAATTCCAGAATAATCTGTTATATAATTGCCATGGGTAACAGCCATCCATCTGTTACCATTCATTATGGTAATTCAAGAAATTTATAACGTAATTGGTTCATATTAGTTCATAAACTAAAAGATTCTGAGGATCTAATTTCAGGTTTAAATGTGACATTTATAATACACATTTAGTTATTTAAAAATTCTATTTTCTTGCCCTTTGACGAGTTTTTGTTAGGATTCAAATATTTAGATATTGGATTTTCTGGTTTATTGATGGATTTGCATCCCTCTGAATCTGAAATTTGGCCCAGCCACCTGTAGCAGTTATTTATGTTGAGGAACTATGGGCTGAGTTAAGTGTCCTTGGAAGTAGATCATGTTAAGTACCTTCCCTGGGTGGCAAGCTGTCAAGAGAAAATGTCTGACAAGTTTTCCATTCAGAGGCTCTTTATAGTCCATTCCAACCTGTATAGGGAATGTGTATTCCACATACAATAAACAAATCCACAAATCTCCCACAGTCAGCATCAGGTTTATGTCCTCCTAAGTTTCACATATGTGTGCACCTGCACTCACACACACACACACGCTCACACACATACACACACACCCTTCAGGCTGCAGGTGTTCCTTCTAGACTGATTTCTTTATATTCTTTCAGCGATGTCCTTAATAATCCTTTTGGCCCAGTTCACATGTGCATGAGGAAATGGGAAGCCATACTTTGAGACTGCCTTCTGTGATATGCTCAACCCTTCATGCCACACTCCACTTTGCTAGATACTGATAGATTCTTCCGACATGTGCTAAGCACCTGCTGTATGCCAGGTACTATGAAAGCTTCTTGGACACTAGAATGACCCCTGCCTTCAGAGAGCTTCTTATATGGTGGACAGACGTGTGAGCATGATTTCAACACAATTGAGGAATGGGTGACATATTCCTCATTCATTAAATATTTTTAGTACCTTAATGTCATGCGGTCTTCTAGATACTTAGGATACATCAAGTGAACAAGAGATTCAAAGATATTCTGCCCTGAGACATCTGAAGAAAGGTTTACTATGAGGATTAGCCTTTATTTTCATGGTTAATAATTTTAGTTAACAAAATGGAATGGTTTCTACCCGCTAGCAATAAACAATCCAAAAATGAAAATGCAAAAAAAAAAAAAAAAGAACACAATTTAATTTATAATAGAATAAAAAAGAATAAACTACTTAGAAATAAACTTAATAAAAATTAAACAGCTTGTCTAAATATGCTGCCAGGATTTAAAACCCCCTTACCAGCGAATTAGCAAGAATGGAACTCAAACATCCCCATATGCTGGTCCCAAGTTTCCATTTTATGGTATCAGTGGGGAAGTCCAAGCTGAAGCTTTGAGTTTTTGTTCTTTTTTAAAGAACACTTCCGTGACTAGCAGTGAAAGGCTTCATTGTCCATATGGTCTGCCTGCTACGAGGGGAAGTGGAGAGTAGTGCTGCCACACCACTCTGCTGGGAAGCATAGCTTCCCGGACGTGTCTATGCTAAATAAATAGTTATTCATGAATACTGGAAATAGTACTGTGGGCAGAAGCATCCTCAAAACAGGAAGGTGGGCACCAGAGGCCCCAGGTTTCTCTGTTGTGGGTAGTGGCAATGTCCCTTTCCTGAAACCTCAGAGCCTGGAGCTGGGAGACACTGGCTGACAGCGGGATAAGAGGGGCGGTTCCCTCAGCACCCAGGAGGAGGTCTGAAAGGTGGGCACCCACACCTACTCAGCACATAGGAAGCAGCCAGTCCCAGGGATCCAGCCCCCTGCTCTCTGGGGTCAGCCAGAGATAGACCCGTAGGACAGGGTCAGGGCAGGACAGTGAGATAAACCAGCTGTGGCATCTTCAGACGTTAGTAATCCTTGTGCTGGAGATGCTGTGGTCTCTAAGGGTCCCAGCTCCGTTTAGGTTTCTCACTGCCTAAGCCCTCTCCAGCACTTTAAAGATGCCCTAGTGGTGGGCCTTCTGCAAGCTAAACCGTCAGAGTCAACTGACAGCACAGTTATTCTGCAAATCCTGTCCCCACGCGTATCCTTCTGGTTCCTGTCTTGTGACTTTAGTGAATCACTGGCTTTAACCTGGCTCTGTTTCCTGACTCTGATAATCTCCTGACGCTTGTTTCAACAGCCCTCATGGCTTTGGTCCGGTGAGGTTCACTCTTTGAAGTTCTTGAAGAGGCAACTGGGTTTCCATCTGGCTTGTTTCCTGCCTTCCAGGCTTACAGCCGCTCCAAGCCACTACCTACGCTCCCCAGGATCTTTGGAAGCAGGGGGAAATAATGTTAAACAGGATTCAATAATTGTTAAAGTTTCAAGCAATTGCAGTTTTACTGGTACAAATATGATTTTTTAAAGCAATACCACTCATTAGCATGTATGTGCTTAGGCATGCTTTTTACCTACTTGGCTGTACATGTTATCTTAAAATTATTGTGACTTATCTTCGAAGTCTTGCATATAGCTAAGCACCTGTAATCCTCATCCACCACATCCATTACATCTGATACTTTCCCTCTTGGGAGGCCCTGTTGTCACTTGCGGCCTCCTGGTCACATTCCTGTGGTGGGCCACCAAAGGAGGAACAGACAGCTGTGCGACAACAGCCCGGATCTCTCCCCACTGCTGTGAGCCTTGCCAACCACACAGAAGGGAGAAGAGAAGCTGTGGGTGAGGCAGCCAGTGTTGTGTGGCAGCTTCTCTGTTCTTTCAAGTCGATGGATAGGCCAAGTTACTTTTCACTACTCCTCCTTTTCCATTGCCTTCTCGGACAGGTAAATTAGAATGGAAGTGAATGAGTAAATAAGACTTCTCCCAACTAGATCACTGGTTTTTATTTAAGTTTAAATTTAAAAAAAAAAAAATCAGTTTAAGATGGCCAGGAGACATTTGAAAAGATGCTCAGCATCACTATTCATCAGAGAAATGCAAATTAAACTGCAATGAGATATCACCTCACACCTGTCAGAATGGCTCTCATCAATAAATCAACAAACAACAAACACTGGTGAGGATGTGGAGAAAAGGGAACCCTCAGGCACTGTTGGTGGGAATGCAGGTTGGTGCAGCCACTGTGGAAAACAGTATGGAGTTTCCTCAAAAAATTAAAAATGGAACTTCCTTATGACCCAGCAATTCCACTTCTGGGAATATGTCCTAAGAATCCTGAAACACCAAGTTGAAAGAATATATGTGCTCCTATGTTCATTGCAGTGTTATTTACAATAGCCAAGATTTGGAAGCAGCCCAAGTGCTCATCAGATGAGTGGATAAAAAAAGCAATGGGCCAAAACTGGTTTGGCTCAGTGGATAGAGCGTCAGCCTGCGGACTCAAAGGTCCCAGGTTCGATTCCGGTCAAGGGCATGTAACTTGGTTGCGGGCACATCCCCAGTAGGAGGTGTGCAAGAGGTGGCTAATCGATGTTTCTCTCTCATCGATGTTTCTGACTATCTATCCCTCTTCCTTCCTCTCTGTAAAAAATCAATAAAATATATTTAAAAAAAAAAAAGCAATGGTACATTTACACAATGGAATATTACTCAGCGGTAAAAAACAAAAACAAAAACAAAAAAAAAACAGGAAATCTTACCTTTGCAATAGCCTGGATGGACCTGGAGAGTATTATGCTAAGTGAAATAAACCATTCATAGAAAGACAAATACCATATGATTTCACTTATATGTGAAATATATTAAACAAACTAACAAACAAAATAGAAACAGACATATAGATACAGAGGACAAAATAACAGCTGTCAGAGGAGAGAGGGTTGTGGGGCTGGCTGAAAAAGGTGAAGGGATTAAGCAAAAAACAACAACACCTCCTCATAGACACAGACAATAGGATAGGGAGGTAGAAGAGGGTAAATGGGGGGATAAATGATAATGGAAGGAGTCTTGACTTGGGGTAGTGAACACACAATACAATATACAGATGATATATTGTAGAATTGTACACCTGAAATCTATATAATTTTATTGACCAAGGTCACCCCAATAAATTCAGAGATCTGCAGAAGAGTCCTGGTCAGTGCACACTTTCTGGATACTGCTGAGGCTGGCAAAATAACTCCCGGAAAGGAGGTATGGAACAATCCACAGGGCCAAGAATAGTTCATGTTCCCATCAACCAGAATAGAAAGACCTCTTAATACATGGACTCTGAATAGAAGGGTATTGACTCAGTTGTGGGGCCAAATTAGCCCTAGACAACAGATAATTATTGGAAAGAAGAGTTTATATTTGAGAGCACTGGTGGATGAGTTAAAAGCAAGTGATGAAAGAACCAAACCGTTTCCAACAGTTTGTTAAGTTAACAGTATTTTAATTGAGACACATTTAACACAAAAATATTTAAGGGAATGCCAAAAAATTTTTTGTCTCCCAACATTGTAAAATTCACAATGTCTGGCAGTCAATCAAAAATTAGTAGGCATGCAAAGAAGCAGAAACATATGACATATAATGAGGAGAAGAAGCAATGAATAGAGTATACACAAATAGAATTAGTAGACATGCTATTACACATATTTTGAATGTTGGAAAAGGGTGGAGGAAAGCATGAGCATAATGCGAGAAGTAGAAGTTATAAAAAGACCCAGATCAAATTTCTGAAGATGAAAAGTACAGTAGCTGAAACAAAAAATGTACTTGATGGGATGAACAGCAGATCAGACACTAAAGAAAAAGAGATTAGTGGGCTTTATGATATAACTATAGAAACTATCCAAAATGAAACAAAGAAAAAAGAGTAGAAGATAAAAATGAACAGAACATCAGTGTTCTGTGTAGAGTTGTTCTCTCTTTTCCGCGTCAGCACGGAAAAGGAACGGGTCCGATTCTGAGTGGAGGAGCTGGGGATTAAGAAATAAAAGAAAGAAAGAGACCAGATAGAAAGATAGAAACAAAGCTGGGAGCCAGGTGGGACGCCATCCTCTCTGATGGAGAGGCAGGGACCCGGAGCCTACGCAGCAAGTTTATTTTATACGCCCAAATACCAGGAAGTAACACCAAAACTTAGGATCAAAGGAGCTTATTTGCATTCTTGAGTAGGCCCTAGTATTCCTGGTGCTTGTCTAGATTTACATATCAAAGCCCGCTCCCCGGCACCTGGACAAAGGTAAAAAGTCAGTACTGATAACGCGCCCCCCCCCCCCCCGCTCCCCTCCCCCACTTCTTGGGGAGGGCGTAACTGAGATGCGGCTCTGCCAGTCGCCTCGGGCTCAGCTGACAACAATTTAAGGAAATGCCCATGTGCCTTCCCAGGCGGCCCTCTACAGTTCTGTGAACATCATGTGGCCAAACATGAGCAATCAGAATCATAGAAGGAGGGAGGGAGACAGGAAGGAGAGGAGAGGGAGACAGAAAAAATATTTAAAGAAATAACACAAGAAAATTTCCCAAATTTGATGAAAACTATAAACCCACAGATACAAAACTTTGAGCAAATCTAAAGCCGAAGAAAACCACATCAAGACATAACATAAACAAATGTGATGAAGAAAAAAATGCCAAAATTAGCCAGAGATATGAGAAAGTCATTGGTCAGTTTACCAATTTGGTGATGTACTGGTAGTTTGGTCACTATGGAGAGAAAGTGCAGAGATTACTCTTTCTGAGAAAAACTTAAATGAAAGTGAAAGAGAGAAAGGGGTGACTGCATTCAAGATGGATTTTGTCTTTTTTTTTTTTTTAATGAGGAAAACTTGAGCAAATTTGTAGGTTGAGGATAATGTTAATGATAGTAAAATAAATGACATTGCTTAAGCCCTTACTTGTGTACCAGATACTATACTAAATAACTTTCATATACTGAGTCATTTAGTCTTCACCACAGTCTAATGAAATGGGGCTATTTTTGTCTTTTACAGTGGAAGAAGCTAAGGCACAGATTGATTCAATATTACTCCCAGTTACATAGTTAAAAAGTAGCAGAGCTGGAATTCAAACCAAATCCACCTGTGATATACCCGACTACTATATGCTGAGCCAGCAAAAGGAGAGAAGTAGAGGCTGTAAAGGAGAGAAGGGATAGCTGATGAGTTAATGTCTAGGAAGAGGCAGAGGAGAATATATTTGAGCGCATGGGTGGGTGAGTTGGTCTTCATCACAAGGACAGGAAGACTCTGTTTTTGAGATTTGGTGAAAGAAGTAAAGGGTGGATGTGAGTGTCGATAAATGAATCTGTTGATGTGGGGAATGAGTTTAGGTGGCCTAAATTTGTCTGATGAATGAGTTAGGTATATAGGAAAGCTAAAGCTTCATATAACTGTTACGGGGGCAAGTCAAACACAAGGAGTGATGAATTATTGTTGAGAGCTCGTTTGTATTTGGCAACTACTTCAAATGGCTATGTTGTATAGTCCCAGCAGTGAAAGGGAGAGGGAGAGGGAGATGTGCATGGTAAGGATTTCAAGTTTATGCTACCTCCCAAAGCATGGCAACTGTTTCTCAAAATCAGACCGAACTAGTAGGTAATGTCAAAGGAGGCCACAAGAATAGAGTAGGCTAATAATCGTGGCCACCTTGGTTTCCCTGCAGACACTCACACAAACACCTACTTGTTTCCTATGCTGACCCCCTTCCAGATAAGCTCTTACTGAGCTATTACTTTCCTTGGAATGTCCTAGCATTTCAATTTTTGACATTTTTTCCATGTTGTTACATTTCATCTATGAATCATGAACTCCTGTTAAACTTTTAGCTCTAGAGTAAATGTTTCCTTCCACTCTCAATTACCAACAAGCCAATTCAGTAACACAAGTATCTATTGTGCAATCATATTTATGAACTTGTGACATTATATCTAACCTTTCGTTGCAAATACTAGTTGACAATTTAAGATTGGTCTTTGTGCTCTATTTCTTAGATTCTGCATTTTTAAAACATGACAAACTTGCTATCCATTTGTATTATGCGGTGTGAAAATGCAACTATTTTTTCCAGGTTATGTTTATGCGTGAAGCGTTTCATCTACTCGAACTGAGTCTGAAGTTTTTAACCAGAGCTGGATCTGCTGAAAAAGACAATTTACAATTTTATGGAAATGTCAGCTTTTTATGAATATTAACTTCCAGATTATGATTTTTATTTTTAAGGAGGGTAAAATCCATTCTTCACAGTTTGGTCTTCCTTTTTTGTTTTTCAGTGGAGTAAACCATATGAAAAATAGCTTATCAGTCCTCTTTCTGAACATCTATGACTTAATCTTTTCCAATTTTGTGTAGAAACTACAAAGACACATCAGATGTTCACCCTGTCAGGCTTTCTTCAGTTTCTTAGGCACCAAAGGCAGTGGAGTGATGGAAACAGCAAATAGGAAAGGAAACCTCTCCATCCTCCTGCTTTTCCTGTGATCATAAAACTTGCCAACATGCATCCTTGGTCCATCTCCCAACAGCCTTCAAACTACTGCTATGTGAGAGGAAACTCAACGAGGGAAAATATAGCTGAGTTTTCACTATGTCTGAGCTAGGATCTGGCTGCCCCTCCCACTAGGATCTGATCATAGTACTCTCCAGTTTGAAATTCTGCTGTGAATCCTTACTGTTTTCAAGCCCAGTAGTTTTCAAGCTTATTTCAATCACCTTTTATTTTTAAAAAGCATTAACTGTGTGTCAGGGGAAGTTAGAAAATACAGATAAGCAAAAATAAAAAATATGAAAGCTGTACATTCTTACTCTCCAGAGAACATCCTTTTGATGCCTTAGTTCTTATCCTCCTAGATCAGTACCTCATTGATAGTCTCTATTTGATGAATTGTCGTCATACTCTTTTAATTCTTTAAATATGGTTTCCTTTCACACTTTGAACATATTTATAATAGTTGCGTGAAGTCTTTATTAGATTCAACATCTGCACCCCCAAGGCAGTTTCTGCCTTTCCCCCTCTATTTCTTCACATGTCTCATGCTTTTGAAAATAGGACCTTTCAGATGATATAGTGCAGCAATTCTGGATCCTCCCCAGGCTGTTCGTTTTGCTGTTTTGTTTTGTTATATTTGTTCATAAGTTTGCTTAGTGACTTGGCTGCACTAAGTCTGTGAAGTGTATTTCCCCCATAGTGTTCAGCCTCTGATGTCTCTGCTTAGATATTCCTTCCTTGTTTTTATTTTTAAGTTTGGCTTCCTGGTGATTGCCCCTACATAGCTTAGTGGTCAGCCACCGATGGGTCAGAGATAGTGTTTAAGCCTCCTGAGCTGCGTCTGCGTGTGGCTTGGGGACCACTTTTAGAGTTCAGGGAATTTACTTATCTGCCCAGCCTTTAGCTCAGGGGCTGATAGTTTGGAAGTTCCCTCGGAGGTAACTCCTGTGTGGTCACAGCCGTGGGCTTTTCCACAGCCTCTGGACCACCAGTACCAACAGTGACTTCGGCAGGACCCTCTTTGGCTGTCTCAGACATCAATTTCTCTGTTAAATGCTCGCCTGCCTCTACTGGTATCACTAAGCTATGAGCCACCACTTGCTGTTAACCCTTGGGATAGCTATTGTTTCTGACAGTGCCCTGGGGCATGGATTCTACACTCTGTTCCAAAAAGTGAGCATCCTCAGGTAGAGCAGCAAGTCTTCACAGCTTACTCAGACCCACCTTGATCAGCAGGAGCTGGGGGACAGGGACTCTGATCTCCTTGGGCTGCCCTCCCCGCAGTCTCCCTTTGGAGCAGGAGCCTGGGTGTGGGGGTGAGTGCTATTGAATGGTTGCAGCTATCTATCCGGTAAAGCTCTTTCACAACTGAGCTGGGCGTGCGGGAGGATGAATGCAGCAGCTTTCCGGGCCTGCCCCGCCCACCTGACCAGATCTTCAGCAGTGGGAAGGCAGGTTCTTCACTGGCTGCCAAACCTGCCCGGAATAGTTCGTCCACAGCAGGGAGCTGGGGTGACAGACACAACGCTTGGTTCAAATGCCATGGTCTCCACTGTTCTCATGCAGTCTCAGTGTATTTTGTTGAATAAATGCTGCTCAGTTTTTTGTACGTCCTCAAGTCCCTTTCCAGGGCGTGCACATGGTTGTCTTAGATAATTTTGACCAGTTTAATCAGTGTTTTTCTGAGGGAGAAGATTCATCAAGCTCTTCAAACCACCATTCCGTAAGTTCCACCCCTGGCAGTGGTCTGTCATTTATAATGTTACTTATTTGCTTTAACTTACAATATGAAGAAAATTGTAAAATGCCAGGTAGAGTTGTTGACTGACAATGAAACTACTGAGTGTAGTTTAAGTGTTCTGTAATTTCTTTTTGTGTGTATCTCCTCAACCTGTGAGCTACCTGGGGGCAGGGCCTGTGTCACATCCACTTCTGTTTCCATTGTGCAGAGCAGTAGGTAGGAGATAATGGTCTTATCATCTTAAAAACAAAACTAAATACTATGTGTGTTTTTAAACAGATGAGTCCATAATTACCTTACCCAATTGCTTACCGCCTAGAGCTAACTTGTTGGCTAATTCCAAGGCTGGCGGCTGGCTCTCACATGGCCTTCACAGTACACACATGTGTATGTGAACACATACTCTTACACTGACCTTTTCATAGCCTTTTCCCAGTAACAATTCTTCTGAAAAGTGCCCATATGCAAAGCTTTTTTTTTTTTTAACCTATGAAACTTTAAAGGCATGGTGCTTATATCCTACCCCCTTTTTCAGGAACCAAGGAAAATATTTGAGATCTGAAATAAATTATATATTGGCTCAAGAATACAAAAAGAAAACTGCAGAACCAACATAAGTGTGTTTAATTAAATATCTATAAAATATAACATTAGGTAAACCTATACCAGCAGCAAATCAACCTTTAAAAGGTTACATATAAATTATATTTAAGGTGACATATGAATACATTTAAAGATAGTTCATAAAGCGAGTAGTGAAAACTCCTCAAAGGTTTTAAAAATCTGTTCACAATATTTCATCCACATTTTAAAGATAAGGGTTGTGGGGATTGGAGCTCAAGCCTGGCACCAGCTTGTAGGGGCCTCATGAAAGATCCCAAACACTTTCACAAAAAAAGCAATGGTTTTAGAGTGCACTTAGCAATGTTTTTCTGTTCTGGTTTGGACAGAGATACCACAAAACCCCACTGTGTAGACATTTTGTCATTTACAGTCATTCATTTGCTCCCTTGGCAAACACTTGCCAAACACCTACACTGCGCCTGTGGTTCCACTGGCTGATGTTACAGTGAATAGCAAGGTAACCTGGGCCCTTTCCTCATGGTGTCTATTTACTAGTTGGGAAGAAACATTTTTTTAATCACATAAGTTTATTACTGCCTATTGTAAAATGAAAAACAGAGTTCTTTGGGGATGGGTGGTGTAGGTGGATATCTAAGATTTAGAAGTCAGAGAAGATTGATATTTAAGCTGAGGTATGAAGAAAGATTTGGAGTGAAGTCAGGGTAAAGTGAGAAATGGCCAGTACCTCAGCCCTGGGGAAGGAAAGAGACTCAGGCGTTTGTGGAAATGCAGGGCAGTTGGAACGGCCGGAGTGCTGTGAGAATGAGGAAGGTGTGTGAAAGAGGCCGGGAGCGTGGCAGGGTCACACAGGACTGTAAGGATCATTTCAAGGATCTTGAGTTCTATTCCACTTGAAGAGTTTTGGTCACCCAGCAAAATAAGACTTAGTTTGAATTTTAAAAAGATCTCCATGGAAAGCAGATGAGCAGGGGCCCTAAGTGGAAGCAGTGATGGGAGGAGAGCACAGCAGAGGTTTTATAGTCCTCCACTGACAGGGGGTGTTGGGATCAGGGAAGGGAGAGGAAAGTTACAGAATCGAGAAAATATGTTGGAGGTAAGGACAACAGGCATTGAAAAACACAAATCGTTTCTTTAGTTCTATTTGTCAGTACTATGTTAGTTCAGCTAAAGTCAAACCTAATACAAAATACTCATTACATTGTGGTAAAACTTGAGGGTTTGGTGCTGTGTTATGATGTCTGTTAACTACTTACCACCTAACCCAGAGAGTAAATCAAAAGTTTGTTTATTACAAATGAGAAAGGAATAAATCATATTGCTTCACGTACTAGATAACCTTCCATGTTTCTTTGATAGTGGTGGCAGAGGCGTTGTGTACACGAGAGTGAACATGGATTTTTGGAGCTGAACCACTTAGGTTTCAATCCTGATTCTGCCTTTAACTAACTCTATAACTTTGAACAACTTACTTAACTATTCAAATGTTAGTTTAAAATGGAGATAATACCTACCTCATAAACCATTTTTGTGAATTAAAAAAGTACAACACTTGCTCATAATAGATGCTCAATAACTACTAGTTCTCTCAACATAAAAAATAGCCATCCTAGTAATCTATACTATTCGGGTTGTTTGCTAGACCTAGAAATATGCTTTTTTAGAATTGGAGGAATTTGGCTCAATTCATTTCCTCAATTTATAGATGAAGAAATTGCAGTCTTCATCTAGAGAGGAAAACCACTTGCCCAGGGATGCAGAGCTTACTGGAGGCAGTATCGAACTAGAAATATTTTCTCCAAACATCCAGTTTCTCTCCAGTGTTTAACTGAAAGATTTTATAAGATGTCCATATATTCGTGTTATTCCTGCTTACAGCACAAAGAAGGTGATGGCTAATCATGATCCTGTGTTCTCTTTGCTAGTTGCATGCCATGGGAAAACTTGCTGGAACCAGAGTGGCAGAGTTAAAAGCCAAGTACACCTTCCTGCATGACACTCTTATAAGGTATGCTACTTACTTAGTAAAAGATGTGGGGACATCTTCAATCATATTTATATTTTTACTTGTGATGGGACCTATCTTATTTTGCATTCCTCTCAAAAGCAGATCCTGAGGCAAGAACTTGAGCTCAAGTACTTTGAGAAGTGATACCGGAAATTAGCGTGAGAGAGTGGGGAAGTGAGACGGGGATGGGAGGCATCCAGCTGGTGATGTGTTAATCTTCGGGTTAACACTGTGGCACCTGGGACTCTGTCTCGCTGAGGACACTGTGTGTGACTGTGTAGAACTCTCCACCGATGGGCCAGAGCATTTGCCCACCCCTCTTTGGTTAAGAATTGCTGCTGTGAAGATGAGCTCCTGGCACATTTAGCTCGCCCTTTGAAAAGCCAAGCAAGCTCCTGTGGCCAGAGAAATTTCACGGACAGGAGCACACAGGTGCTGTTGATATATATGAGAGTGCTCCAAGGGATTTGGGTGGGACACTGACATTCTTCCTTCCCCCCACCTCCTGCTGCATAGCCTTGCATGATGTCTCCATCAAAAGCCAAGGGGAGGCAGCTGTGGACAGAAACTCCATTCTGCCATTCCCCAGCCATCCTCTACCCCAGTCTCCAACCGTTGCCCCTCCTTCTTTTCTTGCTCAGTCCTTTTTCCACCCTCAGGATGAGAGCAAGAGTGAACGACTAGGAGAGCAGAGCTGCATCCCTATGCACCCCTCATTTTCACCCTGCCTCATGCTTCCCAGCTCCAGGAGGCCCCTAAGCACACTCCAGAGCCCTCAGCTTTGGTTCCCCCTCCTCCTCTTCCCCACCCCCAAGCTAGATCCTCGCCCTCATCCCTAAATGGAGACTCCATTTCCCACAATTAGTCCTGCCTGCCAGTGTGCACATGTAGTTCTCAAGACTCAGGAACTTAGAGGATTTAGATGGAAAGTCTGGGGTCATCTTTCCCAACACCCTGAACATTGCTTAACTGGGAGAAAACTCCATGCAGTTCTGTGGCATCTCTCTGAACCTCTTTGCAGATGCAAGGACTATTGCCACACCTTCACCTCTTAATAGCGCTAATGCAGAGCCCTGCAGAGCTTTGCTGGTGCTGGCGTGGCTTCCTCATCGCCTGGCCCACAGCTCAGTTCCCGGGGCCCCAGTGACAGATAGCAAGGCAGGACCAAGGCTGTGCCGTTATTTCTTCCTACTTCCCAGTTGTGTTGCAAAACCATTACTCTCCTTCTGCCACCCACATGTTAACTCCTCTTGATCCCTCAGTTCTGTTTTCCTTTTTGTCATTATGAACACTCAGCGCTCGCTCCCACTCCCACGGCCTGGTGGGCGGGGAAGGCGTGATGGAGTAGTAGACTGTCCACTTTGCTGCTCGGGCTGCAGCAGGGCAGACAGAGGCTGGGAACGCTGAACTGAAACTGACGAGTTTTCCCTAGAAGCTAAGTTATAAGAGCTATTAAAGTCTCTTCTGCTGACACTCGCTTTCAAGTCCATGTGGCTAAATGGCCATTTGCATTCTGGCTGGGACCCTAACCGCCTTGTCCACCTCCTTTCTGGGAGAAAGCAGGCCCTGTGTGTCCTCATGATGTGACTCTGTTCTTGTGGGACACAGCACACAGGACTCAGAGGTCCACCTGCTCCAGAACGCCAGGCGGTTCACAGAACGGATCCAGCAGCAGCGGTTCCACCTGCAGCAAGCTGACAAGTTCCCAGAGGCCTTCTCCACGGAGGTCTCCAAGATGAGAGAGCAGCTCCTCAAGTACCAAAACGAATACAACGCCGTGAAGGAAAGAGAGTACCATAACCAGTACAGGTTGAATAGGTAAGTGCTCGGTTCTCCCAAGCACGCTGAAGACAGATGCGAGCCAAGTGGTTTCCACATAAACAAAATTCGACCAAGTTAGGAATTTTAGGCACAATGAGTATGAGATAGCAATGCTTACATGATCACAAGCCTATCTCTTTCCTTGATTCCCTAGAACAGTCAGTCCCTGAATAATAGGTTACACAACTTCTAGAAAAAGCTGAGGTGACAGGGAGACACTCTCAGGAAAAGGAGTTCCCTGCTGTGTTTCCTGTGTGTCAGGGAAGCCACCAGCTTTGGGAGCTGCAGCCAAAGAACACACTCCTGAGAGCCAGGACTGGTGCTCACTGGCCCTCTGCGGCCCTGGCCGGGGCCCCTGAGTCTGTTTGCAGCACCAGATCATGTGTCTGCATGGCAGTGTTCCCCACACACTTTCCAGACAAGCCTATGTGAGCTGAGAGTCTTATCTGGCTAGTCTTCTAATATCAGAACTCAGGACACACATTCAACCTCATTCCCCCCTTACTAAACTATTCCTTAGGATCAAGGAAGAAAGTGACTTCCTTTTTGAAGACACATTTACTTATCCAAATCTACAGGATGTCATTCAGTGAACTAAAGCAGAAATGTATTGCGAGAAGGGCCGATGTTATTTCCAAAATCTTTACTAACATTCTGTCTGTGAGTAGCAAGTCAGCGGAAGAGTTTGTTCAGCAAATCCCACTATTTAACCTGAATTTCAAAATGAGTGTAATCCAGGTTTCTGTGCCTGGGTACTGGAGAGAAAGCCAAACGATCTCTCCTAGAATTAGTTACCATGTAAGGTGGCACGACGTTCTCTGGCTATTTTTAAGAGGTAAATTTCTGCCCAAGGGAATGTAATTCAGTCCTGCTGATGGATAAGCAAATGACTTGAATGACCTCCTGGGGACCTTGCAAGTCCTGGGTTTTGAATCCTCTCTTTGGGGCCTATTTTTCCAGCTGGGGGGTGAAGAAGGCTAGCTTAATCAGGAGAATTATATTCAGGAGGAAAACATCTGAGTTCTTTTTTGTCTTTCAATCTAACCAGTTTCAGACTCACCAGTGCAATCTATAAAAAGAAAGCCTAGCTATTTCTGTGCTCTGTAAGCACTCTTTCAGTTGAAAAAATAATGAAATTAAAACAATTGGTGGTTGTTCATTAGTATTGAAAATATGAATGCTTGACATTTCCGTGAAAGGGTAAGAAGAACATAAGTCACTTGATATTTAAGTTGTTTAAAATTTCCGAGTATTCCTGCCAAGGGGAAAAAAAAACAACACAAAAACAACCAGAACTCTTGCCTTTTAGGTATAGACAGGCAAATTGTTCATTGAGCTACTTGGGACAGGGAGGGACCGTGCACACTGACCAACAGTGAACAAGAACATTCAAAACGCACATTTGCAAAACTGCTTAGTGTGTATTCTTTTTGGATTTGTAATGCATGATATGTTAGCTTCAGCAGACTCCTTTGCATTCTCAAATGTTAACAGCTCCAAGAAGTAACAAATGTGTTTTCATAAAAATAACAGTGATACCGAAAGAAATGTCAGGAAAGAATAACAGGCTGCGTACTTCATTGGCTTCACATATTTAGTATTACATGGTACCGAAACAAATTCAGTCAACACTCTTTCCCTGGGAAAAAGGTAGATATTTCCATCCCCACAGAAAAATAAGTCAGTTAGAGACTATTCATCCAAATACACTGATGGTATTTTTCACATCGGTACAACAAACCCTCATTTTATTCAGGGTCTAAATAATAGAAACCCAAATAACTAGCACTTCTCAACACCAACATTTGTAGGAATTTCTGAATCACTGGCAACAACTAAGAATAATATACTGTTCAAATACGCTATCAAGAAAGGATTTAACTCAATTTTTTGGTTGATTTTCTCATGTTTTCACATACTGTAAATTAATAAATGCTAATGGTAAGTATAATTATGTGGTCAGTTAATAATTAAATCTGTCTTAATGCATAGTTTTGGTTTGGAGATTACTACTTATTGATGACCTCTTGATAAATATACAGTTCAGGACATAATATGTAACCTACTTAAATAAGTTAAATGAATACATTATAAATAAATAATGAAGTAATTAAATAAACACTGTTCATAATTTATTTTTATTTTTTTAAATATATTTATTGATTTTTTACAGAGAGGAAGGGAGAGGGATAGAGAACTAGAAACATTGACGAGAGAGAAACATCGATCAGCTGCCTCCTGCACACCTCCCACTGGGGATGTGCCCACAACCAAGGTACGTGCCCTTGGCCGGAATCGAACCTGGGACCTTTCAGTCCGCAGGCCGACGCTCTATACCAGCCTTGGGCAAACTACGGCCCGCGGGCCGGATCCGGCTGTTCTATCCGGTTCTCTTGCTCTCCCCTCCGCTTCTTTACTTTGAATTTATATTAGTTTACACAAACACTCCATCCATGCTTTTGTTCCGGCCCTCCGGTCCAGTTTAAGAACCCATTGTGGCCCTCGAGTCAAAAAGTTTGCCCACCCCTGCTCTATACACTGAGCCAAACCGGTTAGGGCCATAATTTATTTTGAAACAAAATAGAACTCATTCTATTTCTAGAAACTTTCCCTGAAAAGGTTTTCCAATATTCTTTTCAACATTTTCCTTGCCTTCACTTTACATTTTTTTTTTTTTTTTTTTTTTTACTTCTCTGCTTTCTAATAATTCCTAAGATTTGGAAAGCAAATAAATTGAGTCTCTCATGCTAAATCTGATGCATTCTGGAAAGTGCCCATCAGCTGGGGAAACAAGGCCATGGCCCACGCTGTCTGCCGCAGGAGAGGACGTGGAGAGTGGGGATACTGTGCTGCGCATGTGCCAGACCCTCCCCACGTGGTCCTGGCCTTCGTGACTATTTACTGCCCCATAGCTGGTTCCTGTGGTCCCTGTGGGTGCTCACCCAGAATGCAGTAACTATTTTCCATTCTTACTCCAGTAGTGACAGCAACGTCGGAACCGAAACAAACAGATCCCGTAAGAAGGGAACAGGAATTATTTTAGTACTGCATCGGGAACCCTAGCAACTTAGAATATGACAGAGAGGCATACAGATCATCAGGATTAGCCACAAGGAAAACTCACAGCTGGAACAGATTTCACCTTCTGAACTTAAAAAATCTTTCCTGGCTCGATCCCCAGTGCAGGGTGCACTGGAGGCAAGCAATGATTCTCTCTCATCATTGATGTTTCTTTCTCTCTCTCTCTCTCTCTCTCTCTCTCTCTCTCTCTCTCTCTCTCTCTCTCTCTCTCTCCCTTCCTCTCTGAAATGAATTAAAAATATATATTTTTTTAAATCTTTCCTGCCTGCCTGCTCTGCGGCAACCAAGAACAGAACCAGCTTAGCACAGGTTTTGCAGTTTAGTCCTCACAACCGAAGGAGAGACACCTGAGATCCAACCCTAATGATCCTGATTCCCTGCTAAGCCTTCCCACCGAAGGTGACATTTGAATTTTTTACAAGCTTTCTATGTGGTCCCGTTTCACGTCAGAGCTTAAGAACTGTTGGCCCCAAAAGTGGTTCTCAGCCCTGACTACACGTGAGAATCACTGGAGTCTTCTCTCAGTGACCACTCGGTCTCTACTTCAGCACCTCGGTGACAGGGCCACACCTCCACAGCAGCCAGCCCAGCTCTGTGCAGCCTGCCTCTCAGATGATGATTGCTTGTACTGGTTTAGAAATCTACCTTCTTGCCACCTCCACCCATTGGGCTGGTTCTGCTCCTGGTGGTGAATAATGCCTCTTGCACCTGGCAGCATACAGGGTTCCTGCATTGTCCATTCACCCACAAGTCCTTCAAACTAAAAACCTTTGGTGACATGGTTTTAGTTAGGACTTTCTTGCTGCAGAAAAGAAATCCTGAGGAGCTTTGACATTGAAGCACCCCTTAGTCGGGAAAATGTCAGACAGGTTTCCATTTTAATGTCAGTTTAAAAGGTTAAGAGTTTACATATATCAAGAGGCACACAAAAATTTGTTAATCCCCACAATGCCATGCAAAAATGAGGATCCAAAAGGAGAAAAAAAAGACATTCTGCATAAATATGTTTATTACACTATAATAATAAAATATTAGAGTAATATGCTAATTAGACCAGACGTCCTTTTGGACGTCATTCCAGACCTCCTTCCGGACGAAGCCAGGGCTGGAGTGAAGCCTGGTCCCAGGTGCCGGAGGGAAGCCAGTGCTGGCAGCCAGGGGAAGGAAGGCCTACTCTTGCACGAATTTTTGTATATTGAGCCTCTAGTTATTTATAAAAGTGAAAAGTTGAAAGCAATCTGAATTATAAAAAATAATGGGATGTTAAAATAATGTATTCCAGAGGCAGCTTGGTACTGAAAAGCCCACTGAAGTCAGATAGGAATGGGTTTGAATGTCAGTTCAGCCTGGACTGTGTGACTTTGCCAAGGTGCCTAACTCCTCAGTTTCTTCATTTGTACAATGAAGATGATAATACTTATTAGCAAGGTTCTGAAGTT
This sequence comes from Plecotus auritus, assembly GCF_963455305.1. Classification (NCBI taxonomy): domain Eukaryota; kingdom Metazoa; phylum Chordata; class Mammalia; order Chiroptera; family Vespertilionidae; genus Plecotus; species Plecotus auritus. Next base: position 152,084,181 of record NC_137775.1, read on the forward strand.
TAGAAATGATGCATGTACCTGCATATAATGGGTTCTGTAAAAGATAGATAATATTTAGGATTATTTTATTATGGTATATTCACCCACTAGAAAACCTTGAAACTATAGCTTTTAAATTATTAATTATGAAGTCTGTTTTGCAATTGGGAAACTATTTTAATTACATGTTGGGTCAAAATGGATTCAATCATATATACAGATTTAATATAATTTTATTAAAAGGTACTAAAAGAAAGACACTGGGGGGGTGGGATGAGGGCATGTGACAGGGAGTAGGGGAGGCTGGGGGAAGGTCAATGGGAATAAAAAAGGAGATATATGTACTACTATGTGTAATACTTTAAACAATAAAATAAAATTTTAAAAAAGGTACTAAAAGGAACATAATATGAATATGTTAACTAAATATATTAAAATCCTTAATATTTAGATATGAAATATCTAAATATTAGATCTTTATTAGATTTATTTGAAAGATATTAAAGTAATATTAAAGATGATAAAAGGAAAATAAAAATTATCAACTGGTGCGATGGGGTGGGATTATGAATGATATATAGTTGACCCCTGAATGATGTGACAAGTACCTGGGGCATTGATCTGCGCACCCCTCCCCCGCCAGTCAAAATCTTTATATAACTTTTGACTCCCCAAAATATTAACTACTAATAGCCTACTGTTGACCAGAGCTTTACCAATAAATAACATAAACAGTCAATGAACACATATTTTGTACATTATATGCTATATTCTTACAATAAAGTAAGATAAAGAAAAGAAAATGTTAAGAAAATAATCAGGAAGAGAAAATACATTTACAGTATTTCTTGAAAAAAAATCTGCATATAAGTGGACCTGCCCAATTCAAACTTGTATTGTTCAACAGTTAACTGTATTTCTCTATAAATACAAAAACATACATTTTTTCAAAGGACAAAAGTCAATAATTGTTTCTTAATAAAAATAAATAAAAATGAATAATAAAAATATAATTAGTTAAAACTTCCCTAAAGAATTAGCCATTTTATGTTTGTTTAAAGAAAAGATTATAAATTGACTTGTGAGAGCTTCTTTGTCACCATTTTGAAACTCAAGCACACTAAGGTTGCCTTTACAACCAAAAGAGGGCAGCACACTACTGCCCCCAAGTGGCAGGATGGGTGAGGTGTAGGATCAATAGCTTGGAAGTAAAATATCAATTTGCTAGTATGTGCAAGCTCTAAAAGCAAAGGCATAAGTATTCAAAGCTCTGAAAATTTGAGCTTTACCTTGTGGCCAAGACTGCTAACCTATATTAAATTCCATGTGGCACATATTTATTATACTAACCTTAGTTTACATTATTGCAAATAAAATTTCATAAAAATAAAACCTGGTGTGCATGCATCTTTAGCTCCATGTTCCCAGACCTACTGGCTAGTAGTACCTGTTTATGTGATGAAACCAGTATAAGCTGATGCAATAATCCAAAAAGACATTAGTTCATTGCAAATAATATAAGAAGAAATGGCCCAGAGCAGGACTGGAAGGAGCCAGAGTCTAGGGAGGGGTTCATGTTCCCAAGTACCTATATGTGATGAGGTAACTGCCCCAAGAGGTTGTGCTTACACAGTGTTGTGGGAGGTCTGGAGGGAAGCACCTACATGGGCCTGTGGGACTCACTGAAGCCGTCATAAAGAATGAACACTGGGCCTGGCAAACAAGCATTGGGAGTACACTGGGAGAAGGGGAGAAAAAGTTATTACTGCAGCAATAACTAACTCTTTTGTACTTTGTCAAACTTCCTTTTTAAATTTTTTGCAGCTTACTGGAAGAAAAATCCCTCATAATAAAGGAATTTGAGAAGATCCCTAAGCCAGGAGTAAGTTTTATATAGATGGTCTAGAGTTTGTTAAAATAGCTGGATTCAAACATCATTTTTATAAATATAAATATGCCACTATCATACCCCAAACATTGGAAAGATCCAGAAGTCTTAACCATGGGCGATACCGAAAGGAATATCTGTATAACTTCTGGAGTAATCGTAGGTGGTGCCTATTACAGGCTTTAGCTATTTAGCACCTAATTTAGGCTGTGTTTTGTTAGACAATATTTGCTTTGTTTCCAGAAGAAGAGAAAAGGATTCTGTGGCTGGCATTTTAAAACATTATTTTTGCTATAGCTATTACCCTTATAGTTTCCCAAACAGCTTATTACAAGAAATCTTTATCAAAAAGATGTACCACTTATCTATTTCTGCATAACAAAACAACCCAAAACTTAATGGCTTAAAACAACAACTGTTTCTTATTTTTCACAGTTCTGAATTCACCTGGTCTGTGTTGGACCAGCTGGAGCTGGGCAGCCTGGCATGGCTTTATTCGTATGTCAGCGAGTTGGCAGGCTGGAAGGTCACATGCCACTAGTCAGTCACGTGGTGGAGGGGTTTCCAGCCTCAAAAAAGAGACAGACTCAAGAGAGGGCAAACCCCAGCATGCAAGCACTTTTCAAGCCTATGCTTAAATCATTTTTGGGATATTTCATTGGTCAAAACAAGTCACATGGCCAAGTCTAAAATCAAGGGGTAGAGACATAGGCCCTACCTCTTAATGACAAAGATTTTCCGGAATAGGAGGAATTTGTGTCTAATTTTTGAAATCTATCATACAGAGTAAATAGAAAGATCATCACACCTTTTGAGTGGTTGTATTTCAAAAGCATGCTGCTGGTGTTTTAATTTCAAGACACAAAAACCCGTTTAGCATACAGCAAAATACAATTTTATATATATGAATATATATTATATACAAGGTGTCCCCAAAATGTATAAACACTTCAACAGCTGATAGCTTAATTTTGAAAATGAAATGTATTTTCATAAACACTGCCTTTATAATTATTCAAAGTATGTGTATACATTTTTTGGAACATTCTCTATGTATATATTCAATTGGGAAACAAAGATTTATTATGAGTCTGGAGTGGAGGGTATTTGAGGAGAATGTGCATGAAATGGGAGAAGTAATATCAGTAAGAAAGTGGGAGATTAGGAGTGCAAGAGTGTTCGAAATTCCAAATACTAGTACATACTCCCTAATCTCATGTGGGACACAGGTTAACCAGAAGCCAGATATTCAAAGATTATTTGCATCTAATTTTGTCAAAACACAAAGCTACTAAAAAATAGCCTGGAAGTTTTCACTAATACTTTTTGGTATAAGATAAAAATTAACGCAGAAAAAAGGAAACCTTTGAAATATAGGAGGCCCTGGACGGTGTGTCTCAGTGGATAGAGTGTTGGCTTGTGCACCAAAGGGTAGAAGGTTAAATTCCTGGTCAAGGGCACCTATGTGGGTTACAGGTTCAATACCCGCCCCCATCAGGTCACTTGTGCGAGGCAACCAACCGATGTGCCTCTCTCACATCGATGTCTCTCTCTCTCTAAATATGTGTGTGTGTGTGTATGTATCCCTCCCTTCTTTACCTCCTTCCCTCCCTCCCACTCTCTAAATAAATAAATAAATAAATAAATATGCTCAGGTGAGGATTAACAAAAAATAAATAAATAAAATATAGGATGATAGAAAGAGCAGTAATAAAAAAGAGTATGAATCTAATATAAAATGTTTAATACATTCAGTATAATTGTCATGCCTTTATCGAAAATGTCAGAAATCATAAATTGTATTTAACTTGTTAAGAAATCATTCATGAAACTCAAAACAAATATAATCAAAATGGCCAGTAAAATTATTTTTAATTTAAGTAGACAAATGTTTGCTCAGACTCTAAATAACCTAATAATCTTCATGACTTTTAAAGGAAATGGAGAAGAAGATGAGAATACTGAGAGAAAGCACCGAAGAATTACGTAAAGAAATAATGCAGAAGAAATTAGAAATTAAAAATTTACGGGAAGATTTAACATTTAAGCAGAAGCAATTGCTAAAGGAGCAGAAGGAACTAGAAGAATTGTTGGAATATCAGGTCACCCTAAAGGTATGCTACTTAGCGTTCATAAATATTCAGATATTGTGCTTGTGTGGACATAAAAATGCATGGATGTAAAGTTTGACTGCATAGGTTTGACAAAGAGGTGTATCATCGCACAAAAACATTCAGCATTGTGAGTAAACCAATCAAACTAAAGCTGGACTCTAGGAATTCACAAAAGTCTGTAGAGTGTCCGGTAGGATCATTGTAATTTGGAGTCCCAACCCAGGAACGGGCCTCTCTAGACTGCCAAGCATTTTTCGATACTAGAATTGTCACAAACACAATCTCTTCCTTGAATAGAAACCAAATTTTCTAACCTCTTATGTATATTTTTATCACCTAATCATTGTCTGTTTGGTTCCATTCTACTTCCCTCTTATCATGCAACTGATGAGGGGCCTGTTTTTATGTTTTAAGAGATAATTGACATTCATTTTATTTTTAAAAACATGTAATAACTCTCAAAACAATTTAAGTAACCTAGAGTTATTTTTAAAATAACATCTGACACTCTTTGCTTAGTGTGATACACTTTGACCTCTTTTTGCTTATGAGTCTTATGAGCCAAGATGTACCCAGCTGCTATCTGGAACTTAGGAACTCAGCAGAGATGGATTTATGAGGAACTCAATGAAGTTAAAGCTTCAGGCCCCTCACTTGCATGAGTCTCTTCCAAAGCCCTGTACCTAATTCAGCGTTTGTAATTTTCTACTCTTTTTCTAAAAGAGCACACTCCCCCCACAAAAATAAAAAAAATTGTACAAGTTTCAGCCTCACAAAACTTGGATCTGCCCCAGGACTGAGCAAGATCCCAGGGAGAAATGCACACACTGCAGTGATGTGTTCACCCTCTGTGCACGTGTTGCCCCAGGCCCCAAAACCCGCTGTGATCCTCAGGCAGGAGGGGCTCTTCCATCACCCACGCCATGTACATAAGGTTCTTGAGGCTAAAACTGAACGTTCCATGAACTCTCGGAGCATTGTGGAAAGTGGTGTTAGACAAACTTAGCTTCTGACCTTGGCCTTGATGTTTACTAGCTGTGCGACTTTGGGAAATTTTTTGCCTTCTCTGGGCATGAGTCTCAGGAAGGTTCCTAGAAACAGAGCTTAAGACAAGCATTCGTGGAGGGAGGGCTCTAAGGAGAATCAGATAAGGGCGTGAGGGAAGCAGGATAGAGCTGGGGAAGAAACTGGGTCACAAGGTGGTTTCAGGAGAACCTTGCTATCAACCTGATCCCATGGGGAACTCTTGACCATGAATTGCACCGCAGAGGTTGTTCCAGCCAAAGGCAGAGGGGAGGGGCTGTTATATCACCACATCAGTTAGTCATTTCACAGCCTGCTCTCCCCTTCTCTGCGTCCCCTGTTCCCCAACAAATCAGCTCTGCTCAGTTTTGGAGAAGAGAACAAGCATGAACTGTTATCAGCCGACTCCCGCAACCTCTGATGGATGGGTGTACCTCCATAAAGGGAATCTGGGTTGAGCACCCACTGTATTTCTTAGACTCAGTTATCTTCTCTTTAAAATGATAACAACCATAACTATAGTGTAAGCTTATTGTGAGTATTAAATAGAATAATTAAAGCACCCTGCATAGTACAGAACAGATAGTGAAAGTTCTACATGTTGTAGTTCTTTTCTCTCCTATTTAATTTGCTTACCTGACATAATTTAATATGGTTCCATTTCTTTACTAGGATGAAGTGGTCCACCACCAAGCAGTTCCTGTACAAATTGGAAAAGAAATAGAAAAAACAACACGCAAAAAAGTGTATGATTTAATATTTTTATTTTTAACTAGAAGCCCTCGGCCTGGCCTGTGGGGATCAGGCCTTACCGGCTCCACAACATACCTCAAGGGATCCTGTATTGTGAGAGGGCAGTTCTCAGGTGACGCACCCCAGAATCGGGCTCCCTCCTCTCTAGTTCCGGGTGCGTCACCCAAGAACTGCAGCTGCCAAGTCACCGCAGCTCAGCAGCTCCTGTGTTGAGCGCCTGCCCCCTAGTGGTCAGTGAGTATCATAGCTATTGGTCGGAGCATCTGCCCCCTGGTGGTCATTGAGCGTCATAGCTACCGGCCGGTCGGCTGGTCAGCTGGTCACTTAGGCTTTTATATATATAGATCTCTCCCAGCCTACTCTCCCCCAAGTTATATGTGCACATTAAAACAGAAATATTAACCACTGAAAACATCAAATTACTGTTATAATTTTAGAATATTTGCATTTGTTCTTGTCTAGGTTGTGTACTAGTATATTAAGCTCATTAAAGTAGTACAGCATAATACTATAATTCATAACACTCTTTTATGTCTTAATTTGGGGACAATAGTCTCTTTCCAACTTATAAATCATATCTTTATGGATAACTCCAATTAACTTTAAAGAGATGTTCAAGGGATAAATTATTTAAACTGTGTAGAATTTCATGGTTCAGAAGTATGTCAGCCAGCCAGAAGCCTAAAGCCCAAACAATAGGAACTATTTGCCACCAATTCACCTATGTAACACCTTTCCCCCGCCACCACTACCCACACACATACAACATCCAGGATAGATTTGGAGGCAGAAGTCACTGAGGAAATGTTCAAGATTTAGAGGAACTAAAAAGATAAAGATAAGTGAAGACACAAAAATTCTGGAGAAATAATATGATTGCTCTGGTGACTGATCTCCAAACAAGAGAAAAAAGTAGGCTCTAGTAATGGTTCTCAAAGCCAAGCCCTCCAGCACCAAAGTTGAGAAATTCAGGTTAGTCCTGGGAGGCTGGGAAGGATGAGGGTAGAACCCAGGATCTGGGGAGAAAGTGGGTAGGCTGGACAAATCCCTGCCCTCAGTGGCACTCAGTGGAGATCTTCACCCCACTTCTGAGATCCCTGAATTTATGAGCAGCTCTTCTGTTTCCTGGTGAGGAATTAAAAATAGGTAAAGGCAGCCTGGGATCAAAATAAAGCAAATGTGTGAGTATGTATGTGTGTCCATGTGTATGTAATGTGTCTGTAGGTATACATGTATATGTATGTATGTATCCCTCACAGAGAAATGGAAAAGAAAAAGATTATCTTGGAACAGGAACTCAAAGAACTAAATGACTCCCTAAAGAAAGTTGAAACCAAAATTAATGCTGTAATTGAAGAGAAGGAGGATGTAATAAAGGAAGTTGAAGGCAAACGAGCCTTACTTGAAATCAAAGAACGAGAATATAACCAATTGGTCAAGCTATTGGAATTAACCAGAGAGAATGAAGCAACTTCACTATCTGAAAGGTTAGTAACATGTCATCTAAATTTTTCTTCAATTTATGTATGAGGGTTCAAAACATAATCTCAAACAAATTTGTTTTTTATAGAACTTTTCAATAAACATTTTATAGAATATTAAATCAAATTTTACCATTAATAAAACATATATTATTAAATAAAGCATTTTAGAAGTATTTTTTCCATCCTTTACACATTGTCTTCAATTTCCTGTGACCAAATCTTAAGGATACAATCTATTGTATTTTGTAAGTTTCTGAAATGTGCCTCTGGAAAACCCGAAAACCCTATCACTGGAGAGTGCTATAGTTGAGGGATGTTTTTTTCTACACATGAGTGGTATTTCTGAGGAAATTATGACTTTTTCCTAATGGGAGCAATTTAGTGACGTGATTTCCCGAGAGTTTTACTTCTAATTTTAAGTAAAATTGCCGAGAAATAGTCTGCCAACCTACTATTCCATCTGGGGTTTTTATAAGACTGTGGTGTTAAATGATACCAGCTTGCAAACAAAGTTGCTTTGGGCATTATTTACAACTTGATTCTAACATGAGAATAGTTCTGTATGTACACGCTGATCATGCTCTCTTTAAAACCACCAAGGGCAGCTGATGACTAATCGCTTTCATTTGTCTCTTTACCTGGAACAGAGGGATCTTGGATCTCAATTTACGAAACTGTCTCATTGACAAACAGAACTACCACGATGAACTTTCTCGGAAGCAAAGAGAGAAAGAACGAGATGTTCGAAATCTGAAAAAAATGGAGCTACTCTTGAAAGTGTCCTGGGATGCCCTCACTCAAACCCAAGCCCTGCATCAGAGGCTGCTAATAGAGGTGGGTGCTGTACACCACTGTTTGACTTTCAAGCTCAGTGCTGTCTTTTTTTAAGTAAAAAATGTTGTAAGAAGTTGTATTTGGTATCAATAGGAAATGGAAAAGAACAGAGAAAAGATCATGTTAAAATGCATCAATCTGATGATAGAGCCTCTAGTCCTATAATGTTTTTCAATCTCTATTTGCTTTCCCAAGTTCAGAGAAAAGTCTTGTTTGGATCTGGCCTCAGCCTGACCAAGGAAAGCAGTTGGGCCATCCAGTCATTACAGGGGAGGACCAAGATTACTACACTCATCCTTGACTTATTAAAGTTCAGTATAAACTAATAATTTTACTATGTCCCCAACAATGCTAGAAACTTTGAAGACTTTAACTCTCCTACCTTTGCAATTCTTATGCCTTCAAAGATATATTTTAATTCAATTTTTCAAGTTACTCTTGTTGGAAGCATTGGTTTATTAGAACTTCTCTGTTTTAGCCCAAAGCCCACCCTGTGGCACTCCATCTTAGTCAGAGTGAAATTTACAGTAAACAGCAGGTATAATATTTGTCCCAAGTACTGATGGAAACCTAACTATGATAAGCAGGAGGCTCCTAAAACCAGCAAGTGTTGTTTGTATTGATAAAACAGTAATAGGATAACAATTGCATTAGGACACTTCTAGCTATTAAGTTCACAAAATAGCACTCATAGGCTATAAAACTAACAAATTAAAATGTATTAAAATCCTCTTTCCTCATTGATTTTAAGAAAAATGTAATTTTACTATCTCTACCATCACCTGGCTTAGTCATCCAACAAGAAGAAATTAGCTGGGCCAGTGTTGCTCAGTGGTTGAGTGTTGACCTATGAATCTGAAGGTCGAGGTTTGATTCCCTGTCAGGGCACGTGCCAATGTTGCAGCTCAATCCCCAGTGGGAGGGGTGGGGCTCAGGGAGGGTGTGCCGTGCAGGAGGCAGCCGATTAATCATTGTCTCTCATAACTGATGTTTCTATTCTCTTTCCCTCTCCCTTCCTCTCTGAAATCAATAAAAATATATATTTTGAAAATGTTTTTAAAATAAGAAGAAATGAATACGAAATTCCAGCAATAAGAAATGAACAAAAGATTGAAGCTGAAGACTTTAAGTGCTCGAGTTCTGCCTGTTGACCAGATAACTAGAACTATCTGCATTATCTATGCAGCATGAGGTTTTTATTATTTTTATCTAAAGACATCTCTTTTTGAAAATGACAAATGTTTATTTTTTTTAAGCCTGGTTTTTCTCAATACACCTTTAAAGTTTTTAAAATTGTTTCCTATCTGGTCAACTTGAGATTTTTAAGAACCTCATTTTTAATTTGTAATAAAAGATTACAAGTTGATTTTTTTAAAGTCAACAAACTGTAAGCACCTGTTAATAAAGGTCTTAAATAATTGTGTTTAGAAAGAAAGAAAGAAAAAAAGAAAGAAAGAAAGAAAGAAAGAAAGAAAGAAAGAAAGGAGGGAAGGAAGGAAGAAAGATGTAAAGAAAGAAAGAGAAAAAGAGAAAGAAAGATCTGTGTTTTTGTCCTAGTAAAGTTTCAGTGAGAGACCAACTGCCTCTGCCTTGTGACTTATAATTGTCCCACAGTGGGTTGGAAGTACTTGAAAATAGGAGTGGGTCAGGCCAATTACTCCATCCTGAATGAACATTTCAGACTTGCAAACAATCCAAAAAGGAAAGAGATAAAAGGTAAGTATGAAGGGCTCTGGCTATTTTTCAGAATTTGTTTTCCCCTAGAGACAGCTGTTTGATTCTCCTATGGCCTTTGATCGTAGAGACGGTCCCAGAAATTCAAGCCACAAACCTCATGAACATTTGAAATATTTCAGAAAAATATCAAAGCCTTAAAGAAACTGAAGTTCAGTGATATCAAGTAACTGGGATGTTTACAGCAGCAGAATAATGTCTAATTTCTTCACTTTTATGAAAGTTACTGATATTTGTTCGTGCATTGAAAATGTCTGGAAGAATAGACTCCAAATTATGAACAGTGACTCCTGGGAAGTAGCATTTGAAGTAGAGGTGGGAAGCAGAGATGTTTAATTTCTTACTTTACTTATTTTTTAATGGTTATAATAAACACTTTTTTTCTAAGTATGAAATGCTACTCCATAAAAACAAAGAACTGAAATAAATAAGCTTGCCAAACCTGCTGATACATGCAATTTGGAGCTCAGATGTAATGCTACATAGCTCATCACTCCAGTATGATAACATAGCTGGAACATAACTAGAATCTATTAGGTTTGCAATTTGGCTGCAAGGAGTAATAGAAATTCAATTACAGTGGCTTACCTACATGGAGGGTTGTTTTATTCACACAATAAACATATTGGATAATCAGAGGTAGGTATAGCAGGTAATTTCATATTCCACGATCCTCTTAGCTTCTTCGTGTGTCATCCTTAACATGTACATGTTTTCTCCAAGATCACAAGATGGCCATTTCACCTTCAGGCATAAGATCATCCTGAAGTGGGGAAGGGCAGAGAGCAAAAGGCGTATGGCAACTGACTTTCCCAGGAGCCCCGTTCAGCAGGCTTTCACTTGCACTTCATTGGCCTGTACTGGCTCATTGGTCACCCTTCAGCTGCAAAGAAGTCTGAGGATGCCTGGATACACTGCAGCACTGAACAAAACAGGGGTTCTGTTAGCAAGGTCAAAGTGGAGGGTGCATATTGTTGTCTGGGCAACCAGCAGGCTCTGCTGCCAATGGCTCACCTTGGTACCTCTTCCACAAAGCACAGACACTCAATTCCTGCCTGACACTGGGGGATTGTGTTTATGGAGAGTTGAGAAAGGGGTCCAGGAAGCAGCTAGCCCAAGTTCAAAAATGAATGTATTTTATTGAAGTATTATTTGTCATTCAAAACATTGGAAATAGCTAAATGTCTGAAACCCGAAATTAGGAAAATTAGTCGACAGCCTTTAGTTGGCATAGAGTAGCTGGTGAGTGTGCTCTCATCATATTGTCGATAGAATCCTTCTAAGCATCCCTGGTTCCAGTTATCGTGCAAGTACAGATTTCCCACACTTGGGAGCAAAGCATTTGGAGCAGCCCACTCTTGGGCACCTGTGGCGGAGAATCAGGCGGGCACCAGGGTGCCTGCTGGGCTTCCCCTGTCCCAGAAGGATTAACTCCACTTTCCTGCAGGAGAAATCAAACTCTTCCCTGCTGATTTCTTCACCTCTGCATGGAATCCATGCTGGGCTGTCCCTTTTGACCTGCTATAGCCATTAGCTGCCAAAACTACAAATTCTGTCTATTGTTATATAGACTTCTCAAGACTATGTCTTATCTCCCTGAGTCCAGTGTGTGCTTCTCAAGAGCTAGCTGTCCATGATAGGAGAGGCCCTGGGCGGCAGGACATCCTTGGGCACCTGAGGGTAGAGAAGGTGCTACTGATGATGCACAGGTTCATGGATATTAGGGCCTCTAAAGATACCCTTTACCTAGTTTAAAGAGTAGCATGAACCTCAAAAAGATCCTGTTAGATGACTTTTAAATCACTAAACAGTATGATCTTCCCTTCTTGAGACAAGTTTTAGCCAATATCCTCCCTTGGTGCCTAGAATTATGTGCTTTCCCAGTAGGAGATAAACCACATCAGGTTGGAGTCATGTGCTTTTAGTATAAAGGTCCAACCCTAAACCTGCCCTAAGTCAAGAATGCTGTCAGCCCCCGACGCTGGCCCTTCCTGCATCCTTGGTGGGCATTCCCAGCAGCTGCCATGTGTCTCATTCCTCTCTCCTCTGTTCTCCATCATAAAGAATCTGGCAAGTTCATTCCCAATAAGGCAGCAAAGACTGATGGAATGAGATGTTGCCTTCTCCTCAAAGTACTTGCACAGGGGACACAAGTGCAAGCTAATACAATAGGAAGGTAATGGGGGAATTTCTGGAATAAATAAGAAAGATTAAGAGGCTTTTCTTTTGTGTAAGAACTTTCCAGCTGCTCATCAAACCATCACATATAAGTAGCCAACTGCTCTCACTGTTATTAATAAATAGCTCCATTTTTCTTTAGCCTATAGGATTTAAATTCACACTTTATAAGTATAATAAATATCATTAAAATATACATGTTTCTGAAGTGCTGAGTGATGAGTAAGAGAGGCGGTAACATGCAGTATTACAATCATGAGTTCTCAGTCTAACTGCCTGGGTTTGAACCGAAACCATTGAGGCACGTTGCCTAAATGTCTTCGTTCCTCATTCTCCTCACCTGTACGATTGGAGATAATAATATTACCTACCTCATGGCATTATTGTGAGGATTAAATAAGACCATACATACAGGCATTTAGAACTTTCCCTGACACATAGTTAATGCTTTATAAATGTTAGCAGCTATTATTATTAAGACATTTTATTTCCAAATGAGTGAGAAATAGTATATTTGCAGCTAGGGAATTATAGATTTTTTTGCAGGTCTTTATATTTTAGTTTTCAATGACTTCATGAAGAATATTCAGCAAAATCAGTGTTCCTATATGACTCCGAATCATCATTTCCCCACCATTTTCAAAAGGTATGTGATCAGTTCACTACATGACCTTAAATATTTCTTTCTTGTATAAATGTCTGTTTTAAATTTTGACTTCCAGATTGAAGCTATCCCTAAAGATGATTCTACTGCTGAGAGGAGGAGAGACCTCCACAAAGAAGTTGAAGTAGCTAAAAGGAATTTGGCCCAACAGGTTCATATCATCTCTCATTTAAGCTTCTATCTAAGAATGGTTAATATGAAGTTGGGTTTTTAACAGTGCCCCACGAAACCTCGTTAATAAGAGAGTCAGTAAAGAGAGCATGACCCTACTTAACCTGGGTCCACACCAACCCTACATTGCAAGGGGAAGGGGGGATGTACTTGAAGCAGCAAAGATTATACAAATTCATATTTTAAAATAGAAGCTATTGATTATATTAAAAGCAAACAATAAATGCTTTATTTCACCAATGTTTAATTTAAATTTTTCAAATTTTATTTAGTCAAGCCACTGCCAAAGTATTTTTAAACATGCTTTTATGTCTCTTCTTTTTCTTAAATTTACTTTAAAATACAGTTTGAATAAGAAAAAGTTCTGTCCTGTTAAATACGCTATAATATTTTCTCATTCTTTTATAAGATTAAAAATGCTTGGAGCTAAGGCAGTAGAATTACTTTGTTTTATGTTTTAATAAAAGAAATTCTACATAGGAGTTTAAAAATAGTCTAAGATAATGGCCTTAGTGTGTTCTTTCAAAGAAATAAATCATAATATCTTGTGTTCTTCAAAAGAAAATCCTATCAGAAGCTGAGTCTAAATTAGTAGAACAGCAACTTGCAGAAGAAAACAAGCTTTTAAAGGATCAAGAAAACATTCAAGAGCTGGTATTCAGCCTTATCCGTATGACTCAAATCAAAATTGATGAGAAAGAGCAAAAATCCAAGGATTTCCGGAAAGTTCAGGTAACTGCATTTTGTAACCATCCATAAATCACTGCAGGAGTTCAGGTTAGCCTTGTTGGAACACAGTGTTCATTAGAAAGCTGTAATTGCTAAGTCTCCAAATTCCAGTGATGAAACAGCTTCCCAAAGTAATAGTCCCAGGATCCAATTAGCAGTAGTCAACAATCTATAGAGAGAAAGAGCTAGATCAACCAAAGGAGCAGAGGATTTGAACAGATGACCAATCAGTAAGAACAACGTGGTGGACATGGCTGACAGCTGCACAGGCCACAGACATCTCACAGCCAGCTTTGCCTGGGAACAACTCAAGAGCGGTAGCATGAGACCGTCCTCCCTCCCAAGTTCATCAAGCCACCATCATTTAAACCCTTAGCTACTGCTTCACCCAGTGCCACTAGGTGACATTCCTGGGCTCCCAGCAAAGCACCAGAGCTGACCCAGTGCAACATCCCCAAGCCAAAACAACAATAAAACCAATGACAAAAACAACCCTCCTGTCATGCTGGCTAAACTCTAATATTAGAACCACCTATTCCACTTGAGGATTATGCCCAGAGGTCCCCTGTTAAAAAAATGAATATGATCCTATATAATAAAAACATAATATACAAATTGACCCTAACAGTGGAACGACCGGGAACAACTAGTCACTATGATGCACACTGACCACCAGGGGGCAGACGCTTAACACAGGAGCTGCTCCCTGGTGGTCAGTGTGCTCCCACAGGGGGAGCTCCACTCAGCCACAAGCCGGGCTGATGGCTGTGAGCGCAGCAACGGTGGCGGGAGCCTCTCCCACCTCCTCAGCATCACTAAGGATGTCCCACCCCTGGCTTAGGCCCATCCACCCCGCCAGGGAGCGAGCCTAAGCCATCAGTCAGACATCCCCCGAGGGCTCCCAGGCTGCCAAAGGGATGTCTGACTGCCATCTTAGGCCCAATCCCCCAGGGAGCGGGCCTAAGCCGGCAGTTGGACATCCCCCGAGGGGTTCCGGACTGCGAGAGGATGTAGGCTGAGGGACCTCCCCCGAGTGCACGAATTTTTGTGCACTGGGCCTCTAGTATGACATATCACTAAACTAGAAAACCTGAATTTACCATGTGGCCCAGATGTTGGCCATTTCTAAGTGCAACCTTTGTTCTAATTCTGAGCACGTATTTGCAGAGTAGCCTTTCTTCTTATTCCCAAGAAAGAACTCACATCAAAGCATAGTGAGCAATGAGGTTAAATAAAGATTTTGCAAAGAAGACTGAGGAAAAGATCACCACACAATCCACAGCAAACTCTTCAGATGCCCCTTTAACTGTTTATTTTTTCCACCTTAGAACATTTGAGAAACTGCAAGATGTTTAGCATGGTTGGCCCAGTAGAGTTCATAGGCTAGCTGGATTTCACAGAATAAAGAAAGGAAAGGCAGCAGCAGGGGAGGAATGGGGGAAAGAAGGCAGCTTGAGAGAACAGGGTGGCTGAGGGGAGGACAAGCAGGAGCAAAACAAGGAAAGGAGAGAGCAGGGGGATACTTGTTGCAAGGGACAGTGACCTGTTTTACGAATTAGATAATTTTTAAATTAATCTCAAAAATTGAGCCCAACCGGTGTGGCTCAGTGGTTGAGCGTCAACCTGTGAACCAGGAGGTCACGGTTCAATTCCTGGTCAGGGCACGTGCCTGGGTTTTGGGCTCTATCCCCAGTGGAGTGCGGGCGGGAGGCAGCAGATCAATGATTCTCTCTCAACATTAATCTCAATCTCTCTCTCTCTCTCTCTCTCTCTCTCTCTCTCTCTCTCTCTCTTTCTCTCTCTCTCTCTCTAGCTTCCTCTCTGAAAGCAATAAAAAGATATTTAAAAAATTGATACATGTGCTATCTATGTATCAAACCAAACTTCATTATTAAATGAGCTCATTCTTATAAAAGCACACAGTTCTTTCTCTTGAATAAGGGAAATCAAGAAAGGAAAGATATTGTTTTCTTTAAGTATTCTTAGAATTGGGAATTGGTCTGTTAAACATTAGCCTTAATAAACTATAGTTTTCCTAAGACAACAGTCAGTTTCATCATTTTATTTTGTGTCATCTACATCCTCCCAAAAAGACAAAGGGTGAAGAAGAAAAACAATGTTGCTATTATCCCCAAGATGGAGTGGATGATACTAAATTTTTTTATTTGTATAATTCTTCACACATAGAGTTACTTAAATAATATTAGTCTCTTCCTGAATCCTATTCTCACTGAGAACAAGATAAAATTGCTGCATGTCAATCTTGGCTCTGATGTCTAATTTCTTTTTAACCACTCACGCCAGTTGGGTTTTGCTTTCACAGTCCTCAAATGAAGACCAACAGAAACTAATTCCTCAGGTTTCTACCAGCAAATACTTCATCTTTAGAAATGTTTCTTACACTAGATGAAGGATCCAGTATCTTTATATTTGAAGAACATAACTAGTGTATTTAGACTTGGTATATTTTTTAGGATTTTAGAACTGTAAAGTGCTGACTTCAAATATTTATGCATAATTTGTAACATCTCCTTATGGTGCCTTATTGTGTAGGAAAAAGCACTCAACGTACAAGTGGAATAGTGCTTTAAAATCATGGCTTGTCTCTCACAAAACACCACAGAGGATTCAATAAGTAACATTTATCAAAGCTTACTGCAAATCCCCTCCCCTCATCTATATTCCACAAACTCCTCACTCACCTAGCCCACTCTTTGGCTCCCTCAAATGTTCCCCAAACTTTTCCTCAAACTCATCCTGTACAGGCTCTTCCTTTTCCGCCTCTCTATTATTTTGCTTCCTTGATTAACCCTTTGTCCTAGCTATTGTGATTTAGTTCAGCTGATTAGGCAATTTTCAGATCTCACGGAATCAGCACAAAGGATTTTTCATAATGCATAGGAATGAGATGGGGTGAGGCTGGGAGTATTCATATGTTGTTGTTGGTGGGCTTTATTATTATTACTATTTCACACATAATTTTTTATATTTCAGCAAAAATATATCAACATTATGAAGGAGATCAAAGCAAAGGATATTGAAATCAGGATACACAAGAAGAAAACACGTGAAATTCAACGGAGGTAAAAGAATTACATGATGATTTATCTAGTTAGGTGGGGGGGAGGGGGAACATCCTGTTTTCACAAGTTTCAAAAACACTGGTATTTTCACAGGCTCAAAGAGTTTGCTCAATTATATGACACTATTCGAAATGAAAGAAACAAATTTATTAACTTACTTCACAAAGCTCACCAGCAGGTAACTGAAATAACAGAAAGGCATAAAATGTCATTGAATGAACTGGAAATTTTAAGAAATAGTGCAGTTTCTCAAGAAAGGTAAGTGTTATAATAACTCTTATCCTTTCAAAGTCTTCTGATTGACTAACCTCTAAAATACTCTGGAGATAATAAAATAGAAAATAATAGTATTTTATGAAGCTAGAAAAGCCCTTACACCTTGTTTTACAGATGATAATCAAGGCATCTGAATGTGATTCCTTATGCTTCTACTGCTTGAGAGCCATCTATTTTTTAAGTGAATGAAAAACTATAATATATAACAATGCTTACTATGATTATTTTCATTTATCCAATTAGGAAAAAAAGCACCAATTTGATCATTTGCATTTAAGATTAAAAGACAATCAAATGTTTATTAACCAGCATTCCTAGTTGTAGATCTGAAGCTCTAATGTGCTTGTAAGAGGTAGTATAGTGGTTAAAAGAGGTGGCTCTCTAGATTCAAATCCCAGCCATGATACTTACTAGCTGTGTGACCTTGGGCAAAACACCTAACCTCGCTGGGCTCACTTTTTTTACCCATTAAAAAAACTGTCCTTATTTCATAGGACTTTTTATTATTACACTAGATGCTCAGTGCATGAAATTCGTGCACTGGGGAGGTGTCCCTCAGCCCAGCCTGCACCCTCTCCAATCTGGGAACCCTTGGGGGATGTTTGACTGCCAGTTTTAGGCCCGATCCCGGTGATCGGGCCTAAACCAGCAGTAGGACATTCCTCTCACAATCCGGGATCACTGGCTCCTAACCACTCACCTGCCTGCCTGCCTGATTGCCCCTAATCGCTTCTGCCTGCCAGCCTGATCGCCCCCTAACTGCTCCCCTGCTGGCCTGATTGACACCTAACTGCTCTCCCGCCAGCCTGATCACCCCCAACTGCCCTCCCCTGCCAGCCTGATCGCCCACAACTGCCCTCCCCTGCTGACCTGCTGGCTCCCAACTGCCATCCCCTGCCGGCCTGATCCCCCACAACTGCCTTCCTCTGCTGCGATCCGCCTCCTGCACCGGGACCTACCTCCTCCGCACGAGGCAGCAGAGATGCTGGGACCAGCCTCCTCCACGCTGCTCAGAGCTGCGGGACCCTCAGGCCTCACCACGCCCTGCCTCCACTGTGCGCATGGCGGCCATCTTGTTGTGGCCATCTTGTGAGGACATCGCACATGAGGGCATGAGGACCACCTAGGCTTTTATTAGTATAGAGGAGTTAAACCATGTAAAAATACTAAAAAATGTCTGCCAAATGGTGTTTTATAAAATGTATTACTTACCATGTGCAAGATCTGTTTGACTCTTTCAACTTATGTTTAGTCCCTGATCTACTGAGTCTATATAACCTGAATTTTTTCTGGTGACCATTATTGTTCAGTTTGCTTTTATGAAGATATTATAAAATGGGCCCTTGTGTGTGGATAGTGGATGGGGTGGGGGTAGAGGGGGTAAGGGATTTGTATGAAAAGGAAAATCTAATTTCCTAATCAGGTTCTAATCCTACATAAAGATAATACATTGTTTATAGAAGCCATGCATTCGTCCAGCATTTATTGTGATGCTTTATCGAGTCAGAGACCACCTTAGGTCCAATGGACATTATCAGATATAACCCTCTCTGTCCTTAGCACAGTCTTCTGGGACAGCAGAGCAGTAAATGAATTGCTGTTGTCTCTTGCTTTGATAAAGTGGGGGGAGGGTAGAGGAGAGTCTTGGGACACAAAAGAAAGATGTCCTAATCCAGATGGAGGGGGAATCTGAGATCAGAAAAGAATACAGAAATTCCTGAAGTGTATTGTTTGATGAATATCATTATTACTATTGTCATTGCAAGGGATGTATTAAATCAAGAGCTATTTTGATACAGTTTGTGTTTTGAAGTTTTCATTATTTTTAAAGAAACTAAAGAAAACTATAATCTTATCTATTTCCCATTATTTTTAAAGAAAGCTACAAAATTCCATGCTGAAACATGCCAACAATGTTACCATCAGAGAAAGCATGCAAAACGATGTATGCAAAATTGTAGTAAAACTTCAAGAGATGAAAGAGAAGAAGGAAGTCCATTTAAATAACATTGACAGACTTGCCCATATGATCACAATGATTGAAGAGGAGATGGTGAAGCTTCGCAAAAAATACGAACGAGCTATTCAGTCTCGAAATGAAAGGTAAGAATCAGGAACCTACTGTGAGAACAAAGCACCCAGAGATCCTATTTAGAAATGTTTCCCCTTTTTCTACCTACACGTGACAGTGGGTAGAGAGGGACATTCGATATTCAGGTTTTATTAGTTTTGGAGGGGAGGGATAGCTGCATGTTTTGCCTGAAAATAAGAAACTCTGAGCCTGGCTAGGTAGCTTAGTTGGTTAGAACATCTGACGCTGAGATTGCAGGTTCGATCCCGGTCAGGGCACAGACAAGAATCAACCAATGAATGCATAAATAAGTGGAACAACAAAATTGTTGTGTCTCTGTCTCTCTCTCTGTCTCTCAAATCAATAAATAAAAATTTAAAGAAGGAAGGAAGGAAGGAAGGAAGGAAGGAAGGAAGGAAGGAAGGAAGGAAGGAAGGAAGGAAGGAAGTGACAGTTGAGTTTGGGGAGCTGCTTACTTAAAGATAAAAGTCCTTTCCCAGATTACCTTTCAGGATGCCTCTGATACCATCAAATTATTACAGACAATGGACATAAATCTTTGGATCATGTATCCACTTTTGTGACAGGCCTGTTCATATTATGATATTTATTCAGCCTTTCTTTCTCCCAGTTCGTTTTCTCAGCAAGTAAGTAAGAACTTTAGGAGTATCATCGTTTCTTCCAGGCCACAATTATATCATTACTCAAGTACTACTTTAGCAGTTTTCCCAAGTTTCTTGTGCTTTGAGAAATCTGGCATGTGAGATTGTAGAGCCTTATAGCAATTGCATCTGGTATCAGAGTGTTTATCATCAACCCTTGGTTGTGTTCTGTGTAAGTGCAGGACCCTGACAATACAAAAAGATGGTCAAACATTGCTCCTGCTTTCTATTTTAAAGAGGACTGAGATCATGAGAAGAACCAATAATTGTCAAATGAGACAAAATATAGAGCTAAGATTAGTCAAATACAACTACATAAACACATGTTTTGAGGAGGAGAGAGAGAGAGAAGCAATTAAAGGTAAACTCTGGGGTACTGGGTATGCAGTGTGTGGGAAGAACTTCAGGGTGATGAGGAATACCATTTTTCAAAGGGTTGGCAGGTGTGTTCTCTGGGGGATGGGGGACCTTCTTATTTGACTCCTGGCGCAAACCAAGGCATTTAGGCAGTGTACTCCCAGGCCCTGGTCAGATCCCTGGGGCTGGAATTAGAAATTTCTTACTGTTTCTTCCCATATTCTCCTCACAAGGAGGGGTCTTTCCCTGGCATTATTATAAATGACGGAATTTGCCTGTTCATTAGGAAATCTGCATCAGAAATAGTCAGCTTTAAAAGGAGCTAATGGGCTTGGCACGTTACATAGAACAGAATCCCTGCAGAAATACATTCCCTGGCCCTCTGCCTGTGTGCATCTGGCCAGAACTTGGTTGGCAAGCCTGGTCCAAGGAAAGGATCTGCAGAAAATCAGACTGTGGGGTCACTTTGTTCATGCATGGGGAATGACATTCTTTCCCACCCCAGGAAACCTTGGGGACTTGCAGAGATTCTATGCCAGTCAACCACATGGTCAGCTCAGAGTCAAGAGGCTAAACAACCATCCCTTTCCAATCTCCCAAAATTTGAAGTGTAGAGTTTAACTAGAAAGCCACTGGTAAATATCTTTTGTCTTCTGGAATTATGCAATGCTGATGTGCATTCTGCACCCAAATCCAGAGGAAACCACAATAGCTAGTAAAACTGTGACCTCAACATCCTCTTAACCTCCGCCTCTCCATTTGACCATAGTGGCGTTCAGCTGATAGAGCGGGAAGAAGAAGTGTGCATCTTTTATGAAAAAATAAATATCCAAGAGAAGATGAAACTAAATGCAGAAATTGAAATACATGTCTTGGATGAAAAAATCCGATTCCTGAAACTGAAGATTGCTGAGAAACAAAGACAGATTTATGTGACCCAGAAATTGCTGCCAGTCAAGAGGTCCCTGGATGCCGACGTAGCAGTGCTCCAGATTCAGGTGGGAAAGAGCTCATGAGATGCTGCCTGGGACCATTTGCTTTCCCCCTCTCCATTATTGGTCTGTAGGTTGTATGTTCTTACATGTAAACCAAACCATGCTACTCCTGGAACCCATGAGTTATGTGGCTGGGTTGAAAATGCCGTGGAACACTGCTGGAGGGCCAAGCTCCAGAGGTCTTTTCCCCATGAAGCATTTTCTGCCTTTCTGGGAATACACACCCTCCCAAATCTCAACTCTAGCTCAGCTTTCTCACAGCTCAAAACTTATGTAATTTCACTTCCACCAGCATAATTATGTTTTTGATGCTTGCTGGAAAGATCTAGCTCTCTTATTTTTAGTACTCTTGCCCTCTGGAGCTGAGATTGTTGTTCGTTATTAATTGGCAATCACATATAATTCGACTCCTTGTGAACCCCTGTAGTTTCCCTGTAATTTAATAACCTGGCCTCTGACATGGCCTTTTAAAAAGTGTAATAAAGACCACAAAATTAAACATGAAGTAGCAATAGAAAGAAAGGAAAGAAAGCTGCTTTCTTCACTTCTAATAATTGTAATTTTTATGAAAATATAAGAAAAAATTAAACTAAAAAAAACTGTGGCTTGAACTTTTTTCCATCGACTCAGTGTAGGAACAAATTTTAACCTATAACAAGTTTTCTAAAATGTCAGGTGGCTTTCAGATTTTTTTCTGATTATAAAATTAAGACACGTTAATCAAGTTTTGAAAAAAAAATACAAAGTTTTTAAAGAAGAAAATAAAATTTTATCCCCAAGATATAACCACTATTAAAATTATCAAAAATCTGGAAGAGATCCTTCTGGTCTTTTTCTAGGTGTACAAGTAAAAGGTTTTTATTAGCTTGTGTTGTAAACACAGTTTGGGGTCCTGCTTTTTAATTTAATCATATCAAGGGGATTCACAGATCCCCTCATCACACAGTGCCTGGTCCACCCCTGCACCACCCAGCACAGACTCGGCCAGCATCTTCAGCCTGCATCTACACAGGACCATTCATGCAAGGCCTTTGTCTGTGAACTGACTTTCTTGAAGATTTGGGGCAACAGTGTGAGAGGGCATGGTACAGAAATGCAAAGAATTTCAAGTTAAGTATCAGGTAGCCATGCCCTTCCAAGCTCCACAGGGCCACTCTATCACTGGGAGCAGTCCCCGCCTGCATTACCCCATGTAGCACCCTACTCTAGCTCCATTCCACTGGTTTGTCTTTCCATCTTCATCCCCCATCTGCCCTCCACAGCCTCACCATCCCAGGTTGTCCCCCGGGCACTTCATACGTGTCTCATTCCATTTCACAGAATCATTTGGCTCTCTCTAGCTCTTTCCCAAAATACAGTTTCAGGGCCATCTTTGCCCATACTAAACTGTCAAGATGCCCAGCAGAACAAAGGAACTAAATTCAATAAGGCCCACAACAGAAAAATTCACTCTCCATTATATAAGCATTTTAACTGTTCATTGCAAATCAACAATTCTATTCAATGGATAAAGTGAGTTGTTCTTAAAACATATATACTTGGCATTTCATTATATGAAAGCACTTATCCAGTGAGAACTATAAATTCAGATTACCGGAGAGGGAATATTATTCATTGAGTGATAGTATGCCCTGCCTAATGGGAGCCTTTACCATTCTGACTGTGGGTGAATTGAGACATATGGATTTGTGTTATATCCCCACCTGTTTTACCAGATTAAGTTCCAACAAGCTTACGAACAGTTAAATAGAAAGTTTCCCATTAGTCTCCACACTTCACTTAATTATTTAATTGTCTACTCAGCACTAACTACGTGGGCCCTTTGAAGGACTGTGTGTGAAATTTTGAGCTTCAGGCAAGCCATTTTGAACCCTGCCTGACAGTGCCGGATCCCTGCCATAGCCTGTTATTTGATAAAGCTGCTGTGTTGTTGTTTTTCAAAGTCTTCCCATTTTTGGAATTCTCTTAAGGTTTGCGTTTTTTCAGCTGTTTGAAAAAGTTTTTAATCATTCAACAGTTTAATCCAAGGATAATCATGAGTCATATATTCCTGGATGTTTGCAATAAGAGGTTCTTTTTAGGGATCTTGGAAATCACATGAACTACTGTAGAATACAGGAACACCATTTTATATAGAAAAAGTAAACCATCTTTCCTCAAGGGCCCATGGGGAAATAAGATCCATCAAGGGACCGCTGGATAAGCAAGCACCATATTTTTGCTTCCTATTTAATTTCCTAATTAAGAGAAGGAAATGTTGTGCTGAACAAATGCTTAATTACATATGGGTGTATACTTTAAAATTCCATATTGATGGCAATTAAGAAGTGTGGAGAGAAGGGGGGAAAAAAGAAAAAATCAAATTATTTATGTCCCCAGTTAAAATTATTTTTGTCAGGAGCATAAATTAAAATTTTTAAACTCTATCATCTTGGACACATAAAGTTTCTTAAATATATTATCTCATTTACTAGATCAACACCATTAGATTAAGCTTTATCTTCCAATTTGACAGTTGAAGAAACTGGCTTAGAGAAGATAAATGGTTTCCTTGAAATTATGCAGGTTTTCAGGAGAAAAGCTAAAAATGCTGACTCTTGGTTTTCATCATGTTCCACATCTCCCTATAAAACAAAAACTCAGTGTGGCTGCCACTTCTACTTGGAGTGGCCATATTTCTTCATCTACCTCCAAAGTCTCATTAATTCAACAAATAGAGTTGATATATAAGATATCATATTGGGTATTTAGCGAAAAATATATAAATAGTTCAGTCTATTTCTCATAGAATGTACATTATACTGACCTAGTAATTAAGAACTTCATTCTCCTGTGGGACGCCATTAAGCCTGTTGCCAGCAAAGGGTTTTAAACTGGAGTCTATTATGTCCCATACCTTGTATGCTGTCTGCCTTGGCCTCTGGAACAACCTTCAATAAAGATGGCAAATCTGTATAGTCTGAGCTCTGCAACCACACAGCATCCCATGAGTATAACATGAAATGGAAAGTAACAAAGGACTGGCTGTAAAATCAGCCTTTTCTTTGATGACTCAGAAGTCACTGCCTTCTTTGTAGGATCAATTACAGACATCCTCCTCATGGCACCAAAGTGAGCAGAGCATGGCTTAACCTCAAGTTCCAGCTGATTGGGTGTTAAGAATTGTCTTCCACCTTTGTCTGTGTCAGTCCAACACAAAGATGCTAAAAACCCTTGGCTATGTGATTTTAAGATTTACAAGCAGGAGAGTTAGTTTTAAAGTTAATGTTTCTTTTTTAATAGTTTTCACAGTGTACAGACAGAATAAAAGACCTGGAGAAAGAGTTTGTAAATCCTGAGGGTAAGAACAGAATCCGCTTCCTTCCAGGGAAAGATATGACTACAGAAGAAATGATAAAAAAATTAGATTCGGTAAATATTCTTTCTTTCTTATTTTTTATTTTTGTTATTTATTGAATTTATTGCAGTGACATTGGCTAATAAAATTATATATGGCCTGGCCAGTGTTGCTCAGTGGTTGAGCATTGACCCATGAACAAAAAGGTCACCGGTTCAATTCCCAGTCAGGGCACATTGCCAGGGTTGCAGGCTCATTCCCCAATAGGGGATATCCAGGAGGCAGCTGATGGATGATATTTCTCATCAATGCTTCTATCTCTCTATCCCTCTCCTTTCTTCTCTCTCTAAAAATCAATTTTAGAAAACATGTTTTTAAAAAAAGAAAAATTATATAGGTTTCAGGAATACAATTCTTTTTTTGTATTTTTTTAAATTTAATAAATCTTTATTGTTCAGATTATTACAATTGTTCCTCTTTTTCCCCCATAGCTCCCCTCCACCTGGTTCCCACCCCACCCTCCACCTTACCCCCCGCACTGTCCTCATCCATAGGTGTACGATTTTTGTCCAGTCTCTTCCTGCACCCCCCACAACCTTTTCCCCCTGAGAATTGTCAGTCTACTCCCTTTCTATGCCCCTGATTCTATTATATTCACCAGTTTATTCTGTTCATCAGATTTTTTATTCACTTGATTTTTAGATTTACTTATTGATAGATATGTATTTGTTGTTCATAATTTTTATCTTTACCTTTTTCTTCTTCTTCCTCCTCTTCTTAAAGAGTACCTTTCAGCATTTCATATAATACTGGTTTGGTGTTGATGAACTCCTTTAGCTTTTTCTTATTTGTGAAGCTCTTTATCTGCCCTTCAATTCTGAATTATAGCTTTGCTGGGTAGAGTAATCTTGGTTGTAGGTTCTTGCTATTCATCACTTTGAATATTTCTTGCCACTCCTGTCTGGCCTGCATAGTTTCTGTTGAGAAATCAGCTGACAGTCGTATGGGTGCTCCCTTGTAGGTAACTAACTGTTTTTCTCTTGCTGCTTTTAATATTCTCTCTTTGTCTTTTGCTCTTGGCATTTTAATTATGATGTGTCTTGGTGTGGTCCTCTTTGGATTCCTTTTGTTTGGGGTTCTCTGCACTTCCTGGAGTTGTAAGTCTATTTCTTTCACCAGGTCGGGGAAGTTTTCTGTCATTATTTCTTCCAATAGGTTTTCAGTATCTTGCTCTCTCTCTTCTTCTGGCACCCCCATAATTCTGATGTTGGTACGCTTGAAGTTGTCCCAGAAGCTCCTTACACTATCTTCAAGTTTTTGGATTCTTTTTTCTTTTTGCTTTTCCGGTTGAGTGTTTTTTGCTTCTTTGTATTTCAAATCTTTGACTTGATTCTTGCGATGCTCTAGCCTGCTGTTAGATCTCTGCATAATATTTTTTATTTCAGTCAGTGTATGCTTAATTTCTAGTTGGTCCTTTTTCATATCCTCGAGGGTCTCGCTAAATTTATTGGCCTTTTCTAGGAAATTCTTGAAAAACCTTATAACCGTGGTTTTGAACTCTATATGCAGTCATTTGCTTTCCTCCATTTCTTTCATTTGTGATCTGTTTCTTTGTCTCCGCATTTTCATTGCTTCCCTGAGTTGGTAGGGTAGATATTTGTGCTAGGTTTCCAATATGGCCCAGTGGGTCTGCTTCCCCAGTTAACCTGAGGTGGACACTCTTGGTGCACCCCTTTGTGGACTGTGTGTACAGCCTTGTTGTAGTTAAGCCTTGATTGTTGTTGGTATCACTGGGAGGAATTGACTTCCAGGCCTATTGGTTGTGAGGATCAGCTGTGTCTATGCCGGGAGAACTTCTGTGCTAGAGACAGCCTTGTGAGACGAGACTTGCAAAAGCCTCTGTGCTCAGCTTGGATGGGGCGGAGTCTCAGGGCGGAGCAGACAGCAATGGTTTCCCATCAGCCCTGCCCTAATAGGCCCCTGTATCTCAGTGTCCCATGGTAATCGCTGCAAGCACCTCTGAGAGAAAGCTGCCCTCGAGTTCTGCCCGCTGCCAGACAGTCCAGTTTCTCCCCGAATGAGTCTAAGTCCCCAGAGTCTCACCCGGAACTGGAGTTCAGCGCAGTTGGGAGCTTTTGTCTCCCTCCCACTTGAGAAAGCCAGCCGCACACTCAGTTGCCAGTCCTCTTCGTGCACACACATCTCAGTACCTCTGCCTCCTGCAGCTCCTCTGAGTCTCAGTGTGTTTTTCTCTTTCCTTCTAGTTGTAGAATTTCCACTCAGCCAGTCTTCCTGTGGTTCTGGATGATGTCCATTTTGTCTTTTAGTTGTAGTTTTGAAATTGTTGTGCGAGGCAGCAATTTAGGTGTTTACTATGCCGCCATCTTGGTTTCTGAGGAATACAATTCTATAATGCATCATCTATATGTTGTATTGCGTGTTCACCATCCCAAGTCAAGTCCCCTTCCATTACCATGTATCTCCCAGCTTCTTCTGATCTGAAGGGAAATGCTTGTAGTTTTTGCCCATTCAGTATAATGTTGGCTGTAGGTTTGTCCTATATGACCTTTGTCAGTTGAGGTATGTTTCCTCTATTTCCACTTTGCTGAGAGTTTTTATCATAAATGGGTCCAGATTTTACCAAATGCTTTTTCTCCATTTATTATATAACTATGTGTTTTTTATCCCTCATTTTGTTGATGTGGTGTATCACGTTTATAGATTTGCGGTAATGTACCAACCCCAGAATAAATCCCACTTGATCATGGTGTATGATCTTTTTAATGTCTTGCTGAATCTATTGCACAACTATTTTGTTGAGGATTTTAGCATCTGTGTTCATCAGGGATATTGGTCTGTAATTTTCTTTCTTTGTAGTGTCTTTATCTGGTTTGGGATTAGGCTAATGCAGGAGGGAGACCAGAGAGTGGGGCTATTGCATTCCACCAGGCTGATGCCATGAGGAGGGGAGTGCTCCACCCAAGAAAGATGGCCTCTACAGTGTGGGAGACTCAGCTCAGGGGCCCTGGGGGTTGTCCCTTAAGCTCTCTCCCCAGAGCTACAAACTCCAGTTTCTCTTCACATGACTCTAGTCCACTCCACCTTCCCTCCACTGGAGCCCAGGGTGAGTGGCTATGAACGAGATTTCGTGTATTGGCCCTTTAAGGGAGTTTGTGGATTTCTAGGAGACTCCTGTCTCTCCCTAGTGGTTAGAATCCCTGCTGATTTTCACAGCCAGATTTTATGTGAGTGCCTCTTCCCAGCTCTGTGCTCTGGGCTGGGGAGCCTGGTGTGGGGTTGAGACCCCATACTTCTCAGGGAAACCCTGACAACTGAGATAACCCTCCAGTATCTCAGCTGCTGCCGATGGGAGTAGGGCCAGCCCTTTTCGTGTCTCCACCCTTCCTACCAGCCTCAATGTGGCTTCTTCTGTAAATCCTTGGTTATGAGACTTCTCTTCTGCTAGTCTTCAGTTGGTTATTCAGTTTGATTGTTCTATAATTTAGTTTGTAATTCCAATTCGGTCCTGGGAGAAAGTGAGTGTACCTTCCACCTACTCCACCGCCATCTTGGATCCCAAAATATTATTTCTTAAAATAGCATCTATTTGCCTCTTGTGTTCAGTGTCACAGATATCTGTACTAGTGTTTCAGGCTCTGGGGATAGATTTATCCTTCATTATTCTAGCCACTAATATAGTAGACCTTCATTGTAATCTAGTAACAAAACCTAAACTTGACTTTAAACATTGCCAAAAGAAGTAAAAATTGAGTGGTTTCAAGATGCCCACCTTTGTATCATAAACCCCCAAAAAACTTTTTTTGGCATCTTGAAGGGATTAACATGCCTTCCTGATGGGAGCATATCAGAGGAAGGGCAATGGAAGGTAGGTTGAGGTGAGAGGGCCATTCTCTGCCATGGCGAGGAAGAATTCCCAGAGCTATCTGCAGGAATGGGGGTGGCAGGGGAAGTCATGCCTTAGCCCAACTCTAAAGACTTTCTAGAGGAATCTTAGCAACTACAAAAACAATGTGTCTTCGTTAAGCGGGGGGAGAAGTTTTTACTTGTATGACCTTTTTCCCCCTTCCTATTGCAATTGTTTTTTACTGTAGCTGGAACTACAACTGGCCAAGAAGGAAGAGCAGTTACTGGAAAAGGATTTCATCTATGAACAGGTCTCCCGGCTCACGGACAGGATCTGTAGCAAAACTGAGGCCAGCAGGGAGGACACGCTGCTCTTGGCCAAGAAGGTTTGTCCAAGACCTTGCCTTTTCTCTTCTGCCCTTACTGCTTTATTGCAGTTCCATTTCCCACCAAATGCTTTGCTTACTGAGCAAAGCGCTGGGGAGATTAGGCTTTATGACAGAGAAGCAGAATGGACGTAGAATTTAAAATGTAAAGAGGATGCTTAGATAACAGTTCAAAGTAAGTTCCCATCTTGTTCCTTGAATGAAGTCACTTTAAAGTGGGAAAACCTAAACTTTTAAATGGCAGTATACAAGTTTCACTTAACTGGGCACCTACTCAAATATGACAATCATTATCTTTATACTAAAGACCTGGTGCACGAAATTCGTGCATGGGAGGGGGAAGGGGTGTCCCTCAGCCCAGCCTGCACCCTCTCCAATCTGAGACCCCTTGAGGGATGTCCGACTGCCTGTTTAGGCCTGACCCTACTGGGACATCCCTCTCACAATCCAGGACTGCTGGCTCCCAACTGCCTTCCTGATTGCCCCTAACCACTTCTACCTGCCAGCCTGATCACCCCCTAACCACTCCCCTGCCAGCCTGATTGATGCCTAACTGCTCCCCTGCCAGCCTGTTTGCCCCTAACTGCCCTCCCTTGCAGGCCTGGTCCCTCCCAACTGCCCTCCCTTGCTGGCCATCTTGTGGTGGCCATCTTGTGTCCACACGGGGGCAGCCATCTTTTGTGTTGGAGTGATGGTCAATTTGCATATTACTCTTTTATTAGATAGGATTCCATGTGCCAAGTTAAATCCTTTTGAGCTCCTTGTGAATGGAAGACTTCACTTAAACAACAGTGTGACTGCATGGGAACTAAGCCAGAAGCCAGAAATGGAAGGGGACCATTGAAGACAACAGTCACACAAACATGGGCCTGTTACACAATGGGGTGGAGTCGCCACTGGGCCCCACTAGTCAGGAGAAGCCAGTGACACAGAGCTTCCTGATTTCATAAACTTAAAATACTGTAACAGGACCTCGATTCAACGCCATAGGGTCCGACTGGGACTGCTAGAAGGTACCTGAAAAGGAGCAGACAGCAGGAGGAGGGTTGGTGATTGTGACACGGAGGGGCCTTGCACCGCAGCCTGGCCTCTGTGGCGCCTTGGAGCATCCCCCTGTGGCTGCACAGGGATTTTAGTTAGCCAACAATACTGAGCCACTACGAGCTCCCGTCATGCTAGGCATGGGGGAGGGAACAGAGAGGAAGGGGCACACCGTTCACAGTGTCAAATTTGGGGAGACAGATGGGAAAACAGATCATGGTAACAGCCACACCTGACTGTGGGCTCCACAGGGCAATGACTGTTCCTCCTTCTTCTTAGTTTCCCTAAATGCCTCGGGTGCACTAAACTCTAGGACAACATTTGTTAAAAAAGTAAACAGTCGGTCCTATTTTAAACACATTTCTGGCCCACCAACTCAAGCAGAAATTATTGTAAATCTCAAGCCTCCTGTGCCATTTATCTGGCTTTCACACTTTGTTCTGATGACTTACACAGGTGGATGGTCATTGCAGCTCATGCAATTCACAACTTCACCTCATAAAATAAGAATGTTAAGCCCTTCACCTCATAAAATAAGAATGTTAAGACTCTATCCACTGAGCCTGTTTGGTTCAGTGGATAGAGCCTCAGCCTGGGGACTGAAGGGTCCCAGGTTTAATTCTGGCCAAGGGCACATGCCCAGGTTGCGGGCTCAATCCCCAGTAAGGGGCATGCAGGAGGCAGCCGATCAACGGTTCTTTCATCATTGATGTTTCTCTCTCTCTCCTTCTCCCTTCCTCTCTGAAAAAAAAAAAAAAAAAAAAAGAATGTTAAGGCTCCTAAACTTTGCCTGAATTAGCACGTCTGATGTTTCTTTAAATGTTTCCTTCCTTCCTTTTGAAGAATGAATTTCCCTTTCTTTGGAGAAAGTCAGTGTTTACTGAGAGCTGGCTTGTTAAAGCTGATGGCAGTGTCTCCCAAAATCAACAGTAATCCTGGAGAAAGGCTGAAAGTGTAGCGAAGGTCCTAGTGTAACTGAGTTCTGGCCCAGTGGTTTATCTACCCTTTCCTTCCCCACTTTCCACGTTCTCTATCTGGATTTTATTTTCTATTTAAAATTATAATGTCTAAGAATATCCTAGAAAAGGCCGATAAATATAACGAGACCCTCGAAGATATGAAAAAGGACCAACTAGAAATTAAACATACACTGACTGAAAAAAAAATATTATACAGAGACCCAAAAACAGACAAGAGGAACACAAAAATCAAGTCAAAGAATTGAATTACAAAGAAGCAAAAAACACTCAACCGAAAAAGCAAAAAGCAAAAAAAAAAAATCCAAAAAGTTGAAGATAATGTAAGAAGACTCTGGGACAACTTCAAGCGTACCAACATCAGAATTATGGGGGTGCCAGAAGAAGAGAGAGAGCAAGATACTGAAAACCTATTTGAAGAAATAATGACCGAAAACTTCCCACACCTGGTGAAAGAAATAGACTTACAACTCCAGGAAGTGCAGAGAACCCCAAACAAAAGGAATCCAAAGAGGACCACACCAAGACACATCATAATTAAAATGCCAAGAGCAAAAGACAAAGAGAGAATATTAAAAGCAGCAAGAGAAAAACAGTTAGTTACCTACAAGGGAGCACCCATACGACTGTCAGCTGACTTTTCAACAGAAACTATGCAGGCCAGATGGGAGTGGCAAGAAATTTTCAATGTGATGAATAGCAAGAACCTACAACCAAGATTACTCTACCCAGCAAAGCTATCATTCAGAATTGAAGGGCAAATAAAGAGTTTCACAGACAAGAAAAAGCTAAAGGAGTTCATCACCACCAAACCAGTATTATATGAAATGCTGAAAGGTATTCTTAAAGAAGAGGAAGAAGAAAAAAGTAAAGATAAAAATTATGAACAACAAATACATATCTATCAACAAGTGAACCTAAAAATCAAGTGAATTAAAAACCTGAGGGACAGAATAATCTGGTGAATATAATAGAATCAGGGGCATAGAAAGGGAGTGGACTGATAATTCTCAGGGGGAAAGGGGTATGGGGGGTTCATGAAGAGACTGGACAAAAATCATACACCTATGGATGAGGACAGTGGCGGGGAGGTAAGGGCAGAATGTGGGGTGGGAAATGGGTGGAGGGGAGCTATGGGGGGAAAAAGGAGAAATAATTGTAATAATCTGAATAAAGATTTATTTAAAAAATAAAAAATAAAATAAAATAAAATTATAATGTCTTCACAATAACCATAACTTGAAGGTAGAATTATGTTCAGATCTCAGATACTAGCAAATAACCTTGAGAAAGATACATAAATGACCTTGAAACTGAGTTTCCTGATCCATGAAATGGGTGTGATATCAGCTGAAGTCATTGCAGGCATTACATAGTCAGTAGAAGTAGCCTAGCTTTTGTGGGTGCCCAACAAGAATGAGTGTCACCTCAAGCCCCTCGTCTTCCCCAGGTAGCTTATGGCTCATCTTCCAAGTTTCCCAAATGAATGGAAAATCTCAGCAAAAACTCAAACCAACCCAGGATCTAACATCATCCTTTTATATATATATAGAGAGAGAGAGAGAGAGAGAAGAAGAAGGTTGGCTGGTTACACATTCACACCACATGCAAGTGTGCAGTGACTAATTAATTAATGAAATTGGATAGAGATAATGACTCACCCCTCATCCTTTAAATGGCAGTCTTTGATTAAATGTGTGTTCCCTCAAAATTACGACAGTGTAGAAGAGTTTACAAATTTATACTCCCTTAAGAAGACAAAGTGTGTACATAATAACCAGTCATTACATTTTCAGAGGCAGGTACATCATTGGCAGCAACATTCTTCTAAGCAAATGTACAGATAGAGCAGTATGTGCTCTATTAGAAGAAGAAAAGTCTTTCAAGGTCAGGTGCAGTTTTTTGAAAGTTCACATTCATGTCTCCAAGTACCCTGGTTCAAAAGCCTGAAGGATTGAAATAGATGAAGAATTTACTCGTTTCTTCATTTAACAAACATTCTATTATAATTTTGCTTGGTGCCTCCTATGTTCCAAGCACATCCTGGATAGTGGGAATGTGATGAATAAAACAAGTAGGCCTTGTCCTCATGAAGAGTAGTACCTTCTTGTGGGACGACCGACTGTAACCAAATAGCTAATGCATACACATATAACACAATGTCTGTGGTGAAACAGATCATAAATTAAAAATACAGCGAGGTGATATGGCAGTGTTGGCAGGTGGGGGAGTCACCATTCAGTGCCCCACCATGGCCACGGCCACCCTGAAAGGTTGTGCTATGGGCCAGAAAGCTTAGAGGAACCACCAATTCAAACTTCACTTATTTCCCATCTTTTAAAATCAATTATTCCTCTCAGCTCTGTCCTTTAATTCTTTGATGATAAATAGATGATGTGAAATGGTCAAGACACACATACAATCAGAACATTTCACTTCAAATTAGTGGCCAGATTTTCCCCAGTTCGGCACATGCTTGCTTATGACTTAATAATTATGCACCCCAGAAATTATGATCAATAATACAAACATGTTGAGGTGTGACTGTTTCCATTAAAAATTATTTCAGATGCAGAGCCTCTGCTAATTACCTTATATAAGTAAAGAATAACTTCTAAATATAGTTTTTGTTCTACCAGATTTTTCCCCCCACTGGATAAGTGACAAATTAATAACGTGGCCTAAGTAAGCCAGAATTTAGACATCAAGAACACTCTATTTCCCTCTCCTTATCACCTCTTTAAAATAAAGAGACTTCACTATTCCCCTCACTACTACCCACTTGGACAGCTAGTAACTTGATGAACACACGTCTTTCTTTTCCCCTCCTCGTCATTATTTACGCAGCTAGGGTGTCTGAGGTCTCATCCAATTCTTATTTGTCCCCCACATTATAGACAGCCAGCAGCCTGCCATTTTCTTAAACTCTTCACGGAACATACACATAAGCTAAGCCTTGGGTTCTTTCATTCTAGATGAACGGCTACCAGAAAAAGATTAAAAATGCTACTGAAAAACTGATGGCTCTTGTTGCTGAACTGTCCATGAAGCAAGCTCTGACCATTGAACTCCAGAAGGAAGTCAAGGAGAAAGAAGACTTCATCTTCTCTTGCAGTTCCAGGATAGAAAAGGGTCTGCCCCTCAATAAAGAGGTTGAGAGAGAATGGTTGAAAGCGCTTCGAGATGAGGAAATGTATGCCTTGGCCATCGCCGAAAAGTCTCAGGTACCTTTAGGCTTTTATATTGCATTTGTAAAAAGGCTGGGAAAGGATGTTTTCAAGGGTTTAAATCTTCCCAAAATATATGAAAAATTCCCCACTCTACCATACATAGTCCAAACAATCAGAAGAAATTTTGGGTGTTTTTTAATTATTATTATTATGTAAAGCCCTAGGTTTTGTTCAGTGGTTAGAGTTTCAGCCCGCAGACTGAAAGGTTGTGAGTTTGAGTCTGGTCAAGGCCATGTACCTCAGTTGCAGGCTTGATCCCTTGCCCTGGTTGGGGCGCATGGAGGAAGCAACCAATCGATGTGTCTCTCTCACATTGATGTTTCTCTCTCTCTGTCTTTACCGCCCCCCCCCCTTCCACTTTGAAAAATCAATGGAAAAATATCCTTGAGTGAGGATTAACAACAACAAAAAAAGATATTGTGTAGACAATCAAAGTACAATAGTTCAAAGCACCATAGTATTCTCTGGAGAACATCTGGCAAACACCAATTTCCACTCCACAATCTTACTTCGTGGCTAGTGTGGCTGAACACCACGGACTCGCACTGACATGGCCATGACCAGGCGAGGCTGGCTTTGGTTTTATTAGTATCCATAGGTCTCCAATCTCTGTCCTGGCACCCCTGCTCAAACCACACCTTACTCTTCCATGTCCACCGGCTGCGGCCATCACAGCCTATTGGGAGGCCCCCAGCACACCAAGGTTGTCACAGCCTTTGCAGACTCTGCACTTGGTGTGCACCCTTGGCCTCAGTGCCATCCCTGTTTTCTCCTTCCACGGGCCTAAGTCTAGGTCCATCACTGGTTCCACCTGCACATTCGGTACCCAGTTCTTCTGCCTAAACCCATGGCCTTTCAATATTTGTAGAATGGAATTGGGCATCTCTTTCTAAGGAGACTGTGTCTTGGGGACCTACAACTCACTCTCAGACTGTCAAGTAGATTCTTCAAAAAGATCATTGTTCACTAACTAGCCCAAGGAAAAGGCACATCATTCCAAACATAAGTTAGGAATATCTGAAAACAGGGTCTGGTTTGTAATTCCCACACTGCCTGGAACTGTATTTACTAGCACCTTCAGGTTTTACCGAGGATGTCCCAGCATCATTTACCTGTCTCCATTATTTAGAATTCTTTTTCATGCTGTAAGAGAGTCATCTGTTTTCCAGAAGCACAGGCAGAGGACCTTGAGGGTCAAGGCAAACTACTGACCACATCTTCCCTCTGGTTCTACCTATCTCCTTATCTCTTCCTTTCTAACACTTGTTCACCAATGACTTACCAAAGGGAATAGATTGTCCTACCTCTGTCAACAACAAAACCATGGAAATACTTAGTATTTGATGAAAGATACTGAGGTTGGAACACACAGGAAGTTAGAACCCACCAACCAGTTTATGATAAACCATAAGCCCCATGAACAGCGTGATGCTTGAGCAACATGGGTCATCACAGCAAGGTGCAACATGTGCATGAGTATGTGAGTGTGAGTGTGAGTGTGAGTGTGTGTGTGTGTGTGTGTGTGTGTGTGTGTGTGTGGTGACTTCACCCTCATACCCTCCTATCCTTTGGGGGAATGTCAACCAGCACAGCCTACAACTCAGACCCAGCTGTGTCTGACAAGCCCTGGGGTGAAGTGGCTTCACCAGAGTTTGCAGAAAACTGAAAAGGAAACTTCATTCTTTGCAGCAATTCTTGGACACACAGCGCCAGCTGCCCAATGGTGTTCTCACGACTGCAGAGCTGCGTCCGACTGCCTACATCCCAGAGGCAGAAGCCACTCTTCCTTTGCCAAAACCATATGGTGCTTTGGCTCCTTTTAAGCCCAGTGAACCAGGGGCCAATATGAGGCACATCAAGAAGCCTGTTATAAAGCCAATTGAAATCTGAATATGTAAACGAATTCGGGCTCCTCAAGGAGACACTTCAGCCAAGCTTCTGGCATATCACAGCTGGAAAATGTCAGCACAATAGCGCGAAATTACAGGCAAATACAACAGCCACAATTAACCAACAGCAGAAATAACAGTTTCCTTTTATACTCACCAACTACTATATTTTATATGATGTTGAGTAGGACATAGAATTGTTCTACAATTATGTCAAAGTATATATTTGCATTGTTCATTTCTTTCTTTTTCACTCTATATATTGAAACCTTTCAGATATATATAGTAGGCCAGGTGCTATAAAAATTCAATAAAAATAATTTTCAATGAGGCACAGAAATTAGCTGAGTGGTCCTTATTTATTAAAGACAAAAAGGAAATACTGTTCAATATACTGACTTTAAAGAAAAAGATAGAATGATCAAGTATCACAGAGACTTGACTGACTTTGTTAAGTAAATGGTTGCATTTAAAGTTAATGTTGTTAAATCTAAATCAAGTAAAAAACAGGAGGGAAGCTTGTTATTTTCAAAATAATGTTATGGTGATTCTTTTTACAAGTAAATAATCCTTTCACTGCAAAAATAATTATGCCCTAATTTATCTTTCTTATACAACTAGATTTATCAAAATGTTGGATGCAAATAAACTCATGATTATTTTAAGTTTTGATACCAGATTTTTCAAAATTTCAATGGAAATATTTATAACTTGGCATGTGAAAGAGTTGAAAATGAGGCCAATTCCCCTGATTTTATTAATCTAGTTTTATTGCATTTCAGCCAAGTATATTCCTAATTGTTTTTATATGTTCATATGTATGAATATACACAAGATTTCAAACCTGTGATTTTATATTCATTTATATGCTCAGTCTACCTTTATTTCATACTGATATCAGTTATGAATTTTAGTTCACAACTCTGGGCGTGAGAAATACCACATTCCTTTATTTTGCTAAATCAAACAAAATTTGTTCCAAACCCCGATCCTGCCAGATTGGAGGGAAATTTAATGTCATTCTCAGTCTCCGAGTCCTGAATCTAACGCAATTGCTTTGTGCAGTCATTGAAAGGCAATTCCTTGGGCGTACCCATAAGTAACCATATAAATCATGTGTTTAACACAAAGAAATGCATAAACACAGGTCCTGTGTTGTAGGAATTAGCAATTGCATTAGGGATTCAAAAAATACACATTGGAAGCTTAACAACATAGGAATGCAGGGAAAAATTTAAATCGCAAAGGAATGTGTACTTAAATATTACAGTGTGTGTTTCCGGTTGAGAGGGGAAAGGTGGCAATGTGTGCTGGAATGACCGGAGGCCACAGTCGGAGGGAACTTCTTACAGAGAAGATTTCAGTAGGTGAAGAGGGGATCCCAGGTAGGGGAAATAGCCTGAGCAAGGCTTTGAAGTAAAAAGACAAAAGTTGTGCTCCAGGCCCAGGGAATGGGGCTGGCTGGAACAGAATGTGCATATTGGGGAACTGCATAAGCGGGATTAGGGGGAGTTTGCATTTTATCCTGTAATTTTAAATGTGAGTTTGAATTGTATCCTATAATGAATGGCAAGTTACTGAAGGAGTATGACAGGATCGAGCTAATGTCTATCTCAAATATAAGTCAGTTGAATTAGACCTTAGAAAGCGACCGACACAAGCCAGGTGTGAAAAGTAAAGGGTAAGGAATGAAAAATAAGGACCTTACCAAGAGGAAAAGATCAGCACTGTCTTGTTCATATGGCTCCAAGATTTTGAGCCTCGGTGACCATGAAGTATTTGACCAAAAAGGGGAATTCTGTAGAGAGGACAATTTTTAAAATACAATGATCATTTTAGAGAAGAACTTGAATTATTATACCAACTAGGGATATTTATGATGATTAAAATTTCACAAGTTCACTAAGGGAAATAATGTGAAAAGAAATAAGCAAAGGGTCATGGGCTGACCCCAGGCAGCAACTCTATATATGGGTCAGAATTAAGTCACTGCAGACGGCGGGAAGGGGGGCAGGGGGAAGTGGGAGAACTAGTTAGATGTCATGGGGGACTTTCGGGGAACATGTTCATAGACTCATGATTCCTGGCTGGACTGTAAAGTCTTTGTAGAAATGACAAGAGTCAGGCCAAAACTTTCAGTGTTTTTTGGTTTCATTTTTTAATGATAAGTTATTTCTAAATCAAACTTCTATAAACATAAAAGAGCTTAAACATATTAAACACAATTCCATCTGAACCATCACAAAAAGACAAATCTTACTCTGAATAGACTGTATGTACAAACTGCTGTATGTTACAAATTTTTCTATACTGGAAATAGCAGATTTGACTTAGTCTGAATTCAGTTTTTTAAAATCTATCCTCTTTACAAATACAGTTTTTATGCAACATTTAATTTTTCCACTTGTCATACGTTATTTTCAATGACACTTCTAGTTTTTGTTTTTCTAAACACTAGTCCCTGCATTTTTAAAGCATCTTTCATTTCGGAGTGCAAGAGAAACCAGCTTTTGGCCTCTGTAGCCACTAGGAAGAGCACCCTCCATGCCACTGCCTGCCTCCGGGGCTAGCTGTCATTTCTCCACACTTGGCTGTTATCGTCTGTCCAAAACTGGGGTGAGGGACAGCAGTTGACTTCATTCTGAACAAGTACCAAACTGAAATTCAGATGGTTCAACAATGCATTCTGATTTTGGTAACCAATTTCAATATTGCTAGAGAATTCTCCGTAGAAGTAGAGCTAATGAGCAAGAATAAAACTTGGAAGCTGACACCATTATATTTTCTTTTTTATAAGCCTAAAAGCATTGTGGTGTGTTTCAGAGCTGCTTCCTCCACAAATTTTGCATCCACGTTGTCATGTCCTATAAAAGCATCCAGATCTGGAAAGAGAGAGAAAGAGAAAAGAGTTACTATGAAACCATATGGCATTTATAATGCTGTGCCCACAGCTCTTTTAAATCATAATTATTTTATATTTTAGTAAAACACATTGCTCTGAGAATGGGTTGTTAAAACTTATTAAACCTCAGAACCAGGAAGGGCCATGTGCATCAACCCAATGGGTTTTTAACATCTTAAACCCTTTTAAAACTTCAGAGGTGATCATTCCTTCGGTAATTTACTCCAGGTGAGTTGTGTATTGCTCATTAAAACCAACTGCAATAAGGACCTGCTTATAAGTAAGGGGTATTTTGGAAAGAAAAAGGTACAGGGGAGTAAACAGGGATTGACTGATGTGTCAAAGGAAAACGCTGAGACCAGAGGAGTGAATTACCTTGATTGGAGGACTCTATCTCTGTCAGTGTTTCAATGAGGTAATTCAGAGGCAGAAATTCCACACTGAATGACGACTTGTCAATCATAGAACGCTGAGGCTAAAAAGGAAACCACTTCTGCTGTTAGTTGATTATCCAAAACCAGCACAGACTTAAAAAAAAAAAAAAGTGGTAATAACTACAATTGCAGTCCATGTAGGTAAGTGGAAATGGGCAAACAGGACCCAAAAAACATTGAGTGGGGCGTGCTCTCACACTGGCTCACCTGCTTCTTATGGTTCTGGAGCAACCACTTCACATGGTTCCGGGAAATAATGTTAGAACTCATGGGATGGTCCCAAAGTCGGCAGATCTTCTGACCAATAAGCTATGATGCAAATTGAAAAACAGATTAAGGAGGATTTTTCGGGCAGTGAAAGTACGACACTATAATGATGGCCAAATTCATAGAACAAACGCCACCAAGAGTGAACCCTAATGCTGACTGTGGACTTCGGATGGTTGTGATGTAGGTTCAGTAATTGTAACAAATGGGCATTCTGTGGGGATGTTGATAGTGGGGGAGGCCATGCATGTGTGGGGGTGGGGGGAGTATGGAAAATCTCTATACCTTCCACCCAATTTTACTGTGAACCTAAGCTACTCTAAAGAAAATAATGTCAAGTATAAAAATAAAAGGATGAAAAAACATATAGAGGAGACTACAGCTCACACTATATTAAGTAAATGTACCTTATATTCTATTCATAATTTTAAAAATATTGTTCCAAAATAACCAGTTAGTATAAAAGGCTCTTTATGCTTAACGACCTTTGGAAAAAGGCCATTTCCTCAGAGGTATGCTTCTGAATTTTTAGTAAATACTCTCTTAAATGCAACCCTGAGAAAGCAGTTCATACACTGATGTTGCCAAACTCTTTTTCTGAAATGGAGTTCATCCGCTGCTCTTCAAAGCTGGGGTCCTGCACGCCAACTCCAAGCGATGTTTTAATAGGAAACGAAAGGTCATAGGCATATTCTCTGCCAATGTCTTGCCCAGAAAATTTAATTCCCTGAGAGTATGAGGCCCCCCCAAAAATAATCTAATTTAGAGACCAAAATAAATGTTCAGAGACAGTCCCCTGAGAGATCCAGCCATGGAAAACAGGCTTTGTTTTCTGCTCTCGCCTTTGCTTCAGTAAGCCTGCAAGGAGAGGGTGTTACAAAGCAAGCCGATTAGGTCCAGAAAGGCAACAACACCCCTTCGTGGGAGGATCATGCCAGAGATGCAAGTGCTCAAGGTATGTAAACAGCATGCAGGGCTGGCCTGGCGCTCAGGGTCAGGGGTTCACAGAGTCGAGGCTCTGAAGACCGTGCTATGGAATTTCATATTTTCAAAGTATTTTTAAATCCAAGAGCTACTATTCCCACAAAAACAAGGAGTGTCTATGTAACGCTTTCCCTCATGTTTCTCGTTCTTCCTTCCACCCGGGAATGTTTTCCAACCCTGGTGGAAAACGCAGTAAGAGGAAATTCAGTTCCAGGACCTTCTGACCTCACCTGTATTTAAATTCCTTATCAGTTAAAAAGCCAAAAGCACATGTTTCCCCTCTCCCTCCCCTGACTCCCAGATGTAAATATTAGAGCGGTTTCCTAAGAGAAGAAA
Source organism: Plecotus auritus (assembly GCF_963455305.1). Classification (NCBI taxonomy): domain Eukaryota; kingdom Metazoa; phylum Chordata; class Mammalia; order Chiroptera; family Vespertilionidae; genus Plecotus; species Plecotus auritus. Next base: position 152,124,823 of record NC_137775.1, read on the forward strand.
ATGGCTAAGAGTATTAGGTGGGCTGTGCCAAGGCAGAGCAGAGCCAGAGGCACGAGGGCCTCGCAGGCCGAGCGGACAGCGGCAGAGGGTGGGGATGGATGGGATTTCTTGGAAAGAGCTGAAAAGTGAAACAATTCAACTGACTTCAGCCCAAATCAAGTAAATGCTCCTTTTGCATGAAGAACTTAAAAGAGGTTCAAGCCAAGGCTCAGGGAGAAAATAAAATAGAATTCAGGATTACCGGAGGAAGCCGCACAATGATGCTGAATTTCAGTTTCTCATTTTTCTCTGTGTTGTCCAGATCTACGAGAAAGTCAGAGTGACAAACAAACCAGAAATCTCCACTTAAGTATCTGAACAGGCTACTAGTACTTCAACGGTTCATCCTGATAACACATCTCCCAACCTTGAATTAAGCTAAGTCTAACCGTGCTTTGAAAATGTTAGGTTGTGTCTGTCTGAACAAAAGGGTTGTTTAAAGGAAGCTTTCTATATATCATGGGACATGGTTCTGTAGCAGGCTGCTAATCAGAAAACAATTTTAGGGACTAACTAAAAACAGAAGGTACCTTGAGGAATGGGAAATACTTCAACATGTATTAACAAAACTCATCTATAAAATACCACGACTGAATCAGTTAAGTGAGAGCGATTATACGATAGACCATATTTAAAGCTCAAAATCATACAAGCACTGTATTTCTCATTGATTTTTCTTGCATTTCAAGTCTAGCTTTGAAATGACAGTGTTAATTGGCTGAAAGTAAGCCATTTCGTGACTTCTTAAGAAACACGCCCTCAGAGGCTCCTGTCCTCAAGTGCCCTCGTGTCCAGGAAAAGAGTCGAAGAGCTGTGTGTGGACTGAGAAGTCATTTTGGGTCTCCTGAAGGGCGAAGACACTTTAAATTTGCCCAAAGGATGGTTCCAGGAAATGAACCGCACTCAGAAGGGCCAGCTGCATAATTTATGGTGCCCAATGCAAAAAAAAAAAAAAATGAGGAGCCCCTTGTTCAATATCAAGAATTTCCAGATTTAATGCAAAGCATTAATGTAAACACGGGGCCCTGCTGAGTACTGCTGGGCCCTGGCCACACAGGTGCACCACCTGGAAGCCAGGCCTGGAGGCGCCCAGACAGGAGCCAGCGCTCCGGGAAACGCAGAGCCTCAGAGCCTCTTACCTTGCATGAGCCTTGTGACAGCCGTTTCTGTGAGAAGCAACAGCCCACTATCAATGTAATGCAGCAGGTTATGCAAAGGGAGACAGTGGACGCCGAGGACCGTGTGCAGAGTGTGAAAACCTGGGATGAGAGATGCGGGAGGGTAAACGGTCAGCCAGCATCTCAGACAGAATGAAAACAACGGTGTTCGTAAAGCACGTAGCTCAGTGCTTGGCGCCTAGACTCCACTAAATGCTGCTTGAAGACAAGGCTACGCATTACCAAGACTAAGCATTGTGCTGGGCATGTAAGTTCCCAATGAGTCTGTATTACCGTCACCTGTGTCCATTCCTAAGCAAAAAAGAGGAAAAGTGTGCAAGGTTGCTCGATGAGAAATGGCTTTACAGTTTAGCAGCTGGCAATACTACGGTAAGATAGCACAAGAGAACAGTTAACAGGAGACCTTCAGACTCCACATGCCCAGCCAAAGGCTGATGGATAGGGAGCATTTTGCTAAAGAGGAAAAGAATCTGACCCAGAAGGAGCCAGCTTATATGCTTGATCTCCAGGTATGCCTTTGGGATCTACTTGGGCTAAATTATTTATTATAAAAGAAGAATTAAAACAATATGGTCAGATAGTAAATCTGTAGAAAGCCAATAGAGAGGAAGGCTCTCCAAAACCTGAGTATCATGGGGAAAACTCCTCAAACTTGCAGAAACCTAGAGCGCTAAGTGCACTATTAACAATAAATGATAAAAATAGCACCCCTGGGAGAAGAAGACATCAGACCAGGAAGGAATCAGACAAGCCCTCTTGGAAAAGCGGCATATGAGGGGAGCTGTGAAGGGTACATGTGATTCCTGGGGTGGAAATGAGGCAGGAGGACACAGGGTGGAGACAGCAGAAAAAGCCATGTTTGTGTGAGTAGACTGAGGCTGGAGTCCTGCCAAGCTTCTTACTAGCCCCTATGAGTCTCCGTTTCTGCGTCCTTCCCATGGAACCACCACGACCTTTCTCGCAGGGCTGCCCTGAGAACCAGAGCTGGTCTAAGGAGCACCAATGGGATAACAACAGTGGCTAATCTCAAACGTGTACTGAGGCCTTCCACCTACCCACTGGCTTACTTGGTCCTCACACAGCCCCATGGAGTGGGACAGCTTTAAATGGAGAGGCTGAGATTCACGGGAGCTGGGAAACTTGCCCAGAATCATGTAAATAGTAAGTGGTGGAGTTGAAATTTGCACACAGGCTGTGGGACATTGACCTAGGCTTCTACTGTAACATAATCCAGCCCCCATCATTGGTAGCTGTGTTAATAGAACAATAAGAACAGGAGCCCAAAGGTAAGTAAGTATGGGGCATGTTCAGAAAGCATTAAGTGATCCGGCTGAGTTGGAATCAGGTGGAGGACAGGAATGACAGGAGGTGAGGTTGGAAAGGTTGACTTAACAAATCCCTTATGTATACCAGGCAAGGGGCTGAGTGTACACCAATGAGCAAACTGCTCCCCTCCACCTTCCAGTCTGAGGGGGAGAGAGAAAATCAAATAATTACCAAAAAAAAATCAATATCTATTATTTAACATGACCAGGTCTATGAAAGAAAAGTGTAGGGTGCTCTGAGTAAATGTAATGGGTTGAATGCTGAATGGCAGGAAGGAATTTAACATTTAGTAGACTTGGGGGAGACAATGAAAGTTTTTAAGCAGCATGGCAAGAGGATTGAGCTGTACTTTTGGAATATTAAAATGGCAAGAAGGAGGTAGAGTAGCAGTTTGCTACAAGGGGTATGAAGACCTGTCTGGAGGCAATGCATGAACCTGGGCAGGAGGTAATGAGGGCAACGATGGGAGAGGCTTGGAAACTGATTGGAAGCGGGCAGCAAGTGACAAAGAATCTAGCCTAGTCCTGGGAGCTGACATGACAAAGAAATGATACCCAAAGCGCAGGGACTTGGATTCAGACAAATCATGGGGTTCTCTCTCTCTCTCTCTCTCCCTCTCTCTCTCTCTCTCTCTCTCTCTCTCTCACACACACACACACACACACACACACACACACTCTTTCAGCACATGAATCATGAGCAGTAAGGAACTCAAGTCCCGAGTCCTGGCAACATCGAGGGTCTGATAACATGCAGGCTCTGCCCACAAACAGATGTTACTGGGCTAGCAATGGATGAGTCCACTAGCTCCCCTGAATCCAAAGGAGAAAATCATAATTTTACTAGCTAATTAACAACATGAGATTCTTCTAATCAGTTTGGACGTTCTTCCCAAGATTAAAAAAAGTTATGAAATTATTTCTGAATAAAGGTTTATAAGTTCTATAGGTTTTCTGGACTTAAAATTCCTCTCCATCCCTGTGTCCATGTCCTAAATATCCCTGATGACCCTTCATCCTCTATCCCTAGGGCACAGGCCCAAGTTCAACAGTCCATTCTTGGCCTCCTCTCTGCATGTCAGCTCTGGCGACAGGAAAAACTGGCTAAAAGTAGGCATTGGTTCCAAAAAAGAGCTTTTCCAGCCAACTCTTGTCCTCGTCCTCCAGGGGTCCTGGCCTCCTCTGGCCAGCAAGGGGAACGAACACAGGTCCCCTTTAAACTGCAAATGCTCCAGCTCTAAACCGTGACTTCCTTTTTGTGGACCTCATTCTTTTTCTTCTTTAACCAATTCACGTTACATGTTTCTGAAACATAAAACTCAGTTTCCTCTACTCTAGGAGGCCTGGAAAGCATGCACACTGACACATGTAAATGAAAAAATGCCCTGTATTTACACACATGTCTGTACACACACATGATTCAGTGTCACTTCACTTCCATTTCTATGTCACATGAGGGAAACAAACATTTAAGAGAAAAAGGATATGCCTGGCCGATGTGGCTCAGTGGCTGAGCATCAACCTATTAACCAGGAGGTCATAGTTCAATTCCCAATCTGGGACATGCCCAGGTTGTAGGCTCAATCCCCAGTAGGGGGCATGCAGGAGGCAGCCCATCAATGATTCTCTCCCATCATTGATGTTTCTATCTCTCCCTCTCCCTTCCTGTCTGAAATCAATAAAAAATATTTTTTAAAAGATAGAAAAAGGATAGAAACTGCTCTTCCTTACTTGACCCATGGACACAAGCTGTTAAGTCTACTCAAAATAATTCTCAGTCACTACAGATAACATTTTCCTGTTTTCCCTCCTTATCCATCCCCGTGAAAGAATGCAATGTTCTGCAGAAAGTGAATTTTTATGATCTCCAAGGAATAATATTGCCCCCAGGAAGTCAAGTTCATTTATTTACAAAAGGAGCTTGAACACCAGGGTGAACAAATGTGAAAGTGTCCATTCATCCCTCTACCAAGTCTTTTGTGTTAATCATAATAATTAAGAATTTAAGCCAGGAAGCCATGAAATCCCTTCACTCTTTCTAGAGGGCTCCTCACAATTCATATTCCATTGGAATAATTTAAAACCATCCCTTCTCCTCATACAATGCCATTTTCAGATTCCTACAAACTCAAAAGAAACCCGCTTAGTACCTCCACTACATGAAGACCTAATAAGATAAGGTGTATGGATAGATAAAGCATAAAGGATTCCACACCATATCAGATATATTACAGATCCAGATAAGTTCAGACATGCTATAGGGATTTTCTGGGCCCATAAATAGCCAAAGTTTGAGCATCAACTAATTCAACTGGAATATAAAATTCAAAAGGTAGCAACAGAACAGTCATTAAAAGCCCAGAATTTGGAGCCAGATTGCCTGGATTTCAATACTAGCTCTGTTGCCTAATAGCTGTGTGACTTTAGGCAAGTTACTCTTAAATTTCCTGTGCCTCAACGTCACCATCTTTAAATGGGAATAATATTAAGTGAAACGATATGTAAGTGCCATTTGTGTTGGTCAAATATTTAATGTGGTTCAATTTAAGCTCCTACTACTCAGGATTGTTATGAAAATTAAATGTGCTAATTTATGTAAAGTACTTGGAACAAAGTACTATAGGCACTATATACATGTTGGCTTAAGATGAATGAATAAAGGAATTAATTAATGATGGGTGAATGGATAGCTGTATATGAATAAATTAAACTGTCTGACATATTATCAATACACCAACAAACAACAAGTGTTGGCAAGAATGTGGAGAAAAGGAAACCCTTGTGCACTGTTGGTGGGATTATAAATTTGTGCAGACATTGTGGAAACCAGTATGGAAGTTCCTCAAAAAATTTAAAAATAGATCTAACATATGACCCAGAAATTCCACTTCTGGGTATTCACTTGAAGAAACCCAAAACACTAATTTGAAAAGACATATGTACCCCCACGTTCATTGCAGCATTATTTACAATAGCCATGATATAGAAGCAGCCTAAGTGTCCATCAATAGAGGAATGGATAAAAAAAAATAACAGGAATGGATAAAGAAGATGTGGTCCATATAAACAATGGAATATTACTCAGCCATAAAAAGGAATGAATTTTTGCCATTTGCAGCAACATGGATAGAACTAGAATGTATTATGCTAAGTGAAATTAGTCAGGCAGAGAAAGACAAATGATTTCACGTATATGTGGAATCTGAAAAACAAAATAAGCAAACAAACAAAACAGAAATAAGCTCATAGATACAGAGAGCAAACTGATGGCCGCCAGCTGGGATGGGGGTCATCGGGATAGGTGAAAAAGGTTAAGGGATTAAGAAGTAAAAATTGCCAGTTATTAAACAAATAGCCATGGGAATGTAAAGTACAGCTTCCAAGCACATAAGAATCAGTCCAATTTTAACACCCAGCCAGACCCACTTCCTTCTGTGTTAACTTTCTTGATCAGATAAACTAGGCTACGGACATCAGAAAAAGATCTCCCTGAATCAGCTCCACTGGTTCAAAGTATCCTAGAAAGTTACATGGGGACCCAACGAGGCTCCCTAAAGTTAGTGACAAACTACAGCATAGTTTAATAATTGGGGGAGATCTGGTGAGCAGAGACCAACCTCAGGCCCATCTCTCACAATGACACCAGACACACAATTTCTCAGACACAGCAGGTCTCATCCTTACACTCATAATGTGCCCTCATCTAGGGACCATGTGAAGAAGAAAGAACAAATCTATTATAACAAAGGATAAAGGAGCCAAGACTTACCAGGAGGCAGAGGTAAAAACAAACTGTTAGTAGCTTCCAAAATCCTGGTCATGATGTGGAAGACTGCAGATTCAGCAGCACTAGCCCGCCTATTGCTGTGGGAAAGACCAAAGCAGCATGTCAGCCAAGAAGCTCATCTCTGAAACTCCATTTGTCTAAGCAGCAGCTCTGAGTACCTAGACAGATGGCATCCATACAAATCGGGAAAGGCTACCCCTGTAGAGAGCTTCAAAAAGATGATGATGACCACCAGCCTAATGCCTAGAATCAGGGAGTTGGCACATAATTAATTATGTTAACTTCAATTCCCCTTCTTGGTAGTACTTAACTCATGTAGCCCCCACCCCCATCAACCATATGCCGGAAAGAGGATGAGTGAAATAACAGGGGCATAACTTTAAACGCTGAGCACAGAACTAAGATAGATGGTGTCAGGACTGGTGAGGATTGCTTTCAACTGGTAAGTTCCAAAAAGGCTTTGCTGAAACAGAGTTGTTTTGGCTCTTTGCACACCATGACAAAAGAATGAGAAATACTTGCGTACAAGTGGAGAACCCAGGGATGAAGATTATGTTTCCTCCAACTGGTTTCCAGTATTTGGCAAATGAGGTCCAGCTGGAGGGGAAAGACAGTCTGTCAACCTCAGCTCATCCCACCCACGCCCAGGGGCCCCACAGCTATGCTTCCCAGCTCTGACAGGCACGTTCGGGGCAGCTGGCGCTCCGGCTGTTCCCAGACACAGAACCAGCCTATCTGAGGTCAGCTCTGAGGCACTGGAATCCCAAATGGAAAGACTGAAAATGCACAGAGCACCCTCTGTCTGTGCGGGCCGTGCCCCAGCTGAGCTCCCCCAGCCTGGCCAACAGGCCCTCAATTACAGGCCCTTGTCCATCAGTGAAGGTCAAGTGCAACTGGGTCTGCTCTAGGCCTGCTTTGTGGCAACAGCCAACCACTGGCAGTGAGGAGAAAGGCGATACTGAATAGCATGGGCTGTGGAATAAGACTGGTTTCAAGTCCCCAGGTTCCAACATTTCTCTAGTGTGTCAATACTAGTATAGCTTCCACTAAGCAGTTATCAGCCATGAATCCAAGCATTGCAGGTGTGGGCAAAGGATGGGGTCTCCCTACAGGCACAGACAAATAACATTTATTCTCAATGATACAGATTCTCAGTTTCTCTTGGGCTGAAATCAAGTAAGATAATGCATGAGTAATATATCCAGGTTCGGCAGAAACTTCTGGAATTTGTTTTAGAAAGGCTATTGAGCCACCCTCCTGAGAGGGGCCTGGGAGATGTAGCTGTTGGCCGCTAGGCCGGGGCAGGCAGATTTGGCTTCAATCAGTAACTGCTGAGGCGGGAAGTCAGGGGCGCTGAGTTTTCTGAGACTACACCTGCACCATTTCAGGTCCATTGTAGGAGTTCTAGGAGTGGTTCACACAAACTAGTGTTAAAACTTTTATGAGGTTAACTATGGGGAAGAATGATATTTAAACAAAAACTCTTAATACTTTGGGAGGTGAAATCTAAAGTCAACAGAAGTAAAGGTGATAGGCAGATGTGTTAAATAGTTGAACGGTATTAGTTAAAAGACTAAGAAAGCAAGTTAATATCAACCTGGGGAAGATCACTAACACATCGATAAAAGTCAGCCCCTCAGTATAGTTCCACTTCAAGGGTGAGTTATTTAAGAAAGTTTCAATACTCTGATTATAAATATCAGTATATGAGAATACCAACCTTTCCTAATATATTAAAAACTATTAAATTCAAAGATATTCTTTTTAAAACAGACACTAATGATTACAATAAAGGCAGAAACTTTAAAAATAAAACATGAAATTAAATGAGGGAGCTAATAAATTTAATCTTCCAGAGTTCAATGCAAAAGTACATATTTGCACACTGGCTCATTTGCATAATGGTCTTACTCAAACTTGGGAAATGGAGTATTCTTTCTCTTTCCATGTACTTTAAAATTTTTTCTGGCATATTATTTCTAGGTTCTAAACAGGGTCAGGCTTCAACTCCATATGCTTTATAAAAGGACCAAATACAGCTTTAGAATTCAATCTTACAACATCACTTCTATTTACACATGAACTGGCATTCATTTGGATTACAGTTTCAGTAAGTGGCTATCTGGTAGATGAGCTGCCAGTCTCATCAGCAGATTCGAATGTAGTGTTTCTACAACTAACTGGAATCTGGCCTAATTGGGCTGTTGGAGCTAATTAAGAATTGAACTTCAAGTTCTCTCATGTTTACATAAACCTCCATGCACAGAAATCATTACCTACTGTTTAATAAAATGCCAAGATGAGATGTGAACATTAGGCAACCATGCTAAACTCATCACCGGTTTAGGCTTTATGAGCATACAATCACTATTTGAAGAGTGCAATAAACCAAGTTCTCTTTGTTTTGAGGTTCTTTTCCCCCTTTCCTCAATCTATAGCACCAAATATCCTGGTTTGAGAATGGGAGACCTCCAAAAACCTGATTTGTAAATCATACTAGGAATTATATCCCTGGGCTTTGGGGGATGGAAAACAGAAAGCAAAACCAACCAGTTTTGAGCTGTAGTCCAGAACCATCTGTTCCATTTTCTTCTTTTCCACACCCTGTAGATGTCTCAAAAGATGGTCTTTTAATTCAGACACCATCTGAAAACAGGATATAAATTAGATAAATCACAACCCACCTGCTCACACCGGCAACTGGTTTGAGTTGGATCCATTTATTAACATTCTTTATCAATATGAAAATATTGGGTCTGAAGATTCCACCAGCAGAAATGCATAATCCTCAGTCTTCCTCTGATGAGCACAAATCCAGGGTGCCATGTTTTCAAGAGGAACTATTTCTGATTCACCCAAAGCCCAGGGAGCAGCTGAGAGTCAAGCTCCAGGCCCTGGTGAGAATTCTCCAACGAATTCTCAAACAAAAGTTGTTTACCATGTTATTTTGTCAGACTAAATTCCTAGAAATGGAATTCATTGGGTCACACACTTAAGGTTTGTGGAGAAATCACCAAATGCCTTCCATTGTGGTTATACTAATTCTCAACTGCAGTGGATGAGGCTGTCCAACTCCCTGTACCCTGAGCTTTGCTGGTATGATTTTTAAATTGTTGTTAATTTGATAGGCAATAAAAAACAAGCAAGCAAAAACACTTATTCTATTTGTCATTTGAATATAGCAATGGTAAACAATTCTTTTCCTTCCCTTCCCGTGACTTGAGAATTTGGCCTAAATTTACTTTTGAAAAATCATTCGTCACAGCCTTTATTTATTTCCCTTCTCATTTGTTGCTCTTTTTTAAAAAATATATATTTTTATTGACTTCAGAGAGTAAAGGAGAGCGAGAAACAACAATGATGAGAGAGAATCATTGATTGACTGCCTCCTGCATGCCCACACTGGGGATCAAGCCCCCAACCCAGGCATGTGCCCTGACCGTGACCTCCTGATTCATAGGTCGTCGCTCAACCACTGAGCTACGCTGGCTGGGCTGATGTATTGTTCTTGTATTGACTTATAAACGTTACTTATACACCAAATGTTAATCATTTATCACAAATATCACAACCATTTTTTCCAAATTTATCGTTTGTTTTTCTGTTTAAATTTTCAATCTATCTTTTCCTATATGTCTATATTCAATAACACACTAAAGGGCCTTCTTTATTTCAAAACTATTTAACTCCCCACTTATCTTATTTAAATTCTTTCATATAGTTAAATATTGTATATTCTACTCCTTTATCTATCTGACATTTCTGTTGGTTTATGGCAGTGATTTTCAATTGATGTGCCACAACAAATTTTAAAACATGTAATACCTGAATTTTCCCTTCGATTGTCAAATAAAAAATGACAACGGCCAACACAATAGCCTCCAGTGTGATGAATCAAAATTATACTATCTTTTTGCAGAATTTTAGTAATTAGTTTATGTGTGCCCTGAGATGAAAAAGGTTGAAAATTGCTGTTATATGGTATAAAGTGGTGGTATTTGGGATAGGATGAATCTAATTTAATTTTCTTTTACAAATAGATAACCATTGACTAATTTTTTAAAAATTATTTCTTTCCACATTGACTTTTATACATATCATACACTAAAGATTCTAATCACATATCATACTAAAGATTCTAATTAAACTAGAGTCTACTGACTATTTTGTACAAGCACCATATTGTTGTTGTCCATGTAGACCATCAACACAGTCAGATATCTGGTAATGACAGTCGTGCACTTCTTTACTGTGTCGACTGAGTCATTTAGTCACTGGCAGGGAAATTTTATTGGCTTTTTGCTTTTATGTTATTAATCTAGATGCTAATAAGTATTAACCTAGATGCTAATAACTTGTAAATGGGATATTGTTTTTCATTATTATTTCTAACTAGTTAATCCTGATTTTTTAAAAATGAGATAAAATACTACATCAAAATAAAAGCTTTTGCACAGCAAAAGAAACCATCAACAAAACAACAAGAAAGCCCACTATATAGGAGAACATATTTGCAAATGTTATCACTGATAAAGGTTTAATCTCCAACATCTACAGGGAACTTATACAACTTAATAAAAGGAAGATAAATGATCCAATAAAAAAAATGGGCAATGGACCTAAATAGAATCTTTTCGAAAGAAGACAGAAGGAAGGCCAAGAGGCATATGAAAACATGCTCAAAGTCACTAAATATCCAGGAGATGCAAATCAAAAAGACAATGTGGTACCATCTCACACCTGTCAGAATGGCAACCATCAACAAATCAACAAACAACAAGTGCTGGAGAGGATGCAGAGAAAAAGGAACCCTCGTGCACTGCTGGTGGGAATGCAGACTGGTGCAGCCACTGTGGAGAACAGTATGGAGTTTCCTCAAAAAACTAAAAATGAAGCTCCCATTTGACCCAGTAATCCCACTTCTAGGAATATATCCCAAGAAACTAGAAACATGAATCAGAAAGGATATATACACCCCTATGTTCATAGCAGCACAATTCACCATAGCTAAGATTTGGAAACAGCCTAAGTGCCCATCAGCAGATGAGTGGATTAGAAAACTGTGGTACATCTACACAATGGAATACTACGCTGCTATAAAAAAGAAGAAATTCTTACCATTTGCAGCAGCATGGATGGACCTGGAGAGCATTATGTTAAGTGAAGTAAGCCAGGCAAAAGAAAGAAATACCACATGATCTCACTCATTTATGGAAAATAAAGAACATTATAACCTGATGAATAAAAAGATAGATACAGAGGCAGTAAAGCACCGAACAGACTGTCAAATTACAGCGGGAAGGCTGGGGAGTGTTGGGGAGGGAAATAGATCAACCAAAGGAATTGTATGCATGCATATAAGAACACCAATGGACATAAGACACTGGGGGGGTGGGATGAGGGCATGCGACAAGGGGTAGGGAAGGCTGGGGGAAGGTCAATGGGAGGGAAAAAAGGAGATATATGTACTAACATATGTAATACTTTAAACAATAAAAAAATATAAAACAAAACAAAACAAAAAATAAATTAAAATAAGATAAAATAAGTATAGAATCACCAGCTTACTAACTTGTTCCTTATTTTTCATTTTCCCAGTTGTTTATTTTGTTTGTTTATAGTATTAGACAGTCTTAGCATCTTCTTTTACTTTTGTTTCTTATTGCATTGGCTAGAATTTCCAGACCATGTAACATTTTAGTGAAAATTGCAATGATCCTTAACTTATTTCTGATTTTAATAGAAATGCCCCAACATTCCATTAAGAAGGATATTGACTATTAGTATTAGATTATTCATTGTCAGTTTTGGTTTTAAGGTTATGATGGCTTTTTAAAGTGATTAAGACGCTTCCCATCTTTTTTTGAAAATAATTTACATACCATGAGAATTACCTGATCCTCAAAAGTTTGAAAGAACAAGCTAATTAAATAACTGTGCAGCCTTTTAGGAGATAATCTTTGGCATGTTTTTCTAATTATTTTACAGTTATTGTGCTTTCAGGTCTTCTATTTCTTCTTGGCTATTTCCCAAGGATACTTTGTTTAACTAGAATTTTGAAGTGTGCGAACATGTATTTATACATACTGTTCTCATATGTTTTAACTTGCCATATCTAGAAGTAGATTATCTCATTCCTAAGCTTGCACAGTATTAAAAACATTTTATTAGACTTTCCTGATGTCTCTAATCAGTCTTCTAAAGATTTTGGAGTTATTTACCAATTCTGATCTTTAGTTAATTTATTTTGCGTTATATTTGTTTGGTCTTCCTAGTGGTAGGATTTCTTGAGAAATAATTCTTTAGTCTGTTTTATTTTAAACCAGAAATACAAATGCCACAGAGATACTGCTTTTTCCTCATTTAAAAAATCCTTAATGTACATTTCCATATGATGTTTTGTAATTATATATTTATTGGGATAATTGACTAATGTGTGTCTCCCACACTAGACTATAATTCCAAGAGGACAGAAATCATATATGTGTTCCTTACCACTGAACACACAGGGCATACAGTGGCTGGACACAATTCTGTGTTGAAAGAATTAAAAACAGAGAAGAAACCAAGATGGCGGCATAGGTAAACACCTAAACTGCTGCCTCGCACAACAATTTCAAAACTACAACTAAAAGACAAAACGGACATCATCCAGAACCACAGGAAGGCTGCTGAGTGGAAATTCTACAACTAGAAGGAAAGATAAAAGCACACTGAGACTCAGAGGAGCTGCAGGAGGCAGAGGTACTGAGATGTGCGTGCACGGAGAGGACTGGCAACTGAGTGCACAGCTGGCTTTCTCAAGTGGGAGGGAGACAAAAGCTCCCAACTGTGCTGAACTCCAGTTCCGGGCGAGACTCTGGGGATCCAGACTCATACGGGGTGAAACTGGACTGTCAGGAAAGAGAAAAGCACACTGAGACTCAGAGGAACTGCGGAAGGCAGAGGTACCGAGGCGCGCGTGCAGAGAATGCGGGCAACTGAGTACGCGGCTGGCTTTCTCAAACGGGAGGGAGACAAAAGCTCCTGACTGCACTGAACTCCAGTTCCAGGTGAGACTCTGGGGACCCAGACTCATTCGGGGAGAAACTGGACTGTCTGGCAGCGGGCAGAACTCGAGGGCAGCTTTCTCTCAGATGTGCTTGCAGCGATTACCACGGAACACTGAGGCACAGGGGCCTATTAGGGCAGGGCTGATGGAAAACCAATGCTGTCTGCTCTGCCCTGAGACTCTACCCCATCCAAGCTGACCACAGAGGCTTTTGCAAGTCTTGTCTCATAAGGGTGTCTCCAGCACAGAAGTTCTCCCAGAGTAGACACAGCTGATCCTCACAGCCAATTGGCCTGGAGGTCAATTCCTCCCAGTGATACCAACAACAATCAAGGCTTAACTACAACAAGACTGTGCCACACAGTCCACAAAGGAGTGCACCAAGAGTGTCCACCTCCGGTAACTGTGGAGGCTGAGCTACTGGGCCCTATAGGACACCTAGCACACAAAGATACTCTATCAACTCAGGGAAGCAGCCAAAATGTGGAGACAAAGAAACAGATCACAAATGAAAGAAATGGAGGAAAGCAAATGACTGCATATAGAGTTCAAAACCACGGTTATAAGGTTTTTCAAGAATTTCCTAGAAAAGGCCAATAAATTTAGCGAGACCCTCGAGGATATGAAAAAGGACCAACTAGAAATTAAGCATACACTGACTGAAATAAAAAATAATATACAGAGATCTAACAGCAGACTAGAGGATTGCAAGAATCAAGTCAAAGATTTGAAATACAAAGAAGCAAAAAACACTCAACCAGAAAAGCAAAAAGCAAAAATATGAAGATAGTGTAAGAAGACTCTGGGACAACTTCAAGCGTACCAACATCAGAATTATGGGGATGCCAAAAGAAGAGAGAGAGCAAGATACTGAAAACCTATTTGAAGAAATAATGACAGAAAACTTCCCCCACCTGGTGAAAGAAATAGACTTACAACTCCAGGAAGTGCAGAGAACCCTAAACAAAAGGAATCCAAAGAGGACCACACCAAGACACATCATAATTAAAATGCCAAGAGCAAAAGACAAAGAGAGAATATTAAAAGCAGCAAGAGAAAAACAGTTAGTTACCTACAAGGGAGCACCCATACGACTGTCAGCTGATTTCTCAACAGAAACTATGCAGGCCAGAAGGGAGTGGCAAGAAATATTCAAAGTGATAAATAGCAAGAACCTACAACCAAGATTACTCTACCCAGCAAAGCTATCATTCAAAACTGAAGGTCAGATAAAGAGCTTCACAAATAAGAAAAAGCTAAAGGAGTTCATCACCACCAAACCAGTATATGAAATGCTGAAAGGTACTCTTTAAGAAGAGGAAGAAGAAGAAAAAGGTAAAGATAAGAATTATGAACAACAAATACATATCTATCAACAGTGAATCTAAAAATCAAGTGAATAAAAAATCTGATGAACAGAATAAACTGGTGAATATAATAGAATCAGGGGCATAGAAAGGGAGTGGACTGACAATACTCGGGGGGAAAGGGGTGTGGGGGGTGTGGGAAGAGACTGGACAAATGTCGTACACCTATGGATGAGGACAGTGAGAGGGAGGTAAGGGCAGAGGGTGGGGTGGGAACTGGGTGGAGGGGAGCTATGGGGGGAAAAAGAGGAACAATTATAATAATCTGAACAATAAAGATTTATTAAATTTTTAAAAAAAGAAAGAATGAAAAACAAGATCAGGATGAGAAGTACGATCTAGCGCTTTCCTCCCTTCTTGGAGCCCACGGTTTGCTGCCACTTCAGTGTCCCAGAGACCACTCACCAGCCCCACAAGCAGCCTCTGGTGGCTGTCTTCCTCCTGCAAAAGGGGTGTCACTCTTGGCTCTGAAACGAAACAGAGCAATTGTCAAGCAGGAAATGGGCTGGAAAAAATGGAATCCGCCTGGGTTTCCCCTCTCTTAGTCATTGGGAAAACATGACAGTTCCCTGATAAAATAAAAAATTTTCACTAGGTTAGTGTGACCTACTCCTGCAAGCTGAACTTCTCACTCAGGTGACTGCAAGAGAGCTCTGAGCAGCAGATTCAGGTCGAGACCCAGGAGAGAACAAAGGAAGGGAGGAAGGAAGGAAGAAGGAACACATCTCCCAACAGCAACAGGCTCTGGCTTTGATTTCTCTTCAACACAAAACCTCACCACTGTCTAAGAACTTCTGCTTCCTGGGAGACAGAGTAACCTCTCTAAACTCTAAGGGGGACACAACACAGAAACGGGGACCTGTTGGAAGGATCACATGACTCCCTTCTTTCTGGCCTCCCATAGTTCAGTGTCTTCAGGAATTACTAAGCTGAGGGGACCAATTACTGTGGCAATAATACTAATGAGTATAAGTTATCAGACTGAAAGCAACTAGATCAAGATGGAAAAGTGATATGGGAAGGTCAAATCCAATGGCGCTTTCTCCACCGTGACTTGCACTTCACCAGCAAGACTGGGAGGGGGAGCAGGCTAGCAGTCTCATTGGACGATCTGCTCTAACACTCCTCTGAGGGCACCTGGGCACCTGGGCACCTCTGCCCTGCTCTTCCTGTCCCAGAGCCTGAGGCACAGCGCCGGTCAGGAGGACTGGACGCTGCTGGTCCCTGGGCTGAGGACTCCTGGCGGGAGGCATGAATGCCTCTTGACACCTCAGGAGAAATCCTACATGGATCCCACATGACCTTCAAGATTAAGATGAAACAATGCAGGACTTGAGCCCAGCTGCCCTGGATTTCACACGAGTGTTCCCTTTCTGGCAGTGATGTCATCCTTCCTAGGAAACTGGCACACGCAAAGCAGCGAGAGGAAGGGGCAAGTTCCCAAAAAGGTGTCAAGAGATGATGACTCGTCACAGGACGCCAGCAGGCCTGAAGGACAGGAGCAGAAGGGGCTCCTCTGGGGTGGGGAGGGAGGGGGCGGAGCACAACAGAAACAGACCACAGCAACATTTCCCGTATTGCGACCCCCTGAATCCCACACGTTCACACCCCGCGCACTGGCAGGACGCTGCCGATGGCTGCTGCCAGGTGCTGGTGATGCAACCCCTGGCTTCACATGGATGCTCTGGTGACAGGCAGAGGCTGGGCCCTGGGGCCATGCAGTGGGCCCAGGCTCCGTCTGCCTGGGCTGGCTGACAAATTCACCGTCACGGTGCATGAGGGTGGAGTCCATAGCTGCGGCTGTGCAGCAATACACTGTATAAAACAATTTCCGTTAGGGTCACCCAACATACACCTAACAACAGGTCCATAAACATAAGTGAGATATAAAAACAACTTTTTAAATAAAGACCGACTTGTATGAACCCTGAGAGTTCTACTGACAAGACCACAAAAGGGCTTATACCTGGACATGCTTAGCATTCTCCTCCCCCAGTTTTCCCAGCTAAGTCCCCCTTGGTTGTCAAGACTCTCCCCAACCATCCCTACACCTGGCCTCACCCCTGGCCCCTTGCCCCTCACACCTGCACCCTGAGCTTACATAACACCTGTCACCTGGTTTAGAAATTATATGTTAGCATTTCTTCCTCATACACGAATGATATACCAGCCACTCCAGGTATCCCACATGGGCCAAGAGCTATAGCATTTACTCTCCTTTTCTCCTCACCCTTGCCCTGAGGAGGACCATACAAAATGGTTAAATGGTTTGCCTAAAAGGACACGGTTAGCATGAGGCCCAGCTGGAGTGTAAGCCCCGCCCTGTCTGGCTCCAAGCCCAGGATCTTCCCCCACATCACTTACTTAGGGGCTCCTCATCTTTGCGCCCCTATGACCTCACCCAGTGAGTGCCCAAGTGTCAACCAAAATGAAAGCAGCACACAAGTCAAAGGCCCTTGTATGATCAGACAGCTGGAGGGAGTGGCGCCCTGAGCCAAGGGAATTTCCAAAGTGCATCCTGTGGGTACAGCCAGCGGGCATGTTAACTAGATCCACTCCATGCGAGAAAATAATGAAAACCAGAGGCCAGCACTCAGGGACCATCCGGCAAAAGCACACTCAGCAGCTGTCCCTGAAGGTCCTGGTGCCAAGCAGACATGGATGGAGTTCGGACAGGAAGATGTTAAAGGTGCTGCCTCCACTGCACTGTTGGAAGTGGGTTTCTTGCCAACCCCCAGTGGAAGGACGAAGGGTGTTACAAACAAAACACTGACTGGAATCCAAAGGCTCGATTACAGGTCTTTTCTTACCCGAATTCTTTGCTTCTAGGTTAGAAATCACCCTACAAAGAAATTAGCCAATGTTATTCACACAGGAAACATTCTTTTTTTTTTTTTTTTAATGAAAGCCACAATACCGTACAATGATATCCTCCTTTGACAACCCCTGCAGAAACTGTTCTCAGGCTGGTGAAAACCTCAAAAACTTTAATCAACTTGGCAAAAGCCACATTAGGCAATTATAAAACTCAAAGCCCTTTAGTGCAAACAATGACAATAATTTAGAACAATTGCAGCTCTCGGTTATTGGAAATAATGGGAACAGAAAATAGAACAGAGGTTGGAATGGGGCCTATACTGAGATGACTCACTATCCAGAAAATCTGCTTTCAAAATAAGAGCAAGCTCACAGGCCAATATCACTTTTTAAATCAGCCTTCTGTCTGTACCCCCCTAAAGTGCTCAATTAATAAGAGCTTTCTTTACCACTTCCTTATAACCATCCATAGGGTGCAAACCTGTAAGGCTTAACAGATACACTTTTCCACCAGAAACTCTGGCATCAAATTCCAGAATAGGGCCCCGCTGGCTGCATTCACTAAGCTGACAGCATCATGATACACAAAGAAAGTAAGCTACTTCCAAGAAAAGTAGCCAAAAAATAATGCAAATGATAACCATCTTATAGATACAAGAATCCCCAGTTTCACTTACTTTACTGCATTATCAAGAATATTCCTCACATAAGCCTTGGACCTTCTTTTTCCTGTTTTCTAGGAGTGAGAATATGTCAGAGGTATAAAAGCTGAAGGTGTTATGGGTGACATTTTTCACATCAAGGACATAATGTAATACAATTAAGAGTTTCAGGAAAAAGAAATATACCTTACAGGTAAACAGGTAAAATACATAGATTATTAAAACTTTGTTTCTCTAAAACTATTATAAATTTACTAGAGGCCCGGTGCACAGATTTGTGCACTGGTGGGATCCCTCAGCCTGGCCTGCAGGTATCGGGCTAAAACCAGCTCTCCAGCATCCCCCGAGGGGTCCCAGATTGCGAGAGGGCAGTTCTCAGGTGACGCACCCCAGAATCGAGCTCCCTCCTCTCTGGTTCCAGGTGCATCACCCGAGAACTGCAGCTGCCAAGTCACCGCAGCTGCCAAGTCTCTGCAGCTCAGCAGCTCCTAGGTTGAGCATCTGCCCCCTGGTGGTCAGTGCGCTTCATAGCTACCAGTTGGACAGTCAGATGGTTACTCAGGCTTTTATATATACAGATAGGACATTGTAAGTCAACTATACATTATATACAATAACACTACAGTTATATACAACATTCCTCAGGTACTCTTCACCCACAATCTCCCCAATGTTTACATCTTATATAAATGACTATACGTGGTACGCTATCCAAATCAGACACTGATACTGGTATCGTGCGTGTACAGTGTTGCCATTTGATCACATGCGTAGATTCATGTACCACCACAGTCAGGAGACAGAAGGGCTCTATCACCCAAAGAAGCATCAGAGAAGCACCTCTGACTGCCTATTGGGAGATTGGTAGCAACAACGTAAAAGTGCCTGGCAACTGGGGAGGTGCTGCAAATGTAAGGCAGCCTTATGACTTCCGGGTATCACCTGGATCTAACATGCATGCTTTTGCTTCTTGCTTTGTTCTCATGAACCCACACGTACCTCTTCCGAGATCAGGCTGTGCCACTCTCTCCTGACCACGCTGTTGTTATAGTGTAAGTGTGGCTTGGAGTACTTAACATATTCCAGGTTGGCGTTCAGTTTTTCCCAGTAGTTCTTAACGCTATGCACCTGTAGGGGACAAAAACATCCATGAGCTTGAGCAATGGGCCCTGTTGGCCAAACTACCCAGAAGGGCCACACAAGCCTGCTGCAAACCTGGGATCCCTTACTTCCTCAGCTCGTATGGGGCAGCATTTCCGAGTGAATACTTCCCACGAAGGATGGCGTCTCATCCCAATAGGGATTCTAAAGTAGAGAGGTTTAAAGAGTCTTTACTTCCCCACTTCCTTTCCTACTCCCTTTCACACAGAGAGCCGCTGCTCACTTCCCCAAACTGATATGACTGCCCTGGTTAAGGCTAAGCGGGTCAGCCTACGTTAAACACACAGTGTTGTACCAACAATGCCATGTTCAGCCAAAGAATGTTCATGAGATTTGGAACACATGGAATAGGCTCACTTTCCCACCAAGCTTATTCACTTCCAAAAATTTACTTCTCAAAATGTAGGAATCAGAAAGGCAAAGTGAACTAGTTTCATATCCAGTTGTCAAATACTCCAGAACAGAATAGTTGGCATCCTATCTAGGTCTTGGACTTATGGATACAATTGTACTACCCTGAAGCAAGAATGTACCCATTATGTTCATTTTTAAATTAAATGAAATATTAAGCCTCTTCAATGTTGAAGGCTATAGTGACACAAATTGTTTGGGGTTTTTTAAATATATTTTTTACAGAGAGGAAGGGAGAGAGATAGAGAGTTAAAAACATCGATGAGAGAGAAACATTGATCAGCTGCCTCCTGCACACCTCCTACTGGGGATGTGCCCGCAACCAAAGTACATGCCCTTGGCCGGAATCAAACCTGGGACCTTTCAGTCTGCAGGCTGACACTCTGTCCACTGAGCCAAACCAGTTAGGACACAAATTGTTTTTTTTTTTAATCAATGAAGAAAAATTTATGATACACACGT
This sequence comes from Plecotus auritus, assembly GCF_963455305.1. Lineage (NCBI taxonomy): Eukaryota > Metazoa > Chordata > Mammalia > Chiroptera > Vespertilionidae > Plecotus > Plecotus auritus. Next base: position 152,145,083 of record NC_137775.1, read on the forward strand.
TCTTGCCAATGTGTGTATCATATAAAATATGCAATTATAAGACCTGAATGGGTCCAAGGTTGCAATGTGAGGCCATAAACCGAAGTGAGCTAATGCTTACTGTGGTAACAGACTTGGCTGTATTGCAAGAGAAAAAAATAAGAAATAAAATATGCCTCAGCCAAGAAACATGCCACCCTATCCAGTTTGGATCAGTGGATAGAGCGCTGGCCTGGGGACTGAGGGTCCTGGGTTTAATTCCAGTCAAGGGCACATGCCGGGGCTGCGGGCTCAATGCCCGGTAGGGGGTGTGCAGAGGCAGCTGATCAATGATTCTCTCTCATCATTGATGTTTCTATCTCTCTCTCCCTCTCCCTTCCTCTCTGAAATCAATAAAAATATATTTAAGTAAAGAAAAGAAAAAAAAGAGAAGAGAAAAGGAGAGAAAAGAAAAGAAAAGAAGAGAAAAGAAAAGAAAAGAAAAGAAAAGAAAAGAAAAGAAAAGAAACATGCCCTTATGATAAACAAGAGCACATTGTCCAAATTCTTACTGAACCGACAGTCATAATTGGTTCGAAATGGGTTTTGGAATATCTGTGAAGTTAGTTACATAATAATAACTGCCGTTTTAGGAGCCTGAAAGCCCAGTCCAGCCAACAATCCTCACAAAGACAAAAAATATTTCCAAGACAGTATCATTTCTAGGGGAAATCGTAACACTGGAGTCAGGTCATACTCCCCACTTGACCTCTCATTCACCTTTTCTTTTGTTTTCCGTTTATTTATACTGAATGTGTCTTTATTCATCCTTTGTACTTCCTTGTATTGAGAAATAATAATAATGAAAATAAATCCTGCTACTATTAGGTCCCTGATGGTTAAGTCACTGCAACTTTCTTGCTATTTCACCTCTGGGCCCAGGCACACTGCAGCCAAAAGCCAGAAACTTATTGGTGTTGTGGTGACATCTAGTGGTCAATTAAGCTATCAGCTTTGCCTGCACTGGACAGGCGTTCCACCATGCGGCCCGCAGGTATGTCAGGGGAGGAATGCGGGTGTCCTTCTACCCGTCACAGGGCCTCTTCCCCTCAGACCAATTGCCACCCTCCCATCAGAAGACCCCACCTCCCACACCCACACTGTGGGTCCTAAGAAAATATCTCTCCCAAACTGCCTTCCTCTTCCTCACTCCCCCACTTAAAAAATCCCTTTTCTCAGCTGAGAAAAAAAACAGGTAAAGCAAGTCCATGGACAGGCTTCACAGGGGCTCATGAACCCACTGGTGGCATATAAAGTGGAGTGTGTGTTTGTATGAGCGCTTTTCTGGGAAGGTCTATAGTTTGCACCAGATTTTCAAAGGAATCCATGGCCTAAAATAGTTCAAAATCACTGAGTTTGAAGGAAAAGAATCTAAGTTTAAAACAATGACAGCAGCTTACATTTACATAAGAAACACTGTTAGCCAAAGGTCGCCAAACTATTTTAATATAAACTTACAGGTCTTTCAAGGAGGCCACTGGGCTGCATGTTATACTGTAGCTATTGAGGGAGTACAGAGAAATGCAAAGCGCAGCATATGTCACTACGTGGTAACTACTAGGTAACTGATGCAACTTTCTGAGCTATAAAAACTCATGGAGATCATTGTAAATTGGGATAAATATTTGGAAGTCTGGTTAATAGACGAGATCCAAAGGATGAAAAGGGATTTGAGTAAGTGAAGGATAGAAGAGGATGTACCAAGGGGGGCTCTGAGGAAGGGAGTGAAGACTGAGATACCCCAATGTGGATTCTGAGTTTAGATCAGAGGCAGAGCCTTAGAGAAAGCAGAGAAAACAACCAACAACACTTCATTCTCGGTGGTGAAGATACCTGCCTCTGGAGTTGATTCCAAACGTCAGCAGCCACCTGCATCCCATCCGCTGGAGATGTAACTGTTTGGGGCGTGAGCTGAGCCTCCTGAGCTTTACAGGTTCCCCAGGCAATCCTACTGTTCAGCCAGCGCTGAGAACACCACTTGAGCATGTCCCTAATCCCAGTCCCGACTCCCAACCTCAAACATTTTCCTCCATCTGCACCCCTGGTTAAAGGTGGAGGAAGGCTGAGATTGTGTTGTTAAGTGACAGGAGACAGCATTAAAGAGGAGGTTAGGGCCAATCTGTGAAGGATCTCAACTGCCAGTTAGTACCAGCATGCTCATTAATCCAGAGAATATACGAAGATATGGGGGAGCTGCACAACCACATCCTAACAGCCAACCGGGAGCACAGACAGCCACTCCTCTCAGTCAGCCAGCACAAACAGAACTAGAACTGCTTGTTTACTAAGCACTGTATTCATCAGAAACAACTGAGCGAAGTGGAAGCCCTAGAAGCGCATGCCAGCTACTTTAAAAGAACTCAGAAAACTTTAAAATACACACACAAAAGCTTTATAAGAAAGATACCCATGAATTTAGCTGCTTCTGGGAGACATGGTGTTAGAAGCCATTAGACACTCCAGGAACAATCCAGAAGCATTTTCCTACTCAAGGGGGAGTTTTAAACTTTGATTTTGAAAGAAGTTTCTTCTTGAGAAATAATCTATTTTTGTCCCCCTGGGATGACATGGAATAATTAACAAATGTAGACCATGACAACTATTAACTGAACAAAAGAATGAAGGAGTTACATTAAGGGCCTGTTTCCCATTTATGATTTGGGTTGCCAGTTGATTTTTTTATTTTTTATTTTTTTAAGCCCTGTGGTACAGGCTCATCTGCAAATTGCTGTCAGGAGAAAACATCTGCCCTTCATTTCCAAACAGCCCTCTGGCTCTGGTCCCAAGTCTTCTGATTAACCAGCGTCTTCTCACTGGAGAGGAAGCCAACTCAGAGAGCACCTTCACTCTCCAGGCCAGGGCTCAACCAGCAGAGCTAAAGGTCCGTGCACTCTGGCTCTTCGGCGGATCCCACCTCAGTATCAGCTTTTACTTGCAGCCCACGGAAACACAATGACCCACCACCTCCAGCACAGACAGGATAAAACAGAGACGTCTATGTGTCCATGAGGCTAGCGAGGCACCACACTAAGCCAAGATGCTCTGGTGACTGGACTCCTGAGGTGACAGAGTGAAAGGCTCAGCTGCATCTTGTTCAAGCCTGTGTTGTTCCCATGGCCTTCCGGCTAACAGCTTCTGCTTGGTGTTGCATATGGACATGCTAATCATTAGAGGTGTGCCACCTGCACCTTGTGTTTTACAGAACAGTCCCTTACCGAAAAGTGCCTTTCCTGAGGAGATAAGGGAACTATGTAGAAAAGTAATAATTGCTTATCAAGGATTTGCAGGAACCTCATGACTGAACTCGTCAACTAGAGTGAACAGGCTAAGAACAAAGAAGTTTCTCCATCTTCCTCAGACCCCTGCTGGTGCTCAGATGTCTGCCATCGTCAATCACCTCTTGCCCCTCCTCTTTCCCCCTCCCTTGATATAAAAGAAGCCTGAATTCTGTACTTTCTCAGGATGGTTCTTTAGGATGCTAGTCCGCCATATTTTCGGCTTGCTGGCTTTCTGAATAAAGTCACCTTTTCTTGCCTCAACACCTTGTCGCTCAACTGATTGGCTGCTGTGCAGAGAGTGGTACGAGCTTGGACTCAGTTTCACTGAGGCATCCTGTTAAGGGGATTGCATGTTGCAAGTGCAAGTTCTCCTATTTATAAATGGACTTCCTCCTTTTCCTAGCATCTAGTAACAAAGAGATCTCTTCTTAGATGAGTGAAGTTCTCTTAGCCATTTTTCATAGGTTTTATTTTAATGTAATCACTAAATATGGCTCTAAATTATTCCATCTCAAAAATCAGCATGTGCCCTGAGAAAGCCAATACTAAGGTATTTCCCTCCTGTCAGCCTTAAGAATGAAACATTATGTCTCCAACCAAAATTCTGACTAAGAGCAGCAGCATAGCCTAGGGACTAGTAGGAGAGAAACAAAAACAAGAATCCTTGGTCCTGGGTGTGTTCCTCCATTGCATCATCGGGGAAGTAAACTGAAGCTACCCCCATCTCTACAGCTATGACAGGAGTGGATTAACCAGCCTGGTGCTCTGTTTCTAATAAGTAGTGTTTCATAAAATTGTTTTACAATATTAATTTTACTCACCATAACTCACTGTCCAGAAATGTTGTATAGGAAAAATTCTTTTTTTTTTTTCTCTACCACAGTCTACTAACAGAATACTTCACTTCTGGTCACCAATATGTGAGGGTTTTTCTCCACATCCATCAGTTCTCTAAGATCAGCTGGGTGTCCGACCATTGAACTTAATTTTGACACTATCTACCTAGAGACAGTGTTAGATCCCACAGGTTAAGGGCTCCTTCCTATAAAAATGTCCCCTTCTTCAGATGCCAATCGCAAGTCCAGGTTATCACCTGTGCTTCTAACTGTTGGTCTATAAGGCGAAGGTTTCCAGAACCTCCTCTTTGGGTTTGATAATTTGCAACCGTAGTTCACAGAATTCAGGAAAACAGGTTACTTATTATAAAAGACACAACTCAGGAACAGCCAGATGGAAGAGATGCAGAGGCAAGGCATGTGGAAAGGGGCTATGAGCTTCCATGCCCCCTCCAGGCACACCACCCTCCCTGCACCTCCACATGTTCATCCAGCCCAGAAGGTCTCCAAATCCGTTCGTTAGGACTCTTCACGGAGGCTCCCCTACAAAGTCATGGCTGATTGAATCGTTCACCATTGGCGATTGAACTCAATCTCTAGCCACCCTCACCTCAGGAGGTGGGGAGTGGGGAGGCGGGGCTGAAAGTTCAACCCCCTAATCACCTGGTTGCTTCTCAGGGCCACAGTCCCATCCTTAGGTGCTTTTCAAAAGCACCTCAATAAGGTAATCTCAGGTGTGGTTGAAAGGGGCTGGATATAAATATCAAAAGACATTCGTCTCACCTTCCTGCTGTGGTGCCATTTCAGAAACTGGGAACAAACACTAACTATTATAACAGAAGATGTCCCTGTAACGCTTATCACTTAGGAAATGATAAGGATTTTAGGAGCTCTGTGCCAGGAACTATGGATATGTCTGGAAGACCAAATATATATTTGTAGTTATAACACAATGTCACATATGTATAAACTGAACTTTGAAAAATCAATTAAGCCCTGACCAGTTTGGCTCAGTGGATAGAGCGTCAGCCTGCTGAATGAAAGGTCCCAGGTTCGATTCCGGTCAAGGGCATGTACCTGGGTTGCTGGCACATCCCAGTAGGAGGTGTGCAGGAGGCAGCTGATCGATGTTTCTAACTCTCTATCCCTCTCCCTTCCTCTCTGTAAAAAGTCAATAAAATATATTTTTTAAAAAAGAAAAATCAATTAGTATTTCCCACATAACCAATGGACATTTCTGATAAAGCTACGTTCTTATCAAAGCAACAATTCTCATTTTTAAAAACTGTCAGCTGTGGGGTGTGATGGTCCATGATGGAGCGAGATGTCCCAGGGCCACAGGGCCACAGGGCTGGACGGTGGCTGTGGCTGCTGGTGCATCAGCGCCAGGCAAAGTCTATTAAATGTTGAGGAAAGGGAGAAGGAGAGAGAGAGAGAAAGAGAGAGAGAGAGAGAGGGAGAGAGAGAGAGAGAGAGAGAGAGAGAGAGAGAGAGAGAGAGAGAGAGAGAGAGAGAAACGTCGATGTGAGAGAGACACATGGATCTGCCACCACCTGCAAGCACCCTGATCAGGGATGGGACCCGGCTTTAAAGGTGTCATTCCACTGATAATCACTGTGACGTGTGACAAGCTCCATGGGGAATCTGGATACCTGTGTCAGAATCACAAATCGTGGCAATCCTTCTTTAAGACTTGTCCCTGTTGGTAATCTCACACACGTGTGCTAGAACCTTTATTACCAAGGCTCGTGGAAATATTGTGTGTTTGTAAAAGAGCAGAAGCAACTTAAATACTATCAATAGTAATATTAATTAAATAAAGTATGGCACAGCCTTAGTATTACATTTTTAAAAAATAAAATAAATAAAGTGCCATTTCATTGTGGCTCTGGCTTAAAAAAAGATTGTCAGCTGTTACACTGTGACTGCATCAGTAGTTTGGATCTCTAACAAACCTTTCATTTAAGCGATGGTGGTTGTTGGTATTGGGAAAGTCAAGGAAAAGGTGTCATTGTGTTTCACTAAGCAATTAATTATACTCATGATCTGCCCAGTTAAAACAGTATTTTTTAAACTTTTTGAGAAAAGAGGCATAATTAAATAAACAAGTCTAAATGGAGAACCGTCAACTACTCTTCTCCCAATTGCTCAGTGGCCTGTAGACACCTGACAGACACTTACAGCCACACCCTCACTGCTGAGCGGCCATAGGTGGGAAGGGGCCTTCAGTCTTTCTGAGCTTCCCAGTCTCTGGTCAGATAGTTAATAACCTCTAAACAAATGACTAAATAAAAGGCTTCCATTTTTTATAAAATGAAACTAAAGATGTCTGGCTTAAAAAAATACTTGGGTAAAAATACTACATTTCTCCATCTTGGAGATGCTCTTTCAACTTTCATCTTTATTTTCAAGTTACTCTTTCTTTTTTAAATCTGTACATGCTTCCTGTGGTAAGACAGTTTTACTAGTTTCTCTTGTCATTATAAAATCAAGGCTAATTTTTAACCTTTTTCAAATGTTGCCACTTCCCTAGAGAAAACCATGCTTTAAGAAGGGATAAAATCATCCTAGGAAATTGCTCTTGATGACATTCCTTTTAGGACGAGACTTGTTTCAATATACTCCTTTTTTCATTTTTAAAATTCTTTTGAAAGTTATTTTATAAAGTAAGGAAGCCTTTTGTCTTTCGGGTGACAATCCTCTAATTCAACTGGTTTATAAGTCCTAACATGTTCATAGGGGCAAAAGTACGTTTACAGTTTGAATACATGAAACAGTTTATTCTTGTATTATTATTTATTAATTATTGTATTATTTATTTGTATTATAACTGTAAACCTACTTTTACCCACCCCTGTACATTGAACGTCTGTAAAGTGCTCCACTTCAAACTAAAATTATCTGCAGAGAAAGCAGGAGGAAAGCGCGTATCTAGTTTCATTTTTCCTTCCCTCTCCCGACTCCTTATCAGGGCAGTCCTACCAAGGAGAACAGGAGCAAGTGTGGGTCAGAGTAAACAGGGGTCCCTTGGGCCTCACCGAAAGTCTGGCAGCAAGCACGCTTTCAAAGGTGGCTTATGATTCAGGTCATAGGTGCTCAGAGCTAATGGCTGTCAGGTGAGCGTGGCAAGAACAGTCATAACTGGGGCTGGGAGGGAGGCACAAAGGGTGGGATGTGCCGCCGCAACAAGGTCCCTCACAACATAATTAAGCTGGGACTTGGGGTAGAAAAAGTAGGTCAAAGACAGTAGCATTCAGTGATGAGTATCATTCAAGCAGAGATGGCAAAACAAAGAGAGGTATCGGGGCCAGCTGTCCTGTGAACCGGAAGGTACTGATTCGTCTCCCAGGTTGAGTGATTGGGGTGGGAGTGAGGGAACGGGCCACGCCAAACCCATCTTCCCCTGAGCCCAAGGCCAGTCCCAGCAGTAGACATCTGCCTTCCCCCATGGGTCATTAAGAGATGTACAGGTCAAGCTTGTCTTAGATAACACTTTCTACTAGCTAGCCTATGGGCACATGCGGAGTCGCCAAAGAGCTCACAAGCATGTTTGGGATGGTTAATGGGAAACAACTGTTTGCAGGGCCAAATGTTAAAGATAGTTAAGGGAGAGTAGAAAAATGACGAGGCAGGAGAAACCAAGATGGTGGCATAGGTGAACACCTAAACTGCTGCCTCGCACAACAATTTCGAAACTACAGCTAAAAGACAGAACGGACATCATCCAGAACCACAGGAAAGCTGGCTGAGTGGAAATTCTACAACTAGAAGGAAAGAGAGGGGCACACGGAGACTCAGAGGAGCTGCAAAAGGCTGAGGTACGGAGACACGCACGTGGAGAGGATGGGCAGCTGAGTGCCTGGCTAGCTTTCTCTAGCAGGAGGAAGGCAGAAGCTCCCAACTGTGCTGAACTCCAGTTCCGACTGCACTGAACCCCAGTTTTGGGTGAGACCCTGGGGACCCAGACTCATACGGGGGGAGTCTGGACTGTCGGGAAAAGAGAGGAGCGCACAGAAACTCAGGGGAACCGCGAAAGGCAGAGGTCAGGAGGTGCGCGTGTGAGTGCACACAGAGAGGAATGACTGCTGAGCATGCTGCTGGCTTTCTCTAGCAGGAGGAAGACGGAAACTCCCAACTGCGCTGAACTCCAGTTCCGGGCGAGAATCTGGGAATCCAGATTCATTGGGGGAGAAACTGGACAGTCTGGCAGCGGGCGAAACTCGAGGGTGGCTTTTTCTCAGAGGTGCTTGCAGCGATAACCAAGGGACACTGAGACTCAGGGGCCTCATAGGGCAGGGCTGACAGGAAGCCAAGGCTGTTTGCTCAGCCCTGAGACTCCGCCCCATCCAAGCTGAGCACGGAGGCTTTTGCAATTTTGCAAGTCTTGTCTCATAAGGCTGTCTCCAGCACAGAAGTTCTCCCGGCGTAGACACAGCTGATCCTCATAGCCAATTGGCCTGGAGGTTAATTCCTCCCAGTGATACCAACAACAATCAAGGCTTAACTATAACAAGACTGTGCACACAGTCCACAAAGGGGTGCACCAAGAGTGTCCACCTCAGGTAACTGGGGAGCCTGAGCCACTAGGCCATATAGGACACCTAGCACACAAAGCTACTCTACCAACTCAGGGAAGCAACCAAAATGCAGAGACAAAGAAACAGATCACAAACGAAAGAAATGGAGGAAAGCAAATGACTGGATATAGAGTTCAAAACCACAGTTATAAGGTTTTTCAAGAATTTTCTAGAAAAGGCCGATAAATTTAGCGAGACCCTCAAAGATATGAAAAAGGACCAACTAGAAATTAAGCATGCACTGACTGAAATAAAAAAATATTATACAGAGACCTAACAGCAGACTAGAGGAACGCAAGAATCAAGTCAAAGATTTGAAATACAAAGAAGTAAAAAACACTCAACCGGAAAAACAAAAAGAAAAAGGAATCCAAAAATTTGAAGATAGTGTAAGAAGCCTCTGGGACAGCTTCAAGTGTACCAACATCAGAATTATGGCGGTGCCAGAAGAAGAGAGAGAGCAAGAAAACCTATTTGAAGAAATAATGACTGAAAACTTCCCCCACCTGGTAAAAGAAATAGACTTACAACTCAAGGAAGTGCACAGAACCCCACACAAAAGGAATCCAAAGAGGATCAAACCAAGACACATCATAATTAAAATGCCAAGAGCAAAAGACAAAGAGAGAATATTAAAAGCAGCAAGAGAAAAACAGTTAGTTACCTACAAGGGAGCACCCATATGATTGTCAGCTGATTTCTCAACAGAAACTATGCAGGCCAGAAGGGAGTGGCAAGAAATAGTCAAAGTGATGAATAGCAAGAACCTACAACCAAGATTACTCTACCCAGCAAAGCTATCATTCAGAATTGAAGGTCAGATAAAGAGCTTCACAGATAAGAAAAAGCTAAAGGAGTTCATCACCACCAAACCAGTATTATATGAAATGCTGAAAGGTATTCTTTAAGAAGAGGAAGAAGAAGAAAAAGGTAAGGATAAAAATTATGAACAACAAATACGTATCTATCAACAAGTGAATCTAAAAATCAAGTGAATAAAAAATCTGATGAACAGAATAAACTGGTGAATATAATAGAATTAGGGGCATAGAAAGGGAGTGAACTGACAATTCTCGGGGTGAAAGGGGTGTGGGGGGTGCGGGAAGAGACTGGACAAAGGTCGTACACCTATGGATGAGGACAGTGGGGAGGAGGTAAGGGCAGAGGGTGGGGTGGGAACTGGGTGGAGGGGAGCTATGGGGGGGGAAAAAGAGGAATAATTGTAATAATCTGAACAATAAAGATTTATTAAAATAAAAAAAAGAAAAAGTGACAAGGCAGAATGAATAGCCAAGGAGAAAAATAAGCATGAACAACATAAAAACACATCATTGTACACACACACAAAATAAAAATAAAAATAAAAAACAGAGTATAAAAATAAGCTACTTTTTTCCTAAGCAAAGCCAAATCATATTCTTGAAATAAGCCAATAGGTAAAAATTTTAAGAGAACCTTCCATCAACCTTTTTTTTCTAATTTTTATTTCATTTTTTAATTTTTTAAATATATATTTTTTATTGATTTCAGAGAGGAAGGGAGAGGGAGAGAGAGATAGAAACATCAGTGATGAGAGAGAATCATTGATTGGCTGCCTCCTGCACTACCCCACTGGGGATTGAACCTGAAACCTGGGCATATGCTCTTGACCAGAATCGAACCCAGGACCCTTCAGTACACAGGCTGACACTCTACCCACTGAGCCAAACCGGCTAGGGCTTCCATCAATCTTTATACTTAATTTTTAAATGAAAATATACAATGTTGATAAGATTATAATAAAATTATAAACTCATAAACCCCATGTAACAGTGTAAATTATCACAATTTTTTGAATATCAATTTGGCAATAAGAATCAAAGGCTATAAAAATTGTCATAGCTATTTGGCCAATAATACTCCTGTGTATTTAACCTTAAGGAAGTAATTCCAAAGAAAAGCTGTCTGTATAAAAATACTCAGTGCAAGGGTCATTGTAGTAGTCACTTTTTTAAGTGTGGCTGTAGACAAACTAACTGTCCCAAAACAGAATGATTAAGTAATTAAGACACAGCAACCCAGCAGAATCCATGAAGTCATTAGTAATCATAATTATGAAGTTTATGTGGTGACATGAAAAATGAAGATATATTATAATTAGTAATCTCCATTGAATATCTCTAGATTGCCATTACTACTAAGCAAAAATGCATACCTATGACAAAGACCAAGGTAAAAGGATATGGACAGGAGCTGTAGAATGATAGGTAGCATTTGTTTCTTTTTAAAATTCTCTTACTAGTTTGTGGTTTGTCCATTAAACAATGTATGGGGTTGGTGGGATGAGTTGTGGAAGCAGAAACAATAAAATGAAAGGATAGAGGCTGATCATAAGAGCCTTTTAAACTATTCATTGGACCTTTCTTTTCCTTTCATCTTCCTATCTTTGTAAAACATCCCTTGTAAGTCTCTCTTTAAAGCACCCTCTTAGGACCAAGCCAGAACCACTAAGCAGAGATGGAGAAACAAATGAGAGGTATCAGGGCCAGGTGTCCTGTGAACTGGAAGGTACTGATTAGTCTCCCAGGCTGAGTGACTCGGGTCGGGGTGAAGGAACGGGCCACGCCAAACCCAGGACCATCTTCTCCTGAGCCCAAGGCCAGTCCCAGCAGTAGACCACTAAGCCCCCCAGCCCTCACCTCCCACCACCCCCGCCCCCACCCCCAGCCCTTTCTCATCCCCAGTGCATCACTGTGACCTCAACCGCCCACGGCTTTCCCCCAGCTGCCCAGGCCCAGCAGGCCCTTCATGGATCCAAAAGAATCAAATGTAAAGAAAAGGCAGTTGCACACTGAGCTGCCTGCTGCCAAAAGTTGAGAGTTCCCGGTGCACACCAGTCTGTAATTAACAGGAGGCAGTGCCAAAACCAACAAAGGAGCTTCAAGGAAACTGCGCAAAAATGCTCCCCAGTTCTTAACTACACATGCATTCGCTACTACTCACCCACCCACCCCATTCTCCCTACTGTAGTCAGACACTCTTCCGAAACCACCAGACTGCAGAAAGACACTAATAGCTACCGCTCAGGGGGCAGGAAGGAGGGGTGCAGCAGCTTGAGCGAGGCCACAGACAGCCACTGCAGAAGCAGAAAAGCTGTTCTTAGAAGCAGAAGGAAATGAAATAATCCCAGCCAGGTTACTTAATGGTTTTAAGGTCCTGTGTGTGTGTGTGTGTGTGTGTGTGTGTGTGTGTGTGTGTGTGTATGCATGTGTGTGTGTTAGGAGGGGGTGACAGCACCAATGAAGTAAAAAACAGCTACCAGGCCCTATAAGATAATTTGCAAAAGCTGATGGGTTTAAGGCGCAGTATAAAGCACTCGTTTTATATGGTTTACATTGAGCCCTGTAATTCTCTATCCAGAAAACTTCCCTTTTCGAAAAGCATTCCTAAGAATGCCATAGCATCATTCTTTGTGGCTACTCAACCACTTAGGAAGGATAAAGGCTCTAACCTTTACCCCTCCTCCTCGGACAGTTCACAATCCCTTTGGAACTGCCGTTATACTCGGGCCGTTGAGGTGTGACTCCAGTGTGGGGGCAGCAAGGAAGCCAGGCACGTCTGCGCCCGAAAGTCTCTGACTGTGTGGACTCACCTTCATCAGAGGCAACGTGATCTCTTCCGTCACAAGGCTTATTCCAGGAATTTCCTACAGTGGGGGCAAAGCAGACACACATGTCAACGGCCACGAGCTCAAGCCCTCAGGAAAGGTCTCCTGCACAGCCAGAAGCCGAGGGCAGCTTCCAGTTTGCTAACCTCTACTTTAAATAGACCTCCGAATCTATAAATAACAGTGAGCACAGTCTATCTCTTGCCTCAGGAGGAAAAAGACTCCGTAAAGTTATGATTATAATAGTTGACAGTGTCTCTAAAGGAAAGAAGACAACGAATAAAGAAACAGAGCAAACAGTGTATTGTTTGCATGGTTCTATTTGCACTACCAGCGTAATGATAAGGGGGGCATGTTCCAGGTTTTATGACCCTTCCTCCCTCTCCTCCTCTTTCATTCAAATGCACTGCAGTTGGTTCCAACTTGCTAGAGGGAACCAAGACTAATTGGGTCCTTGTATGACTGCCATGGAAAAGTTTTCTACGCCTCACCCTCCACCATCATTTCAGAGCTAAGAGGCCCCCATAAAGTTGGCACAACTCTATCACCACGGCAGGTGTGAAGGATGTGCACTTCATCTCAGGAAGTCCCAATTATAACCTCCTGCTGACAAGTGAGCATTAAAACAGACACTGACATAAGAGGATAAACTTCCAAAATTGCTCTCTATTCACTGTTGTTTTTCAAAATGTGTTTCTGTGTGAATTATGTATATCAGCCTCTCAATTAGTCAACTCATCTTTCCTTTCCCCCCCCCAAAAAAGTACATAATACATGAGAATATAATTTAGAAGGTGCTAAGTAGAAATAAAACTTGATAGTTGGATAGGACTTAAATGTCCTGGGTTTTACTTGGTTTAGAAAGGGATTGCAGTGACAGAGAAATAAATTTCTAGAACAGTCAAGCAGCTGAGTTCTCCACTGCGAGAATAAAAAGCCTGTGAAAAGAATCTTCTGTGTGCTTCACAACATAGGACACTTCAAAAAAAGCATTGAATTGTTGCTACAGCTTTAGGTTATAAATAACACCTTAAAATAGGTATAACAAGGCTAATTGTTTGCATAGCATAATTTGGGGTTATCAATGGGTAAGAGCACCCTATTATTTAGTATCTTTAAAAAAAATCCAATTCAGTTACTTCACAAAAATAATCTGCCTCCATACAGAAGTGTGAAATTAATGTTTTCTATTGTGCCAAGTGCTTATTAAGGGTGCAGCAATGAGAGCATTCGCAGGTTAGAGAAAGAAAAAATTATTTGCATCATTGCTAAGGAGAAGCATAGATTTTTAAAATTTCAGGATAGAAGAGATCTTCAAGGTAACCTACTCTAACCACAAGAACCTTAAAGCAACGTGGTAAACCCTAAAATAAGCTTAGTCCACAGGGGGTTATAATTGTGGGGTTTTTTACATTGTACTTCTTGTAGGATGTCACTTTTTATGGCCACAGCAGCTCCTCTGCCGCACAAAGCCATGAGAAATGCAAAGGTGAAGACTCGCCTGTCAGGCTGATGTGCTCCATCTTAAAACACAACCCTGAGAACTACAGGTCCTGTCCCTGCCTCCACCACTGAACCTGACAGGGCAGGACAGCAAGAGAGAGCAATGGGTGCTGAGCGGAAGAAGCTGAGATGTGCATTTCCTGACCGGGTGGTTTACCCTGCAAACTTCCTGCCACATTACCACAGCGTCTGCACATATATTCACAAGGGCTCTTGACAAAAACAGGGAGGCCCTGTTATAAGCTCAGGTCTTCCCCTCATAATTCTACAGTGAGGCATGGACGTCTAATAACTCTAACAGTGAAAGACACGAACAGAGGGCCTTGAGGAAAACACTACCATTGTGTATACCAAAAACTGAGATCTTAATCAAATACACCTCATGTGTCTTTCTTCAGGTCTATATTTAAATAGTCTCAGTACAAAATGGAAAGGGTCGCATGTTATCCTGGCGCATCTTTTCCTAGGTCTATTTTCAGAATTGAATTTATTTTTCTAAATGACTTTCTGATCCGAATCTCTGCCTCAAGAGTAAGCATGCAGGCTGGCATCTAAATAGGACAGGAGAGAAAGCAGAACCAGAACCTTTTTCAGGGGAAGCCTGTGCATGCTCTGCACGTTCCCATCCAGCAAAGTGCAGTTCCTGGCACCTTGTTCAAGAGAAAGCGAACGGTGCTTTAGTTCAGTGCTTCCTAGTTAAAAAGGAGGCCGGCTGCACCAACAGAAAGAAAGGTTCAAGGAGTGAATTTGCTTAAGGTTACTGACTTACTGGTTGTCAAGCTCTAAAGTTATCACACGTTTTCCTTGCAAGGTCAGGGCGGTGCTAATCTACTAAGTAAAGAGAACCACTCAGATTAACAGCAGTGGTCCAATGTTCCTTGTTTATGAAACCCCAAGAAATGTTTTAATCCACTCTAGGAGCTAATAAAATTAAAATACCTGTTGAAGATGATAACGGTTTAGGTCTGTTTGGTAGTGGAAAGAATAACAAATATCCTATGCCTTCTCCTCAATTCTCCAGTTTTAGAAATACTTTTGGCCAACAGCAAGTATTATTTTTCTGCCAGAAAATGCCAATTCAGTTCCTTATCAGTCAAAATCAAAATGAAATCACAACCTTAGTCACTGTGACAGGAATGCCCTACAACTGACCCACAACTGTGAGTTAATTTCAATTACATAAGGAACACAAAAACTGTAACTTACTGTATTCCAAGTGAGCACTGAGGAATATGGCAAAAGTTTATCCATGTTACTTGTCTCTGGGTATATGCTCCAATATGAAGAAGCTGAGCAGGTTTTTGAAAGGAAAAAAAATAGACATGGTTTAATAATCAGGCAGTAGACACTGTGATTTTCCAAAATAAGCAAACCAACAACAGTTTTCATCCTCTACACATTAACCATTATAATTTTATCTACTGATTAGAATGTTCAGATTCTGCTTTTGACAATGACATAAATTTTTTAACAATTATTTGACATCCTGGCTGGTGTGGCTTCGGTGGTTGGAGCATAGGCCTGTGTACCGAAGGGTTGCGTTCTCTCTCTCTCTCTCTCTCTCTCTCTCTCTCTCTCTCTCTCTCTCTCTCTCTCTCTCCCTCTCCCTTCCTCTCTAAATCAATTTTTTAAAAATAAATAAAAGTAGGAATTGCTTTAAAAAATTAGGCACTTATATCTATCCAAATGGCATTATACCACTTTATATCAAACCAGCCAACACAAAATGAACGCTACATTTTATTGGAAAAAAAATCACTGATGAGGTTATAGAATCAAAATCATATCTTATATCTCATCAGTCTCTGAACAGCCCCAGCTTCTCACAAAACCACAAAAGAATGAAATTTAATTAGCTGCTGACTACTATAGAGGGGATGGGGAAGCTACTAACCAGCATTTTGACAGGTTGAGGCATTATCAGTGTAGTATTTTCCCTCAGGCAAAAGGGTCATGGATTCAACTTAAAATGTGAGCAACACCTACCAATTATAAATTCCTGAATGGGGTCAAATGAATAGTAGGCAGAGATGTTCTCAGAAATCCATTGAATAATCTTTAAAAAGTAAGAAGACAATTCTGTTAATATTTAAATCTGCACCCTGCCCCCACCACCAAAGAAGTATAAAATATATATGAATCTTATATCTATTTTAGAATTGCCTAAGAATATACTTATTTCTAGACTAGACTAGACTAGACAGATAATGGAAGCCTGTGTGGGTAAAACAATATTATAAATGAGATGCTTTTTACATGTCTTTTTAATAAGTGCCCTTGGCTGGAATCCAAATAAACTTTCCTGCACCCAATGTTTGTTTTTGCTAGAGGAGGTCATATTCTAGCAAGGAACCAGTGGGAAGAGCTGTCAGACAAAGGAGCAAACAAACCCACTGAGCTAGAGGCAGCAAAGCTGGGTCTGACTTCCAGCTCAGTAATCAGTACAAACAATGCCTCACTATTTAACATCACTGTGCTGTCCTCTGAGGGGAGGGATGAGGGATATCCTGTGGTCAACAGCTCTCCATAGTCTCCAAAACCATCCTTATCTGCTAGACTAGAGGAATAAAGCCCTTCATTCTCTACCTTAGAATTTACTCTCATGATTCTATTCCTACCAATAATTTGTTTTTTTCCCAAACCTATTCCTGTTAATTGTATTTATTTTCTCAACTAAGTAATTAAACAATTACCATAGACAATCAAACCATGGATGCAAAGAGTGTTGGTGGGTCAACAAAAGTTGGATGCTTTGGAAAGACTCTAAAACACTTACTAAAAAACTAAGTATAGATGAGATGACTATAAAAGACTGAGGGGAAAAAAATGCCCTATAAAAACACATTGCTTTGAAATTATTGCTCTCCTTAGGAAAAGAAAAAAAAGAAACTAACAGGAATAAGAGACAACACATTACTAGTGTGTGTAATGTAAGAAAAATGATTTTGAACTTTAATTAGCTGACAGTCAAATAAAGGGCTTTCATTTACATCAGAAGATAGGTGAATAAATGTACATTTATATGTTTTAGGTTAAAATAAAATGTTTAAGATATCTGTTTTTCAATTAACCAACTACCAATTGGTCCCAATTAAGTCTCTGACTTCACAGGAACAGTAAAAATTAAATGACAGAATGTGTAAAGGTGCTTTGTAAACTATTATGTAAAATTTAAATGTAATTTTCAATAAAAATATGCCACCAGAGTTTAGTCCATTTGGCAATATACTCCAAATATAGGACAGGTGAAAAAGTAGATATTTGAGAAACTCATTATTTACTGAGCACTTCCTTAGAATGTTACTGATGTAGCTAAACATTTATTCACAATATCAAAAAAAAAAAAAGAGGAGTCAAAAGAACAGACGCATCCTCACAGTCTGAAGTCTGGTTGGGATCCATTAAAAAGGAGCACAAGAGAAAAATATATTCAAGTCAGGATGGAGACATAAACCTTGATCAATTGCTAACAAATAAAAATAGCTTCTGTTCATATTCAACCACTAAATAAATACATCTGATGTTGTCTATTGGCCAATTTTTAAACTTAAGCTATGTCCCCACCTGGGCTTCCAGGAACTCCGGGTCTTGGCCACATGAGAGCACACAGTGCAACAGGGCCATCTTCTCACAGTCCAGCCGTGTGTCCCACAGGAGCCGTAATAAATAGGACTGGTTGAGGGACGTTCTATAGAGCTTCCCAGAACACCAATTCAGCACCAGGGACCCCGACAGCGACTGCAGAGGTCCATGAGGTAGCATATCCATCACTTCATTGTTTCCTGGCCAAAAACAAAAAGATCAGCAAATAAAAGGAACCCTTCTTACCCAAACATAAACATTAAAGTCAACAAATTCAAACAGACCATGTTCTTGAGGGGAAATCATCAGCCGTACCTGTCAAAAACAGACTGTGGCAGATCAGGTCTGGATGCTGAATGTTAAGTAGATGAAAGAAATGACCAGGTAAGTAAACAGCCACGTAATAGTCTGTAGAAGAGAAAAACTGAAGTCATCTACATGTGGTAAGAGCTGTACAGGTACAGATAAAGCCCAGGACTTCACAGTATTTCTATTTTTTTTTTAATCTCTTAAAACAAAAGCTTTGGTCAATGCAGTAATAAGCTGTCTGCTGTCAGTACATCCCATCTTACAGCCAGCTCTCATTTATTTCTACCTGTGGCTAATTTTCCTCAGACCTTTAGCTATGGTTACCTTAATTTAATCTATAGTTTTGTTTCTAAGTGAATTATGGCTTTATACAGTATAATTCTAAAGGATCTTTGGGAGCAAATTAGAATAGAAAATACTTTTTAAAATAAAAGAAAAAAATATTAAGCAAGATGAATTATTCCTTAATCTGAGAAATTGGGAATAGCTTATAATGGGAATTTCCTTCAAAGTTTCTGCCAGTTTGGGGAAGCTCTAAGATTTCATTTCCCATGTTTACCCACTCATCATCATCATCATAGTCATGCTTACCACTGCCATCATCATCATCATTTTGTTTAGAGAATCTTTAAGTTGATATTCATCAAAACAATCTCTGCAGGCATTCTGACACATTATGAAATACTAATTTATTTCTTTGCATAGCTCGCTGCCTCTATAGAAGTCACACCTTCATGGTCCCTGCACTAGATATTTTTGTACCAAGAACATTTGTATGCAGATTGAGTCAAAGTGTAAAAGTACATTTCTGGAGAACGGGAGGGTAGAAATACCAATATTTTCTCTAGGATCTTAGGAAAACAGAAATTCACATGATTGTAGTGAATTTTATACAGATGAAACATTTAAATTGTAAGTGAGCCAGCTGGAATCTTATTTTCCAAAGAAGCAAATAAATATGTGCTAATCATTTGCATAGAAGGCATCTATGCAAAGGAAAGGAAAGAGGATGTAAGATGCTAATCAGTCACCATGGATCAAGCAATGCTAAAATGCTTAGCATAAATGGTTGCAATAATATAATTATGGCAAACCTTAAGTAGAAAAACATGAATAATATAGTAGGGTACAGTGGTAAGGGTTTAGGCATCAAATGGCCTAGGCTAACCAGTCCATTGGGATGGCACTATGTCCCTGGGAGAGGGGGCATTTGGAAATACTGTATATGAAGGTGTTTAGGATTGTCACAATCAATGGGGTGTCACCAAATGGCAGGGGGATTCCTACTGCCATTTGGTGAGTGGGCTCCAAGGATGTTAAGTCCCTCAATGTGCAGGACACTCTCACACAAAGAATTACTGTCTCACCAAAAATAACAATAGTATCTGTGGTAAGCTGGCCTCCAAATGCTCATGTGCTAACCACCAGAGCCTACAAATACGTTACTTTAAGAGATAAAAGGGTCCCTGTAGATGTGATTAAAGATCTTGAGATGGGGACAGTATCCTGGATTACCCAGTGGACCCAATGTCATCACAAATGTTTCTATAAGAGAAAGATTTGACTACAGGAGATCATGTGATGAAAGAGATTGAAATGATGTGGTCACAAGCCAAGAAATGCTAGCCTCTAGATGCTGTAGGGGGCAAAGAACCCTTTCTTCCCTGGCATCTCCAGAAAGAGCCATTTTTTGTCCACATGTTGATTTTAGCTTCTCAAGGCTCATTTCAGAATCCTGACCTTCAAAACCATAAGAGAATGTTTTGTTTTGTTTAAGCCCTAAATTTATGGTGACTATTTTCAAAAGAAATAAAAAACTATAATAGTGCCCCTGATAAGAGATACAAAAAGAAGCCTGGACAGTCCAGCCGGTGTAGCTCAGTTGGTTGAGCATTGTCCCATGCACCAGGAGGTCACTGGTTCCATTCCCGGTCAGGGCTCATGCCCGAGTGACAGGCTCAGTCCATGGTACGAAGCCTGCAGGAGGCAACTGATCAATGTTTCTATCTCTCTCTCCCTCTCTCTGAAATCATTAAAAACATTTAAAAAAGAAGAAGCCTGGGTATAAATCTCAGCCTTTCTGAGCTTCAATTTGATTATCATCACCAAGCAAAATTATTGTAATAGTCAAGATAACTTAAGTGAAACAGCATATAA
Organism: Plecotus auritus; assembly: GCF_963455305.1. Taxonomy (NCBI): domain Eukaryota; kingdom Metazoa; phylum Chordata; class Mammalia; order Chiroptera; family Vespertilionidae; genus Plecotus; species Plecotus auritus. The sequence continues at coordinate 152,164,989 of NC_137775.1, forward strand.
TATTAATTTTTAAATGGAAGTTTTTTTTTATTTATAAACATATTTCTTATATAGTGGTGCTTAGGAGTTCATTGAAAATTTCCCCAAACTCTATTTTTTAAAATTTCAATCAATATAAGCCCTTTTAACAGGGTAGCAATGTAGGGAAATTGCATGCAATTGATAGCAAAAAGTACATCACTCAAAAAAGCAATATTGCTGTCATAAAAATTATCTCTAGAACAGTTTTAATCAGGTACAATTTTGAGCCTACAAGATGTGTTTAAGAAGGAAAGATAATCCATGTAAGACAGCCTATTTTCACTAAGCTCTAGTATTTCTGCCTTCTCCACATTCTGAAGACCATAGATTAAATCATGCCTGCCCTTTTCAAGAGTGTTTCCCAGGGTAAAAAAAAGGGGGGACGGGGGACGGAGGGAAAGGATACCTTTGACCTCACAAAATGCTAAGTTGGGGTTTGTTTTGATTTTTTTTTTTTTTTAGTGGAAAGTTTTCCAAATCACTCTTTAGATGAAATGCTGATAAGAATCTAGTCCTAGTCCCAAGAAATCTTATATTTATCTCTCTTACCACAGGAAGTAGTAGCAGCAGGCCTAAGGTCATTTCCCACAGGTTCAGAGCTCATAAAATCTGCCACATACTAGCCAACACAGCATAAGATATCTTACCTCACCAATAGTATCATTCAAAGTAAAAATCATTTTATGAACATTCTTATCATTTTGGTTCTCACTTTGCCCAGTTCCCTCACATCACACCTTCTTAAACTTTTTTTTTTTTTTTTTGGTTTTTTTTGTTAATTCTCACCCAAGGATATTTTTCCATTGATTTTTAAAGGGAGTGGAAGGGCGGGGGAGAAACAGAGAGAGAGAAACAGCTATGTGAGAGAGACACATCAGTTGGTTGCCTTCTGCACACACCGGTTAGATCAAGCATGCAGCCGAGGCACGAGGTGCCTTTGACCTGAATCAAACCTGGGACCCTTCAGTCCACGGGCTGACTCTACCCACTGAGCCAAAAGGTAGGGCAGCTCTTCCTTTTTAAATATCATGCCATGTCCCATATGTAGGCAAGGAACAGTTCTGTGCTAACCTGTTTGTGCCCCATATCCCAATTAGCATGGACAAGCCACTTTCCCAGTAGAAACAATAACTCCCTTCTTTATTTTCTTCTTCTTAGATTCCTTTAATAGAACTCAAGTTCCATTTACCATATTTACTCAATGAAAAACAACTCACTTAAGCTGATCCATTAATCATTTTTAGGACTTGGAATCTTTTAGCAATTAGCAACAGGGAATGGACAATTTCCCAAATGCCTTTGTCCTCTCTAGAATCAAGGGCCAACATGATATATTATTGCTCATAGGCTTTTAGGGAACAGCTCACTCACTGTCATCATTTTTACACTAACAAAATGGCTTTCATGATTGCTACTGCAAACATGAGCAAGCTCACAGTGTGGATTCCCTAAAAGGAGAAATGCAACCTCACCTCAGAACCCCATAAAGGCTGATGGAGTTGGGGATGGGTGCTTCCCTAGAAAACCTTCTCCTATCAGATTTCAAAAAGGACAGTGATTGTCATTGCAATCCAAGCCCCAAAGAGGCATGAGAAGATGGGATGGACAGAGAAGAAAATGAGATGTAGAGGTTGGGGCATAACATGTACTGGAAGGATGGATCAGAGCAGAGAGGTGCCCCCCTCTCTCTCACTCACCAAGGTTAAGGAAAGTAATGCCCTTTGTCACCTGTGAGTGAGCATTTCCAAGAGCAGCAGTGAAGGTCTTGCTGTACCCTGTGGAGAGAGAACATGTTAAGAAACAAAGAGCTGGAATTCCACCTAAGGCAGTGACTCTTTGTAATACTCTCAACATTAGTACCTGTGACACTGATAAAGCAAGCAGCTTTGACTTCTAGACTTCATGGTTCCCATCCTTCTCCCAAAGGCAGCATTAAGGGTAGATGACCTGAGTGCAGTCACATTCCAGTAGTTGTTCTGGGCTTATTACAACCTCAGACCTTAACAGGTAGGTTGTGCTGGGAGGGAATGATCCAAAGGAATCTACTTAAGGATCCAAGAGATGGAGGAGACCAGCTGGCTCGCTGGCCCTGGTACCTAGAGGCTCACGCCACACTCCTGAAGTCATTAAGACCCTCTGAGACTTCTCTGAGTCATTTCGGAATACCACTTCGAGGTAGATTGGGTTAGGGTTAGGCTATCTACTAAACTTAGTGTTTTAGGCTTCACTCTCCACTTTCCTAACTCTTCTTAATCTCAGAAAAGTTTTATTTACTGGTGTGTTTTTTTGTTTTAATATATTTTTATTGATTTCAGAGAGGCAGGGAGAGAAGGAGAGATAGAAACATCAATGATGAGAAGGAATCATTGATCAGCTGCCTCCTGTACGCCCTATTCTAGGGCTCAAGCCCGCAACCCAGGCATGTGCCCTTGACCAGAATCAAACCTGGGACCTTAAAGTCCGCAGGCCGACATCTATCCATTGAGCCAAACCAGCTGGGGCATATTAACTGGTTTTAATCATTAGTCATTAGAAAAATGTGTGAAAACTTTCCACAACATACCAACCTTAAACTAGTAAAGTATGTATATATGTCTAGTTCTGAAGGTACTTTTATTTTCTTCATTATCAAGTAAGTTATTAAACTTTTTTGCCTTGAGCTCTAACTTCTGAAAGAAATATTAGGCCCACTTGCAGAATAATAAACTGGTGTGGCCTGGCATAATATTTTTTCAATTTTGGGGAAAAAATCCATCTTTAAAATTTTTTAACTTCACCTACAGTATGTACTACATAAAAACCAATGTTTAAGGAACTAAATAAGCAAAATAAATACTCCTTAGCATGGTTCAGACTAAAACTATTGAAGGACACACTGTGAGCAATGACAGAACTGGGAAAGGTTGCACATTTCACTCCTGCTCCCTAGGCTGGCTGCTGACATATCAGTTTTGGGGATAACAGATATGTGAAATGAAATATCTTAGGTTTTAGACCTGTTAAGGTCTGAGATCATGGAAGCTTTTAACTAAAACCTTAGGTATGTTTGTAAGTTAAATCTACCAACATTTTCCAACTAGTAATAACAGAAAAGCAAACAAACACACTTTGGGAAAATATGTCCATTAGGATTGACCTCCAGACCTAGAAAAAGATATAGGGCAGGATGAAAAGTATATGATATATAAAAATATTTAGCTAACTTAATATTCATCAGTGAATTTCTTCAGGAAACGTATTATATAGGTATATTGGTATAGAATGTATTCAATAATACTAAAATCTATCAAATTTGCTACTATTTCGAAAAAGTGATTATGTGAAAGTAAAACACAAAGTAAATGAAAAGTACCTTTATGAAAGTAAAACACTGAATATGTAATTTGTTCCCAAGAGTCAAACTTCGGGCTGTAGCACACACATAAACTTCCTAGAAATTAGAAGGTATTTAGTAGAATCATAAACAAAAAGATTCCTAAACCACTTAACCTTACTTATATTCCTTTTGATGTCTTGTCTCAATTTACCTCCTAGATGATTCCCAAACTCTAGAAATGATCTATAACAAGTTACTAAGAAATTTCAATTCAACCATTACTCAGCACATACTATAAGCAGTGTATGAATAGAGACACACTCCTGTGTATGAAATTATGGGAGACTAGAGAAGTTTGCAAAGTTTCATGAGATTCTCCTAATATACATGTACAGCCCTGCCCTCTAATCCAGCTTGCCTTCCAGTCATTGCTAATAGCTAAAGACCCTACTATATCAAAACTGTATGTCCTTTTCACAGCAAGTTTCCAGTCTTCTTAGTTACCTAGAATAAGAGGTGAACTCGGCAATCTTATAGAGCAATAAGAGCAAATGTAGTATGAGAGCCCCCCACCCACCCATATTTGTGTCACTGAGGGCCTTGGCCCAAGGGCGAAGGAGAGCCCTGTACATCTACATTGTCCACCACTCCAGAACACCCTTGGTCTTCCCACCTGTTTCAATGTGTGTGAAACTGTACATCGTCTCTAACAACTGTTGCTATGTGGACAACTAGATAAAGTCTATCGATGACCTACAAATGAGGGAATTATGCTTAAGCTGATAGTTCATTCTGATGCTAATGTTTATGTGATTAACTGAAATAGGAGATTTTCCAGGTGGAAAGTAACTTGACAAAGAGTCTGGAAAGTTCTAGTCCCCAAGCTAATGTTTAACTAGAAGTGTGAATTCAATCATTACTCTACCACAATGAACCACCCACTGTTTCCTCCATGAACTCCACTAGTTCCTCTATGAAAGAATCACGATAGAAAAAAAAGTCCATTTCCCATAAGGTTATTTAAGGATTCTGTTATAATACTTATCATTTGTGACTATATTCAATGACATTTAAGACTATTGTTACATTTTATTGCAATAACTTAAACAAAAAAAGAATAACTTTACCAGATTAAAATAATAACAATTCTGTTAGATATAAAATTACTGTTATGGTTACTGAGTAAACAAATATATAACTTTTCTTCAAAATTACAACAGATTCATTAAGAATAAAAGTAATGCTATACTAAAGCATAAGCAAAAATAATAATTATGAGAGTTACAAAAGTCCCATGTAGCACTCTGCCCAGGCTTCACCTTAGATCAACTAAATCAGAATCTCTGGGAGGGAGACCCAGACATCAGTATTTTTTAAAATTTGCCTGAGGCAAATTAATTAAATTCTCTGAGCCTCAGTTTCCTCATCTGTAAATAAAATATAGAACCTACTTCATAAGTGAGGATTAAGTGAGATAAAGATTAGCTGCTATTATTATTATTATTATTATTATTATTATTATTCCAGAATAATTTTGCTTCTATTTACAAGTTGGAGAAAGTCACCGTTTGAAAAAACAAAGCATGCTCTTAATGGTGTGTGCAGAGATGTTTAATAAATATTCATCAATGATGAAGATAACATCTCCAAGTTGGCTAGCCTTCGGGAAGCCATTTGGACAATGAAAGCTATTATGGACAAAGTTTTCCAAGGGAAATTATCTCATTGTAAAAGGCTCTACAAAATGCTAAAACACAGGCCTAATTCTGGGAACTTGTGAAGGGCAACTCTTACAGGAAGGAGAATTTACACTTTTCGCCCCTCACTACCTCCCAGTAGTAGGTGGTACACAGAAAAGAACCACAGCCACTGACTTAGAACACACAAGAGTGCACTCAGTCGAGCTTCAAAGTTGACTATCAGCTAGGAAAGGAATGAGAATATTTTCTTTCCTCTGATTTGCCCTACCACTGCAGAAGATTTATTAGAAAAATCTATATGAACTCATAATCTTAGAACATACGTGGCCTGACCACAGCAGCAGCACTTTTGCCCACCATCAACTCTCTGGAGCATCCCCCATCATCCAGGTTTTAATCTCTAATTCCTTGGAAGTTCTCGAATTTCATTTCTCAGGGCAGTATATTCAGCATAAAGGTTTTCCAAAATGTAAGAAGTAATGGTGAAAGGGCAAAGTAGCTTCCAATGACAAATATGTGACAATTGAACATCAAATATTATAGTATCATCATTGATGTAAACAGTTAAAAATAAGACCCTGAGGCTATTGGCATTCCTTTCATGAACCATGTTTTCTGGAAAATGAAGCTGTTATAGAGGAAGCCATGTAGGGATTAGACTAGTTGCTCCCTTCTCCAATCCTACTTCACTGAAATAGGTTTTTGTTTGTTTCTTGTTTAAGCACAAAAGTAAAAAGCAAAATCATTTTTGAAAAGTAATTTGGGAAATCCATGAACTGACAACCTATTAGTCAAAAACCAAAAAGTTGCTTCTCTGTCATGTTTCAGATGAAATCTGGCAGCATCACATTGGAAACAGGCTTATTTTTTTCTATTTCAAAGATGACTGTGAAGAGCAAGTCTCATTTTCTACTCTCCCAGACATCGCTGAGAAAGGAAGAACAGATTCACATCTCATGCCAGATGAACCTAACATTTTATTAAATAACATATGTCATAGGTAGCCCATTAAAAATTATAGCTGCTACTATTCATGAGACACTCCTGTGGGAATAAAACCAACAGGAATAAAATCTTCATAGAATAAAAGCCTAAAATGATTGTTTATGTCAGTAAATGGCACCACTGTTCACCTATTTGCTTATGCCAGAAATCTAAAAACGATTCCTCTCTATCTAATTTATAGCAAGTCTTCTCAGTTCCATCTCCAAAGTGCATTTCAAACCCATTCAGTTCTCTACCTCTACTGCCCATCCTAATTCAAGCAGTTTCAACTCAAATGTACAACTACAACCTCATCCTAACTGCTCATCTCCCCATTCTCCCTCTTGACTCCTCTAACTCATTCTTCACACAGCAGCCACAGTGATCTTTTAAAACTACATATCCAATCATATCTCTGCCCACTTACAACACTTCAGTGAATGAACATCAATGAATCCTAAAACCAACAGGTGAGAAGTTGTTAAGGAATAGGATAGTCACATGATGCCAAAGTATCACCTCACAGATTACTAACGCAAAGATTAAATGAAGCTTTACAAGGAAGACAGACAGTGGTTACCACTTAACCAAATGACCAAACATAGCATCACTAGCATTAGGACATCTTGCCATTATATCCACCCTGACCTGGTACAAATACAGTTCACAATGTCACTTCATACAACTAAACAATGAAGTATTCTAAATGTTTAACCTAAATCTAACAATGCCTTTAGGATTAAATTCTAATTTACAGGAAATGTAGAGGATAGAGGGAAAAGTTCAATAATTCCACAAGAAAACAGTTATACAAATACAGAATGTGGGACATTCCACAAGGCAAATGGCCTGGACTCCTTAAAACGTTAATGTTGTGAAAAGAAAAACAGGGCAGAGGATAGGAGGTAGGAATTGGTCTACATCAAATGAGACAAAAAGACAAAACTGAAGATAATGCATGAATCTTGATGGGATCCTCACTTCAAAAGTCATACCCATACTAGTATATACATATATTTACATATTTACTAGAGGCCCAGTGCACGAAATTTGCGCATGGGTAGGGTCCTTAGGCCTGGCCAGAGATCAGGGCCGATTGGGGTATTCTGTCTGCCAGCCAGGGCCTTCCTTTCTCCGCACCATCCCCTGGTGGTCAGCACAAGTCATAGTGAGCGGTCGAACTCCCGAGGGGCACTTTACATATTAGGCTTTTGTTACATAGGACTAAAAGCCCGGTGCACGGATTTGTGCACCGGTGGGGTCCCTCGACCTGGCCTGTGCCCTCTCACAATCCGGGACCCCTCATGGGATGTCAGAGAGCCGGTTTTGACCTGATCCCCACAGGCCAGGCCAAGGGACCCCACTGGTGCACGAATCCATGCACCGGGCTTCTAGTATGCATATAAGATCTTTGGTTAATCTCTTCATGCCCTCCCCCCTCTTCCCTTCCCTCTGAGATTCATCAGTCTGGTTCATGTTTCCATGCCTATGGTTTCTGCTCCTGCGTTTTGTCTGCCCCCTGGTGGTCAGTGCGCATGATAGCTACCGGCTGGCCAGCTGGTCGGCTGGTCGCTTAGACTTTTATATATATAGATATGCATATGCATATATACATATTTTGAAATATTTATGGAAATCTGAAAATGAAATAGTTTACTAATTAATTTCTTCAAGTGATAATGGAACTGAAGTTATATCAAAGAGTATATTTAACCTAAGGAGATACATGCTGAATTATTTAGTGACAAATTGTCATGATGTCTACAACTTACTTTTAAAAGGTTTAGTCAAGAGGAAGGAAATTGTACCTATATGTGGAGAGAATGATAAAGTAAATACTGTAAACGATACAACTGTTTAAGTAAAAGGCACATGGATATTCATTATAATCTTGAATTTTTCTGTATGCCTCAGCATTAGCAAAATAAAATATAATAAGAACAAATACCCTTTAAAGACTTCTCCTGACTCTTAGATAGGATCTAAAATCTTTCCATGGTCTGTAAGGCCTTCCACCATCTGGTCCCTGACTACCTCTTCAGCTTACTCTCCCCTTTCTCTCTCTAATTCAGTCACACTGTTCTTGGTTCATATACATTCTTCAAGTCTTAAGTGAAATATCACTTCCTTCCCTAAACCCCCCAAGACTGGTTTATGGAGGGACTCATGTGACTGAGGGAGATGGGATGGACAGAAAAAATGTGAAGAATTATGAAGGAGTGAGATGGGAAAGGGAGCAATTTTCAGCACTAAGACAGAACAGGATGAATGAATGAATGAATGTCTAGAAGAGAGAAAGAAACAGAGATGGACTAGTCCAACTGTAGTATATCTGAAGATACTAATATATTCCATTAAACCTCCATTATATGCTCTCACAGCTTCTTATAATTCTCATTCATAATATTTATCATGATTCTATTTTTAAAATTATGTGTGCACTTATTCAATGTCAAAAATCTACACCAAATAGTATTCTCCATATTAATAAAGACTAGGTCAGTTTTACTAATCATTGTATCCCCAATACCTAGCATAGAGAAAGTGCTTGCTGGCTTAAAGAATACCACATAATTTGGCTTTAAAGGAAAACTATTTTAGTCCAAGTGATACCATTGTAATTAGCTAGTTATTGACAGTAGGAAAGGAGCAAAGGGAAGGCCAGACATTGTAGGCATGTCATTTGGGCAGCTTCACATAAAGCTGCAACTTTGCACTCCCCAGGGAAACACCAGCCTATTCCCTGCAAAACCCTGAGGGAAGGGGACTAGACAAAGGAAAGATAGATTCATGCCCAGTAAAGTTGGGATGACAAACAGTGGAGATACTTGCCTTTAAGTCACACCAGGGAACAAAATTGTTGGCCAGAATGGGTGTGGCCACTACAAGCAATGCAAAAATTTGGGAATACATAATCTCCTAAACAAAAGAGTTCAGTCTCTTGGCTCTTATTGCTCTTGGCATGCTTGGCTTGTGACTCTTGTGACTCTTGGTTCTCCTGCATTTGCCTGTGGGGCCCACAGCCATGCGGACCCCCACATGCCATGGACTGATGGACTGCAGTGGGGAACACAAGCTAAGCTAGCCTGATGCTGTATAGGACCTGGCTCCAACATGGAAAGGAAACTCTGAACACTGGCTCTGATGTTGGCTCTGCTGAAACCCAGCTACACTTCTATGACTGGGCAAAGGGAAATGGAACTTTGGAAAGCCAGGGATGTACGTCCACGCAAATAGAACTCATTCGTTCTCCCATACTAGTTTCAGAAAATTCCTTTTCTCTGGTTATCACAAGAAATCCACCCCTAACAGCAATCAGGGGAGATGAGGCCCACTGCTATCTGTTATATAAGCACTACTTAACTCACATGGTAAATTTCCACTCAAGTGGAATATTAAAAATGGCTATTAGATTTAGTTATTAGAGTTTATCATTTAGATGATTGTTGAGATTAATGAGCACATTCTCCACCAGATTTGTTCATGTAATCATACTCCCCTCCTCTCATTTTCAGATATACTTTCCACCCTTTTTAATTTTCTCCATCTGCAATACACAGGTGTTAAGAGACAGAAGATGTACACTAACAACTGTATGTCAAGCTTTATTATTAGCTCAGCAGGTGATAGCATGGCACTTAAAGCAGCTAAGTTCATAGGTTTAGAACCCAAACACATCAGTAAGTCTGATGCAAGAAGCATCCCCATCACTGTGCCATTGTTAAAAGATGAAGCAGGAGAGAAAATCTAGGCTGATTAAATGTGAATCCATCTCCTCTGTTAGAACAATATACAGAAATAACTATTAGAACAATAACCCTGTTGAGTATAGCTTATTTTATATAGCTAGCAGATTTATAAAATTACAGTGGAGAAAATAATCTGTTATACAAAAAATCCAAATGATCACTTATAGAAAAATGTGGCCATTATATTTCATTTTCAAGGTCCATACAACTAAACAATGACTACGTTTTGTATAGAACTCAAGTATAGTTGAACAAAGTGGTAAATGCAACATTGGTTCTACCTGTACGGTTGGTAAAAACGCACAGAGTCAGGTATTTGGATAACCTCTCTTGATCTTGAAGATAACCACATCCAAAGTTGACAAGTCTAAGAACATAAAAGACAAAAAATTTTGAATGCATTTAAAAATAACTTCCCTTGCAAAGGATAGTAACCACTAAAATATACCTATAGAAGTAGAGACATGTCCCTGAAAATTTTAAGTATATACATTCTTTTGTTTAAAAATTCCATAAAACAATTTTGTTTGTTTGTTTGTTTTTTTAAAAAAATACATGGTACATAAATGATGTGGTCTGGGAAACAGAAAAAAAAAATTTTCAACTTCCATTTTTTTCTGATTTACAGGACTGTATATGTTTCAAAATAAGCACAACTGTACATTTATATATGATGAAATAAAGCTAGTAAAACATTGAATAGTTTGGAATTATCATTGCTCTAATTCAAGAAGACTTTACTTTTTCTGTGCACTGATGGTGTTGTGTCTAGTTTTTCAAAAGTGTTTCATGTTTTTACTAAAATAGTCTGGGGGAGTGGAGTGGGAAATCACCGTTTGTCTAAAAAGGAAAAGAAGTAACGCAATAGATTCAGTTGATTTACAAGTGGATTGACCTGTGATTTCCTCTTTGATGGCTACAGAAAAGGGATTTTATGTTTGATTTAAAGGTGGCTGTCTCTGACTCACTGACTCCTTTTATTGAATCACAGGGAGAAGTGTAATTCCGTAGATCAAAATAGGCAGAGACAACCTATAGAAATAAATGGCTACAAAAATCAGCACAATTGGCTTTACATGGAAACACCCTGTGTTCATGCTTGATAAAGCTGTTTCTATTCCCTACAGAAAACAGGAGGATAAAAGAAGACATGGAATATCTGATTATCCTTTTGTCTGATTACCATAGATTAGGCATGAATATAACCATTCTGCCCAGAAGTGTCTATGAAAATTAAGAGAAATCTTTGACAACTTACTTAAATCCTGAGTCACTTAAGGATATGTCCAAAGGTGCTTCAAACTGTCAAAAAGTCAGGAGAAAACAAAAAAGGACATTCAGTGACAATAGTGCTGAAGCCTGACACTCCCGTGCTCGCCTAATGATGAAGAGCCCATTTAACCATCATTGTCTTCAGAGGTTATTCTGAAGATACACAGCACAGAAAGTCCATCGGAAATATTTTGGAGCTTACTACAATCACAAGATTCACCTGTATTTATTTCTCAAAGGGCTAATATTTAGCAAACTTTGTTTCAGATTTGAGTATCATAAATGGATTATATAATAAGCCAATTAAAGGGAGTAAACTTTTACAAGACACGGATGGCCACATAAGGAAAGAAGGAATGCATGTCTTTAGCAGGAGTGTGGATGAGTCAAAAAGGGGGTGGGGGGAGTGATGCAGGAGGAATAAATGAATTCTTATAATGGTATGACACCAATCTAGACCAATATTAGTCCTCATCAGGAAGAATAATACTGTACTGTCCATTACAGATAAAAATATTTATGACTCTTCACCCCAAGGCTAGCATTCCAAATAGCTTTTTCGGGAGTCATGCTAGATTTTTACTAATTAAACTATGCCCTCTCACTGACCTTACTCTCAAATCCTCCAACTTCATAAATCCTTTGGCATCAATGACTTATAACTACGTAAAGCTATTTACTATAGACCACACCTATTACCTTCTACTAATCCTCACTCTTACACCTGTTTCTTTCATGTGAAGCATTCAGTTATTAGAAATTTCCTGTGTATATTAATTGCAATTGTTATAGTGTTGAAGCCTTGAGATGGCAAAAACTATTTTACTTGTTCACACAACTGACAAATAGCACATCAAGAGTGCTAAAATGCTATTAATGATAACAATTCTCTTTAAAAAGGGGCAGCGACATGTTAAAAAATTTCCTCTAGCTCAGTCATTATCTGGACTTACCATTAGGTTAAAGTTCTCATCAGCACAAAACTGGATACATTTTAAGGTACTCCTTGATCTCTAAAAGAGAAAACCAAATAAATGACATTTTATCCCACTAAAACCAACAAAAATACGAGTTAAAAAAGAAAAGAGCATGAGAGAGAAGGAAGCAGCCAAGAAAGAAACAGTAATGAAAAGCTTTTCATTCTTTTTAATAAACCATCAATGAAAATGCAGTCACTGGTAAATTACAATAACGATACTGTCAAAATTCAATTGTACCTCTAAAAAGGAGGGCCACCGGACTAGCTTTTACCTTCAGGTCAATGTAGTACAATCTCTGCTCTGCCATATCCCATTGAGCCCAAACAAAATCCTCTGCTATTCTCTCTCTTGGGACATGGCCAGAATTTTTAATCACCTAAAGAGGCAAAAGGATTTTAGAAATAAGTAACTATTTTAAAAGAAAAAAGATCTGAAATTCATTCTTATTTGCATATTTTATCTGACTAATACATGTAAATATTTCCAAAGTTTATTTTTAGCAGCCCCTCCCCCCAAAAAAAAACCACAACAAAACACATACTAGTACATATGGCAAGTCTTTTTAGAAAAGACGTAAGACATCACTTCATTACTTGCTCTTCCCAAACACTTTATAATATACTATTTTACTCTATTCCTAGTTTAACAGACAGGCGGGTGGCGTTGAAGGCAAGGTCACACCTACCACAAGTCAATAGCCAGGTTAATAGAAGAGCCAGAGCTTTCTGTTCTGGACATAACCCACTCAGGTCTCGATGACGAGGCCTTCACAGAGGCTGGGCTGCCAAGGGAAAACTCGGGCCCAAGACCAAGGCAAAGCTTCCCACCTCTGTATTCCTATGGCACTTTGGCAAGCTCCTGTCAGTTACGTTTTAATGAATACTCTATGTCTCCCCAGTGAGAATGCACTCTTCTATGCCACCTTCCTATTCTCAATGCCTTGTTTCTAGCACATAACAGTTCTCAAGCAATGCTTATTCAAAAGAAGAAAAATGAGATAAGGTGTGTAAATTGCCAAGGATATTACAAGTTTAATGCAAGGAATTAAGTATTCACGTCCCTCAAAATGCTTTATGTAGCAAAGGCAATCTATATTGGGACAGATAAGTAAAGAATGTAGACAAGTTGAGGTAGAAGTGAGAGAAAAAAAAAAGGGAACATCAGAATAGTTCATTTTCTTTTTCTTTTAATGTAATAATTTGTTCTCTTTATTTATTTTTTAGTTTAAGTTCTTTATTGTTTAAAGTATTACTTATGGCCGAAACCGGTTTGGCTCAGTGGATAGAGCGTCGGCCTGCGGACTGAAGGGTCCCGGGTTCGATTCCGGTCAAGGGCACGTACCTTGGTTGCGGGCACATCCCCAGTGGGGGGTGTGCAGGAGGCAGCTGATCGATGTTTCTCTCTCATCGATGTTTCTAGCTCTCTATCCCTCTCCCTTCCTCTCTGTAAAATATCAATAAAAAAATAAAAAAATAAAAAAAAATAAAAATAAAATAAAGTATTACTTATGGAGAAACCAAGATGGCGGCATAGGTAAGCACCTAAACTGCTGCCTCGCACAACAATTTCAAAACTACAACTAAAAGACAGAACGGACACCATCCAGAACCACAGGAAAGCTGGCTGAGTGAAAATTCTACAACTAGAAGGATTGAGAAAAGCTCACAGAGAATTGGAGGTACGGCAAAGGGTCTTTGTGTGCGCAGAGAGGAAGGGCGGCTGAGAGCCTGGCTGACTTTCTCTGGCGGAAGGGGGAAGGAAGCCCCCGACCGCACTGAACCCCAGTTCCGACTGCACTGAACCCCAGTTCCGGGCGAGCCCCTGGGGACCCACGCTCTTACAGGGGGAGTCTGGACTCTCGGGCGGAGACTCAGGAGCCAGGGAAGGCAGAGGTCTGAAGGCGCACACGTGCGCGCAAGGGCAAGGCTGCCGGGAAGCCAAGACTGAGACTGAGACTCCACCCCATCCAAGCTGAGCACAGAGGCTATTGCAATTTGGCAAGTCTAATCCTATAAGGCTGTCTCCAGCACCGAACTTCTCCCAGCATAGACACAGCTGATCCTTACAGCCAACTGGCCTGGAGGTCAATTCTTCCCAGTGATACCAACAACAATCAAGACTTAATTACAACAAGGCTGTACACACAGTCCACAAAGGAGTGCACCAAGAGTATCCACCTCAGGTTAACTGGGGAGGCCGACCCACTGGGCCATATTGAAAATCTAGCACACAAATCTACCTTACCAACTCAGGGAAGCAGTGAAAATGCGGCGTCAAAGAATCAGATCACAAACGAAAGAAATGGAGGAAAACAAACGACTGGATATAGAATTCAAAACCACGGTTATAAGGCTTTTTAAGAATATCCTAGAAAAGGCCGATAAATATAACGAGACCCTCGAAGATATGAAAAAGGACCAACTAGAAATTAAACATACACTGACTGAAATAAAAAATATTATACAGAGACCCAAAAACAGACTAGAGGAACACAAAAATCAAGTCAAAGAATTAAAATACAAAGAAACAAAAAACACTCAACCGAAAAAGCAAAAAGCAAAAAAAACCCAAAAAGTTGAAGATAGTGTAAGAAGACTCTGAGACAACTTCAAGCGTACCAACATCAGAATTATGGGGGTGCCAGAAGAAGAGAGAGAGCAAGATACTGAAAACCTATTTGAAGAAATAATGACCAAAAACTTCCCCCACCTGGTGAAAGAAATAGACTTACAAGTCCAGGAAGCCCACAGAACCCCAAACAAAAGGAATCCAAAGAGGACCACACCAAGACACATCATAATTAAAATGCCAAGAGCAAAAGACAAAGAGAGAATATTAAAAGCAGCAAGAGAAAAACAGTTAGTTACCTACAAGGGAGCACCCATACGACTGTCAGCTGATTTCTCAACAGAAACTGCAGGACAGACGGGAGAGGCAAGAAATTTTCAATGTGATGAATAGCAAGAACCTACAACCAAGATTACTCTACCCAGCAAAGCTATCATTCAGAATTGAAGGGCAGATAAAGAGCTTCACAGATAAGAAAAAGCTAAAGGAGTTCATCACCACCAAACCAGTATTATATGAAATGCTGAAAGGTATTCTTAAAGAAGAGGAAGAAGAAAAAAGTAAAGATAAAAATTATGAACAACAAATACATATCTATCAACAAATGAACCTAAAAATCAAGTGAATTAAAAACCTGAGGAACAGAATAATCTGGTGAATATAATAGAATCAGGGGCATAGAAAGGGAGTGGACTGATAATTCTCAGGGGGAAAGGGGTATGGAGGGTTCATGAAGAGACTGGACAAAAATCGTACACCTATGGATGAGGACAGTGGGGGGGAGGTAAGGGCAGAAGGTGGGGTGGGAACTGGGTGGAGGGGAGCTATGGGGGGAAAAGGAGGAACAATTGTAATAATCTTAATAAAGATTTATTAAAATAAAAAAAATAAAGTATTACTTATGTCTCCTTTTTCCCCCATTGACCTCTCCCCGGCTGCTCCCACCCCCTAGCACATTCCCTCACCCCCCTACTGTCCTTGTCCATTGGTTATGCTTATATGCGTGCGTACAAGTCCTTTGGTTGATCTCTTACCGCTCCCCACCCTCCTCCGCCTTCCCTCTGAGGATGGACGGTCTGTTTGATGTTTCTATATCCATTTTCATGCCCAAACCCTCTCTAACCCTAACAGGGATTTTGCGATTGAGGCTAACTTGGAACTTGGGAAGGCACAGGGCACGCAGAATCATGCATTTCTGATTCTGGTTTGCCGATGTCCAGAGGCTAGAGGAAAGTGTCGCTGGAGAAAATATCCAAGAGGGCCTGCTTGTCTCTAAACCTTGGAAAGCCATCTTATTTCCATTTTCCTGAAAAGTGTTAGGTTCAGGTAGATTTGGGAACTCTTTCAGATAAGGGTATATACTGACAAGCTCTAGCTGGTTTGGCTCAGTGGATAGAGTGTGGGGGACTGAAGGGTCCCAGGTTTCATTCTGGTCAAGGGCACATGTCCAGGTTGCAGGGCTCCATCCCCAGTAGGGGGCATGCAGGAGGCAGCTGATCAATGATTATATCTCTCTCCTCTCCCTTCCTCTCTGAAATCAATAAAAATGTGGTTTAAAAAAAAAAAAAAAGGTATATACTGACAGAGTGTGGCAACCCAGGTTCACATCTCTAGAGCTATGTCATCTCTAAGTCTTGGTTTTGTTATTTGCTGTAAAAATGGGATGAGTATAATACCACCTCCATCATGCAGGAATGTTGTGAGAAATTCGTGGAGCCGCAACTGCCTCAAGAAGCTGTGGTCTAAGCCTTCAAGAATGAAGGCAAAAGTGCCTCTTACAGTAGGGCACACATGGACCAGGGGATGCTGAGGCTGCACCCTCTCGGCGGGGAGAAGCCTTTCTGGGCTGCTGACAAGTCCCCACTGCCCTCACTGTCTCTACAGTGTCTTCTTGGCTCCCAAACCCTCTTCCAACCAGCCAGTCCTTTGTCTATGCCCGTTCCCAGCTTCTGACCCCTGCTTGTTTATTTACATCTCTACCCTAAATTCTCATCACAGGCTTTGGGATCTTTAACTTGTTCTTTCCTCTCTGACCACTGGCCCTGATCTTGCCCTCCCATCCACTTAGTCACTGGTGGCCCAGAACTCTAGCCACACATGTTTTCCTAACCACAGATGGTCATGTTCTAGCCTGGCCTCTTGATATAAGGCAATCAATAATAGATACATGTTAATAAATGTGATTTTCCATTTCAATTTTCTTCACATAACTTTAAAATTAAAATCTTCAAACAAACACTATTTTGATGCTGATTTAAATATTGAAGGACATTTTAAATAACAATAAGATATTAATATCGCACACAAATTGTCAAGAAAAAGACAACCCAGTAGAAAAACAGACAAAGAAAAAACAACTAAGCAATGTTTAGAAAAATTCAAATAGCCAATAAGCATGGTAGATGCTCAAACTCACTAATACCAAGAGAAATGCAGACTAAAATAATAGTATCAACTTAACACCCACCGAATTGGAATTATTTTTAAAAAGACTAGTACACCTATTAATGGTATGGATAGAGAAAAGGGTTTTGTTATACTTTGCTTGTAAAACGTTACAATTTTTTTGAAAAGCAATCTGGAAAAATCTATTGAAATTTATTAAAACATCAACCCAATTATCCATACCTGAGGATTTAACCCCGAAATATGTGTACCAAATATGGAAAGCTATAGACACAAATATGTTTGAGACCATTTCTAACGCAAACAAAATAAGTTGGTAATCAAGTAAATGTACATCTGTGGGAAAATGTTGAAAACTGTGTACATTAAGTACTTCTAAAGACAATAAGTTGGAACTATTCTAGGTGATCCACAGGTCATTTCACAAAGTTGAGTGAGGAAGGGGTGAACAATAAACAATCCCCTAGGTGTGTCAGGGGTGAGGATGAGAGACAACAGACGTATAGAGAAAAGGATGATAGGATACATGCCAGGTTGTGAACAAAAATAAAGGTGAAAAAGCAAGGGAGAAATGGAAAACAATCAAAAAAAATAAAACTACATAAAACCCCAGCAAATATGTTATGATCCCACTTATTATATATGTATGTGTGTGTATCTATATATAAAAATTTTTTTTAAAAGTTATATATTTATTTAGTAACCTATAGGGATGGATACCCATGATATATTACGTAAAAAGCAAAAACAAAAACAGCAAATTAATATATATGTTCTAATTCTATTTTGCTAAAAACAATTGAATCCTTGTATACGTGCACCTGAGCAAGGCAAAAAGTGTGGAAAGAGTCACACTAGGTTGTCATTGTAAGTTATCTCAGGAAACAAGATTGGGGGCTGAGATAGAGGTAAAGAGAACATTTAATCCATATATATATACACACACACACACACACTTTAGGTTTTGTTGTTGTTGTTGTTAATCCTCACCGGAGGATATTTTTCCCTTTTTCTTTTTAGGGAGAGTGGAAGTGAGAGGGAAAGATAGAAACATTAATGTGAAAGAAACGCATCGACTGGTTGCCTCCTGCAGGAGTCCTGACCAGTGGTGGGGCTGGGAAGTAGCCTACAACCAAGATACATGCCCTTGACCAGAACTGAACCTGGGACCCTTTGGTCGGCAAGCTGATGCTCTCTCCACTGAGCCAAACCAGTTAGGGCCCCTTTATATATCTTGTATTAGTTCGCATTTTACAATAGCAACATTGTAAGTTGAAAGACAGCAAATAAAGAAAATGCTGTTTCCACAATGTTAGCCTATTTTTTAATGTTTTTTTATTGATTTTAGAGAGAAGAAGGGAGAGGGAGAGAGAGTGAAACATCAATTATATGGGGGATGGAACCCGCAACCTGGGTATGTGCCCTGAGCAGCAACCTTTCGGTACACAGGACGACACTCAGCCAACTGAGCCACACTGGCCAGGGCACATTAACGTATCTTTAACAGTCTAGAAATGTCATTCTTGGGGGGTGGGGGGAGGCAGGTTCTGAAGCAAAAGGGATTTCAAATACTTACCACTCTATTTCCATCTTCTTGGATGACTTGAATATGAAATTGTTCAATATCTTTAAACAAATAAGCAATAGAAAGATAATTTAATCTTTGTGAAAAACATGAGTACTATTTTTTCACCTAACCACTGTAAATAATTTTTTTAAAAATAAGGGAGATTGAACAACTGACTGAAAAATATTATCACAGACAGTAATCTCACAATAAAGGTTCAAAACACAACCTCCCTTTACAGTCTGTTTCAAGTCCAATATTTACCCTGCTCCTCAATATCAACAATGCACACATAAACCTTTCTGCTCCCCTGAGTTCCCTCAATAAGCATTTGCCTCCCCTATACCATCGGTCTTATGTGCAACTAATAAGGGCTCATTTGTTAGGGTTTTCTTGCAGTTTCCAAATACCAAACACCTGTTTGTATGAAAATATCAAATAGAAAACTCATAGAAGATATCCGGGGAGGCTTTTTTATAGGGAGCAACTTCACTTGAACAAAACTAAGCATTTCGGGTCAAGGTGGAGATGATCCCTTTCTTTCAGTAAGCAATTTAGATTCATTCAGCATACTTACCTTCTGCCAGTTCTAGTTATAAAAGTATGAGACAGACAGTTGGGCAATAGCCCTTCTACAGGAGTCCCAGGTCTCAAAAGGACATTAAGGGTCTGCAGAGCCTCAACACTGGTGAGTGGGCCTCTAGAAGATTCAGTCATGGCCCATACTTCAATAGGAGAGTCCACTCATGAAGTCCCATACACCACCTAAGGATGCACTTACATTTCTCTTCTGAAATCAGTAACAGATGGTTCTCTGGAAAGGGATGACTGTCAACATGTGGGTAGAGGAACTGCAAAAAGAAAATTAATCAAAACCATGAGCAACTACCTTGCATACACAACTATTTCAAAAGCTGTATTTGATCACTATATTGCTACATACCAGAGAAGAGGCTGGGAACCACAGAACAGTGTAGGTGAGTCACACATTTAGGCACACACACATTACAGATGGAAGCCAGCAGGAAAGTGGAACACTTTCAGGAGCTCAGTTTTCCAGGGGGAAACTGACTGCAGGTCTAACATAATTCATTTAAATGGTAAGGCTAAAGTGTAAGCTATCTCTAGAGATGGGGCTTCCTATTTGGAAAATGTGATTCTGAAGTCAATCAGAAACAATGTTAACATTTGTACAGAAAGCTCTATTTCACATGGCACAAAATAAGAGCAATCAATACATTGGTTGTGCAACCAAACCCTAGTATTTAATTAGAGAGCTAAGTAAACGTACTCTCCACTACAACCTCAGGTCCCACATCCAACAGACAAAGCACAACACAGCCAGGGACTTTCCAAGAAAGGACAGTGAGTCACCGTGTGGCATGTGGTGGAGGACTTGCAAGCCTCAAAGAATGACTGCCCCTGGGAAGGAATGGGGGGCCCACTCCACTCCTCCTCCTCAGCAGGCAGCCAGAAACCAACGGCCTGATGCTGTCGACTGTGATATGAGGGAGCACTGGTCATGGGATGACACTCCAGTGACTTAATTCTTTCATTATCAAAAGGCTTACTATAAATCAGCAGGTTTGTCTTGTAACATGAAAGCTTACTAGAGATCCACCAGTGAATTCCACTTTTTCCCTCCAAACTTGAAAGCATACTGAAAGAACACAACCTTTAACGTCCCTATCATATAGTTGGCAGCCTCTCTACAGACTAGGAACATTTTCGTCAAAATATGTTACCTGTTGTCCTAACTTTTCACAATGACAAATTGGAAATAGAAATGGTCTATTTTTAAAATTATTTGTAGTCCGGTTTCCCTTTTAGAATTGAAAAACAAAACATTAACTATATACCATTCTTGAGAGCAATAACTTCAAAATTATAAAATAGATAGCAAGTGCAGAATTCAGCTACAAAAATAATACAGAACTTAATTATCTCCTGATTTGTGAAATGGGGCACATGGAGCAGGGTACTCTGAGTCCTGGGGAGAGGAGAAGCACAGATGAGTGACACCACATGGATAATGGAAGAGTAGATGCTCAGTGTCTCAACACAAGGAGGTACTCCCACAGAAGATGACATGGCCTCCCCTGGGGCCACAGAGGTGGCCGGGGCATGCTCGCTTAGGACTGCGACCTGGACGAAGGTGCTGTGGAGTTCTAAACCTCTGCCTGGTCCTTGTGTGGCAATCAGTGAGAACATGATTTTGAAAGTCCCACTTAGATGTTGGTTGTTTTTCTTTCTTTTATGAAGCAACCCTAGAGCAAGGACTAGAAGTCGGAATATAAATCAACAGGCTTCAGACATGGCTCTACAAAAACCCGAAAGGTTTGGGGTATTTTTTATTTATTTATTTTTTGGCATTGTGAGTAAGAAGCCATAGAGACGTTAAGGAAATATTTATCTTCCCAAATATGGAGCTTTGATTGTTCATATTCATCAATGGGAAGTTCGCACGATAGGGGTGTAGATGGGGGTCTAATTATCCACTGGAACTATCTGGAAGATCCACCTCATGCTGCAGGGAAATTCTCAAAGGGCACCAGGTTAGGGTCCAAACCTCAGCACTAGAAGAAATGTGTGCACTGAGTAACAAATCTTTCATCATTTTGAACATGTCTGCAAATGACTGTGAAACGATCATAAGTACTGATTTGGGGTTACAAATAAATTTTAGCAGAATTTTTAAATTCAGAATGATCAAACAAACAAGGAGGGCTGCCTCTATCTCGTCTTCCTGCATTGTTCACACAGTGCTTCTATGTCCACTTCACGGAGTTGATCAATTATGGGGTTAAGTCATTTAATCGTGGATATTTGACCTGTCAACTCTATGAATACATTAAATAAACTATTTTAAATTTACCTTAAGTATGTTTTTATATTTAATATTTTATTACATAAAACATTACCTTACTATCAGACAAAACATGATCTAATAGAGACAGAGGAACCAGGGTTTTAAAGATTTCCATGTTTGCAAAGGGAAGAGTTGATAATTCCTGCCATACCATTTACAGAGTGCTTTGAGGATAAAATGTAATAATGTATGTGAAAGCTCTTGGTAAACACCATTGCCTCTACGTTCAGGCCTTTTGATTAATGAGGTAAGAGTTAAATGACAAGATCACTCACCTGAACCCAAACATAGCTATCCACTGCTTTTAGAACCTTCACATTGTTAACGGGGTGGATTTCAACCAACAGAGTTAAGCACTTTGATCCTACAAAGTAAAGGAGGCTTTTAGAAATGAAGACCAGAAAATCACACATTATTTTCCCCACATAACATAGGTCTGAACTTGGAAAATGTACATGTGTTGCCTATTATATTACACAAAGAAAAATAATTTTCTTAAAGTTTACTGTGACATTTCTTAGAACCCCAAACACATCCAGAAAACTTCATAAAGGAGAAGTCGATGCACGTGGGGTGAGGAACCAGTTCCTCCCATTCCTCGGCCACCTTTAGCACAGCTTCTCAGGCCCTTGCAGCTTCTAAGTCTAAATAAGACAGTTTGCTTCAGCGTCACTCCAGTTCTGCAGCATGGTGGCAGATGTGGTTTGTATGTGGACATATGAAGATACTCCTGATGCATGAATATGTTTCAGTTGTCAGCACCCATCAGTAGGACAGGAACTTGGCTTCCCTCAGGAATGGGTGGAGCCGCTCTGATAAATACCCACTGTTTCCTCAGTGTCACATTCAAGCAAATGCCAACAAAGATAGCAGCTAGGAGGAAGTCCTTGGATACAGGCTATAATGGGATTATCACAAATATACAAATATAGGCCAAAAGCTCTCCTCCCTCAAGATTAAACTTCAAAAGGAGTTGCCTTATATTTGAGTTCCTATAAAGACTACGGTTCTCTGGTACTTTTCAATGGCTTCATTTTGAATGACAATGTACAATTTGGGGATAGCACAAGAAAATCCAATGTTGTTTGGTCAATGGGTACTTGTAGTTTCGAATAAAAATCCAGGATCACACACCTATTAAAAAGGACTGTATTTCTAATAAATGGGATAGAAATAAAGGTGAGGTGCTTTAGGAATTTGCCTAGTGACTCAAAAAAATGGTTCTAGGAATAAGAAAGACCGTGGTGTCAAAGATACTTGGGATGAAAATAGAATAGAAATGTTCTGTGAAATGTGAGAATGGAGATAATTATAATTGAAAAGTAAAAAATTATTTTTTTAAATGTGAACATTAGAAGAAAAAGCAATTTTCCTTATTGAAATAGGAATTTTTAGGGGTGAAATAGGCAGGCTTAGGGAATTTTTATAATTAAAGGGGTCCATGGAAGAAACACAGGGCTACAGAGCTACAAAGGTTACATTTCCATAAGACAAGGGAATTGGGAGAGGCAGCAGTTACATTTTCATAAGGCAAGGAAGTTGGAAGCAGCAGAAGTTACATTTCCATGAGATAGGGGAACTGGGAGTAGCCAAAGGTCTATATTTACAAAATAAAGAAGAAGGGCCTCACACATCCCATGTGAGGTTTGACCTTTGAGCTCAGGAGTTGCTATAGTGACCAAATCAAAGGGGAATAGTGGCCAATCAGAGGGGATATTGAGACACAAAAACTGCAGCCTTTATAAACTGGGAAAAAGGAACTCGGTGGGACTCTTTCCCTCTCCCTACATGGGAGTCTGTACTTGTTTTTCAGTAAATTTCCACCTTTGCTATACCATCTTCAATCAGTGGTTTCATTCTTTGACTCCAACGGACAAAGAATCTGGGGAAGCCATTCTGCCCAGGGGAAAACCACATTTTCCAGTCCAAAATTCCCGTATTGTTGTTATTTTACTAGAGGCCCGGTGCATGAAAATCCATGCACTCAGTGGGTCCCTCAGCCCACCTGCACCCTCTCGCAGCCCGGGACCCCTCGGGGATGTCCATCTGGCAGCTTAGACCTGTTCTGACTGCTGCCGAGGAGGCAGGAGAGGCTCCCGCCACCGCCACTGCGCTTGCAGCCGTCAGCCCAGCTTGTGGCTGAGTGGCCCTCCCCCTGTGGGAGCGCACTGACCACAGGGGGCAGCTCCTGCATTGAGTGTTTGCCCCCTGGTGGTCAGTGCGCCTCATAGCGACTGGTCATTCCTGGTCATTCAGCCGTTAGGGTCAATTTGCATATTAGCCTTTTATTATATAGGATAGGATGTTCTTTTAATTTGGTATAACTACATTAACATATTAAGTAGTACAGATGGCATCTGACTACTTTATTTCTTGCCCTAAAAGCTTATATATTTTCATTGGGGGGAAAAAGCTTTTGGGGGGCAGGCAGGGCAATCTTCTCAGTGGAAAAAAGGAATCATTTTATGTTTGCCCTTTTTGGCAGTGAATTGTACCCAAATGAGATAACCAGCTATCAACTAAATTAACTTGCCTGAAAAATGGTAGGATTTTCAAGGACAGAAGCCATTTTCCTATACTAATATTTCCCTTCTTTAGAGCAGCAGAGAGACACCTAACTAATATAATTAGCATAATGATAAGAATAATTGTGCCAAAGGGAATTTCTCTCAATAACATATCATGTGTTTTCACAGTGTACCAGGAAGCACTCTGAATTAAGATTCTGGAGACATCAGTTCTAGTGTAAGCTTTGCCACTAACCTAATATATACTTGTCAGCAAGTCACAAAGATTTCTAGGCATCCCTACCTTATTATTTAAAAAATAAAATGAAGAACTACAGAACCAGATTATTTCTACAATTACTTTCAAGCATAAAAATCCCATGGTTCCATGCAATGTCTAAAATTGTCTTAAGAATTTAGAGAATCCAGCTATCAGTGGAGACTGGGAGTGCATCGCTGAAGGGAAAGACAGGGCCGCAGGATATGGACATACAGGAAGTAGAAACAGCAGAATCAAAAGCTACGATAGGGATGAACTTTGAGGGCATTATGCTAAGTAAAAAGTCAGACAGTCCTGGCCCAGTTTTTCTCAGTGTTAGAGCTCAGCCACAGATGGAAGGCTTGTAGGTTCCATTCCCAGTCAAGGGCACATACCTGGGTTTTGGGTTTGTTCCTAGCTCCAGTTGGGGTGCATGCAGGAGGCAACCAATCGATGTGTCTCTCTCTCTCAACAATGTTTCTCTCTCTCTCTCTCTCTCTCTCTCTCTCTCTCTCTCTCTCCCTCTTTCTTCCCCCTCCTCCTCCCTTACTTCCACTCTCTCTAAAAATCAATGGAAAAAATATTCTCACAAAATAGAAAATAACTAGGAGGTGCAAGGATCTAATCCAGCCTTGTGACTGGGAGGAATACAAGCAACTGGGCCTGTCTCTCCTTGGGAAAGGGATGTATTGGCCCAGGAAATCAGGGTCAATAGGTAACCAGATTTTGTTCATACCCTTGTTTTAAAGGTCAGGACACCAATATCTTAGATCCTATTTCACTTAAGCTCATCCAGTTGCATTACCTCTGAAGTAAGCATTGCACCTGATTCTAAGAAGAGCAGAGAATGCTAAGAGCAGGACAGGGCACAGAAGAGGGAAGAGGACTGCTGTGGTTCTCAGTGTAACATGGCAGGAGGGATGGTTGGGTGAGTAATATACATGAGATTTCAGAAATTACATCCTACTCACCAACATCTCCCAGAAACTCTTCTGCTGAGGTCCCTGAAAATGTCCTACCCAGACTTGACTCTCTCTAAGCTCGCTCTGTGGGAGCCCAGGAGTGCCTCATAAGCCTCCTGTGGAAAGTATGTAAAAGGAGTTTTCCATTACATGCAACTGCAGGTGAATACTTCTGAGTGGGAACTATGCTAACAAAAGGAGTTTAAGTGCCCAATAGACAGAGCAGATGGAACAAACACACTGGATTGGAATAGCAAGAGATTGAAATGAGATCCACTAGGCCAGAGGTTGAAAAACAGGAGTCCATCGGATAGATTCAGCCACAGGTGGTTATCATTGCCCAAGGAGAATTTTTTAAAAATATTTGAGCCAACTTTTAAAAATAAAAGTTTTGGATCAATGTCCTTACTTCTCTTTTTTAAAAAGAAAATCCTCACCTGAGGATATGTTTTAATTGGCTTTTAGAGAGAAAGGAAGGGAGAGAGAAAGAAACATCAATTGGTTGCCTCCACACATGCCCCAACCAGGGATTGAACCCAAAACCCAGGTATGTGCCCTGACCAGGAATCGAACCCACAACCTTTTGGTGTACGGGACGATGCTTCAAACAACTGAGCCACCCAGCCAGGACCATACTTCTCTTGATAAACTGAAAAGCTGATCCCACTGGGCTTCCTTCGAAGATGGGGCACATGCTCAATGGGGCATCCCTATAACTCACCTTCAGGGCAATTGCCACACCTCTTTGCAAACCACTATATCCCTAGCTGAATGCATAGTGCCTAACCCACTGCAGGCACTCAATATTTATTGGGTTCTGAGCAGAGAGATGGATATTATAAAATGTTAAAAGGATGGGAGGGGGGCATCACACAGATAATAAACTATGAAGTGGGCCTTGGCAAATGAGTAGAATTGACTTTTATTTAGAATTGATGGACTACTCATATTGCATTATGTATTGGTCAATAGTTAACCAGATATTTTTTAAAAACGGTATTGTTAAAGAAATACCAAACTTTTACCAATCCTTTACATCAGCTTCTGACCATGGGGTTCTAGTATGTTCTCAATGTTTACTTTGCAGGTGCTAATTGCCTTTTTATACTTCTGCCGTTTGCTGTTATAATATTTTCTGTACTTACTTGTTAACTTGAAAAAAATTTAAACTTTTACATGCTTGACATGACCTTTACCTTTTCATTCTGAGATAAAGCTATTTATAAAGATGCCTGAAATTTGACTAAGTCATTCAATAAATCTTCATCTATCAGTAAGCACTAAAAAGTATAATTTCATTACCTGGTTGAAGCTCATTCTTGCTTCCTTCTTTAGTAGATTGAACTAAACTTGCAGCTAATGGAAAAAGAAAAATAATAAGTCATTAGCAAATGATTCATGCAGTGGCTTGTTAAAGTTTACTATTTGCTATGTGAATTAAGTGAGGGCTCAAAGCATCTGTCAGGGATGATTAAGGAGGAATACCAAGTAATCTTTTTTGTAGGTAGACTCAGTAGATTCTTTATTTCACATCTAATCCGCTAAGAGCTTCCCGTCACAGAAAATCATTGTAATACACTAATCAAATATTGTAAACATTCAATACTTTGAAACTAAAAAAAATGTAATTTAGTTTTTGACATGTAGCATTAAAAGAGTTCAACTTACCAAGCAAAGTTCTCTCACTGTTGACAGAGCAACTGACAACTTGCAAGTCTTTCTCGAACGTATAGAGATGCTATTAAAATAAAGCATTTTTTAATTGGGGGTTTCATATACAGATTCCCATTTAGCTGTCTACCAAGTATCATTGTGGCAAACGTTTTACTAAAGAACCCTCAATGAACCCATTTTCATACGGAGGGATTTCTGATTATTTTTTTAAGAAAAAAAAGTGTGCTATTGGGGGCCATGTTTGGCACTGAAACTTGGCAGTTAGGAGCACAGACCTTGGAGCCAAACTAGACCCAGGTTTTAATCCTGACTCTGCCACTTGCTAGCTGTGTGGCTTTGGACAAGTCACTCAACCTTTCTATCCACCCATCAGTAAAATAGGAATCATAATACCTATCTTATGAAATTGATAGAAGGATCAAGGGAGATAATCCATATGAAGCACTTAATACAATATTTGCCATACATAAGCACTCAAATGTTAGTTATTAAAATTATTGAGGCAAGTAAAGTTTTAATCAAATTATATAACATGACATAACTAGCCATGTCTAAGACACTGTCACAAGTACATCTCTTATAGGACTCGTATTTAGTGCATTGGCAAAGTAATCTATCTTTACTTAATCTTTATTTTTATTGTCTTGCTGCTGTTTGAAATTTTGCAAACATTTGCTCCATTTCCTTGAATATTAAAGAAAATGAAAATGGTCACTCAGAAGAAGGATGTGAGACACAGAATGAGGAACTGGAGACAATTACTTATATTGGGCAAACTCAGAGGATAAAGAAGATAGAGTCTTAGATGTCAGAGGAGAATGGGTTAAGAGAAACAATAAAGAGTAGAAGTATTAAGAAAGTAATTAGTACCTGCAGGCAAAAAAAATCCCTGAGAACACACTAGAATCCTATGGCCAGAAGTTGATAAAAAAAAAATTTGGGGAAGTCAGAACACACTAAATTACAGAAAATGAACTTTGAATAAGAACTAATAAGAAGGCTCTGAATTCATGTGAGAATGTTTGGTTTCCTTTGACTCTTGGTCTAATTGAGGAATTCTAATTTGCAAAGAAGAATCATGGATGTATACACTTAATATTTAGTGTTTTATCCTTTTAATTATAAAATAGCATGAGCATAATCTCCATATTTAAAACATGCAAACACTACCAAATAAAAAGTCAAAGCTAACCATTATGCTCACTCAATCCTAACTCTCTTCTAAAATGAAACATGATGGTAATTTGCTCTTTAGCCTTCTGGAGTTTTTAAAATGAGTTTTTAACATATATTTATGCACATGTGTAGCATAGTTTTCTTGCAATTTTTTAAAACATAAGTGGAACATATTACCCTGGCAACTTGTTTTGTTCATGCAGCGATGTTTTGGGGAAGCTTTTGTGCCAGTGTATATTTTTAGACTTCTTAATCCCTTAACAGTTGTAAATTGTTTTTATATAGGCACAAAATGACTTCCTCCCATTTGCCCCCCAAAATAGACAAGCCTATCACATTATCTATTGCCTTATGTGGGTGGCTTGGGGAAAATTTGAGAAAAGCAGACTAGGTTCTATACCTGGATCTTTGAAAAGCTAGATAAGTGAAGGTTAAGCAGAAGCAGAACTCAGAGCTAGAGGTCGTTGTGAGATCCTGAGCTTTTAGGGCACACAAATCTTGGAGAGGACACTGGACTCCCTACATTCCTACAGAATATTGGATAATTGGCTTGAGCCAATTTCGCTTAAATCTCAAAGGACCAAGAGACTTCAGCTGATGTTTTGGTCCAAAAGACTTTGCACTTAAAAAAAGAGAGAGAGAGAGAAAGAGAGAGAGAGAGAGATAATGGTGCTAAGAGAGGGCAAAAGGGAGAAGAAAGGCAAAGAAATAAAAACTAAAATTTTAGAAAATAAAATGAGAATGTGAATCTAGAAAAAGGAGGCAGAAAGAAGGAAAACTCTAAAAGCAGTAAAGTAACCAATGAGTAATTCATAATCAACGGTGACTTTTACCTCATTTTGTCTGGTTTGGCAATCATATAATCCAAAGACGACATTTTCCTTATCATCCTAAAAAAATGTAACTGGGTGTTTAGTAAATGTCATTGTTTAGAAAGTTAGGATGTTACAAGTTTTAAAACAAACCTGCAATAAGGCAATCAACATTGGCAACTAGCACTCTAAAGCAGCCGTGGGCAAACTACGGCCCGCGGGCCGGATCCAGCCCGTTAGGCTGTTCTATCCGGCCCCCGGAGCCGAAAGAGCAGAGGGTTCTCTTGCTCTCCCCTCCGCTCCTTCACCAGCAGCAGTGTTAACATGGCAACGTCGGGAAACACGGCCGCAGCTCCTTCTTCTGAGTGGGCGGATTTATATCCGCCCATTCAGTAGAAGGAACAACCTCTCAATCTTCCAGAGGCTCCTTGTAATGCCCGCGGACGCGTCCCCCGACATCACCCTGGGAATGCGTAGACACGTTATCCTGGTGATGTAGGGAGACACGCCCCTGGAGAGCACAGTATCAGAGCATTAGCTAAAAAGGAGACCAACAACACTGTTCCCACTGAAGTTGATGTTTTAAAGACTAAAAACCTTTCAACCCAGTCTACATTGCCATCTACATCTACGTCCCGAGCATAATTCGGAAGTTGAACTAAAGAAAATGTTTAATTTACTGTTTACACATTTTGTTCTTTTCTATTTGTTTTAGTTTTAAATTAGTTTATTATATTTAAGTTTAATTTGAAAGGCTTTTGTACCTTTCCTTTGTTAGGCAATTTTATTTTGCCTTTGCCATCTTCAATATAAAGTATGTTATTATGCTATGATTCCTCCATTTTTTGAAGTTTCAAATTATAATAATTAGTGTTTACATTCTTCTTGTTAAAATGTTTGAAATGAATAAAACTACTGAAATAAAAAAAAAAGACCGTACCCTTTTATGTAATGATGTTTACTTTGAATTTATATTAGTTTACACAAACACTCTATCCATGCTTTTGTTCCGGCCCTCCGGTCCATTTAAGAACCCATTGTGGCCCTCGAGTCAAAAAGTTTGCCCATCCCTGCTCTAAAGGCAGCATGCTGTGCCTATCAGAAAGTGACAGAACCTATTTCAGCTCCTTGCCTGGGCTCAAAGGGTAAAATGGATTGAGAGTGTACAGCTCAGTGCGTTTGGGGCACACTGTCTGGTAGGACTGAGCATGGCAAAGGGGTGAATCTCTTTATACTTCTATCTATTTAAAAGAATATATATAGTGAATATTGGGAGTTGCTATATCAAGGCTATGGTATTCTTATAAGTAAAACATTTTTAATCATACAGTTTCTTAAATGCAGCATACTTACAGATACAACTTAAAATAATAACTTTTTAAGCAAAAAAAAAATGTACAGTGATACAACTGTGCAAAGCAACTGGTCACTGAATTATTCTTTCACGTTTCTCTACTATAATAAAGTTAAATTTTCTTTCCTTAGCCTAGCCAGAGGTGGCTCAGTGGTTGAGTGTCAACCCAGGAACCAAGAGGTCACAGGTTGATTCCCAGTCAGGGCACTTGCCTAGGTTGTGGGCTAGATTCCCAATGTGGGGCATGCAGGAGGCAGCCAATCAATAATTCTCTCAGCATTGATGTTTCTATCTCTCTCATCTTCTTCCTTCCTCTCTGAAATCAATAAAAATATATATTTTTTTTAATTTTTTTTCTTTCCTTAGAACACTTAACATTGAAAACGCATTGTTGCCCAGCTGGAGTGGTTCAGTTGGTTGAGCAATGTCCTATATACCAAAAGGTTGCCTGTTTGATTCCCAGTCAGGATACATATCTGGGTTGCAGGTTCAATCCCTGCTTGGGACATGTACAGAAGTCAACCGATTGATGTTTCTCTCCCCCCTCCTGTCTTTTTCTCTCTCTATCCCTTACTCTCTCTAAGTATGTCCTCAAGTGAGGATTTAAAAAAAGAAAAACAGCCCTAATTGGTTTGGCTCAGTGGATAGAGCATTGGCCTGCAGACTCAAGGGTCCCAGGTTCGATTCTGGTCAAGGGCATGTACCTTGCTTGTGGGCACATCCCCAGTAGTGGGTGTGCAGGAGGCAGCTGATCGATGTTTTTTTCTCATCGATGTTTCTAACTCTCTATCCCTCTCCCTCTCTGTAAAAAATCAATAAAATATATTTTTCAAAAGACAGAAAATACATTGTTAAATAATAATGCCTCAAAAGTCTGAGCATATCTAAGTCTGAACAGATGATGTAGAATAATCATATTTTATATTTCCTCAAAGAAAAAAATTTAACATATTAATTGGAATTAAACATCTTCTACTGGGCACTTTTTCTATAGAAAATGGAACTTTTCATTTATTAAAAAAAACTGAGTACTATATCAGACATTATGCACAGTTTTATTTTATTTAAAAAAGAGAAGACTGAATTTAAATCACCCCATTGAATCTCCAAAAATAAAAGAAGTGATATATTAAAGATTAAATGTCAATAAGAAATATTTGTTATCCCTCAATAAAATAGAGCATAAAATTTTAAAGAGACTACAAATGGTTAATATAATACTAAATTTTATGCTATGTATATTTTACCACAATGAAAAAGAGAGATAGAGACATACCTTATAGGTATAGATTATATTTCCATTTCTTTCAACATTTAATATACGTAAGCTCTCATAATTATTTTCTAAAACACCTGAAAGATAATAATAACAAGTTAATACTTAGCAGGAGATCTTTAAGAACATATCTATACTAATAAAAGGGTAATATGCTAATTAGACCGGATTGATCGGACGTTTTCTGAACATCTGACATCCTTCGGGACAAAGCCACAGTGGTGGGGGCCGAGGCAGAGGCGGTTAGGGGCCATCAGGCAGGGGAGAGCAGTTAGGGGTGAGATCAGGCCAGCAGGGGAGCAAGCAGTTAGGGGCAAGATCAGGCCAGCATGGGGGAGCAAGCAGTTAGGGGCAAGATCAGGCCAGTGCAGGGGAGCAAGCAGTTAGGGGCAAGATCAGGCAGGCCAGCAGAGGTGGGTAGGGGCAATCAGGCAGGCAGGCAGAAGTGGTTAGGAGCCAGCGGTCATGGATTGTAAAAGAAATGTCCGACTGCCAGTTTAGGCCCAATCCGGGTAGTCGGACATCCCCTGAGGGGTCCTGGATTAGAGAGGGTGCAGGCCAGGCTGAGAGACCCCCTACCCCATGCATGAATTTTGTGCACCGGGCCTCTAGTATCCTATCTAATAAAAGAGTAATATGCAAATTGACTCACTCCAACACACAACATGGCCGCCCCCATGTGGTCAAAGATGGCTGCCCCCATGTGGACACAAGATGGCCACCACAAGATGGCCGGCAGGGGAGGGCAGTTGTGGGTGATGAGGCCAACAGGGGAGGGCAGTTTGGGAGGACCAGGCCTGCAGGGGAGGGCAATTGGGGGCAACCAGGCCTGCAGGGGAAGGCAGTTGGGGGGGACCAGGCCTGCAGGGGAGGGCAGTTGGGGGGGACCAGGCCTTCAGGGGAGGACATTTGTGGGGGACCAGGCCTGCAGGGGAGGGTAGTTGGTGGGGGGGAACCAGGCCTGCAGGGGAGGGCAGTTGGGGGGGACCAGGCCTGCAAGGGAGGGCAGTTGGAGGAAACCAGGCCAGCAGGAAAGGGCAGTTAGGGGCGATCGGGCCAACAGGGGATGGCAGTTTGGGGGGACCGGGCCTGCAGGGGAGGGCAGTTGGGGACAACCTGGCCAGCAGGAGAGGGCAGTTGCGGGTGACCAGGCTGGCAGGGGAGGGCAGTTATGGGCAACCAGGCTGGCAGGGGAGGGCAGTTAGGGGCGACCAGGCCGACAGGGGAGGGCAGTTAGGGGCAATAAGGCTGGCAGGGGAATGGTTAGGGGGTGATCAGGCTGGCAGGCAGAAGCAGTTAGAGGCAATCAGGCAGGCAGGCAGGCAGGCAAGTGGTTTGGTGACAGCAGTCTTGGATTGTGAGAGGGATGTCTGACTGCTGGTTTGGTGCCAGCAGTCCTGGATTGTGAGAGGGATGATGGGATCGGGCCTAAACGGGCAGTCGGACATCCTTCGAGGGGTTCCAGATTGGAGTGGGTGCAGGCTGGGCTGAGGAACACACACACACACACACACACACACACACACACACGCATAAATTTCATGCACCGGGCCTCTAGTATATATATAATATTAGTGAAAAACCAAGTACAAAGAATACATACTGATGACTCCATTATATAAAGTTTAAAAACAGGCAAAGCTAATCTATTGAATGAGAGGTCAGAATAGTAGTGACCTTTAGGGAAGAGGAAAGGAGTAATAATTGGGAGGTATATCAGGAGCCCTCTGAGGTGCTGGCATGTTGTATACGTTGGGTATACTGATTTGCTCATTTTATAATAGCTCACTGAGCTGTACACTCTTGTCCTGTATATTTTTCTGCATGTATGTTATACAACCAATTTTAAGCACTATTAGCTTTTGCTTTATGTATGTTATTCATTAGGGGTATAGAAATGTAGAACTGTTATAGCTTCCTGGTGGATTAACCTGTCAGAAACTCAGCAGAGCTGTCACAGGAGCAGATTACATCAAAAAGCTAATAAAATCAGGTAACAGTCAAGCCTTTTAACACTTACTGTGATAGTAAAGAAAAAGGTTAAACCAGAGAAAACACCACTTCCCAGTCCGTTTGCCCCATGAAATGGATGCAGGGTCAGGCAGATCAGCAGAGGTGGGGATCTCCCACTGCTCAGGGGGCCTCCAACAAAAGGTTCCTGCAGCATTGCAGACCCAAGGGCTCAGGGAAGGAGGAGGGAGAAGAGCTAAGCATGGAAAAGTACTGAGTACTGAGTCAAAGGGGAGAAAAAGGATCTTCAAGGTTTCCCTCCTTTTCCTGCTGAGATGTTTTCCGCAGAGGCACCTAAGGAAGATCTCTACTTCAGGTTCCTGATAAAAACCCTCTGGGCTGGGAATTATGTATAATTTTATGGTCAACCAGGGGGCTGGACTGCAACTCCCTTTAGGGCCTGAGGGGCACTGGCTATGTACCAAGTCTGGTTTGGAGAAGGCAGCTTTCCCCCATGAGGCCTGCCAAGTAAAGCTTTTGTAATTGCATATGGTTGGGCTTGAAAAAAATCAAGGCTTTTAACCAGGAGCTGGACTAGTCAACCCTTTCATTCATTATAAAATATCCTTTAACTTTAAAAATTCTTTTTACTGTAAAGGCTACTTTTTCGGATATCAGTATAGCTACATCAGCTTTTTTTTTTGGTTAGTGCTGACATATAACTTTTTCTATCCTTTTATTATTACTCTTCTTGTAACCTTATATTTAAGCTGTGTCTTAAGGTAGTATCCTTTAAAGTATGTAATCTATTTACACTTAGATATATCGGGTTTATATCTGTCATTACTCTTTATTTTCTATGTAACTCAATAATTTTACTCTGTCCTTCCCTTCTGGCTTAATTGCAGTTTTATTATTTCAGTCTCTGACTTATTAACTTGTCAATTATATACATAGTCTGTTGCTATTCTTTTTTCTTAAATGTATTTTTATTTTTTAAATTTATCTTTATTGTTGAAAGAATTACAGATGTGCCCCTTCCTCCCCCATTGACCCCCTCCCCCCCGGCTCCGGCCCCTGCCCCCTCCCCAGGCCTTCACCACACTATTGTCTGTCCATGGGTTATGCATATATGCATATAAGTTCTTTGCTTAATCTCGTCCCACCCCCACTCCTTCCCTCAGTCTGTTACATGTTTCAATGTCTCTGGGTCTATTTTGTTCATCAGTTCATCACATATAAGTGAGATCATAGGATACTTGTCTTTCTCTGACTAACTTATTTAGCTTATTCTCCAGGTATCTCTATGCTGTCTCAAAGGGTAAGAGATCCTTCTTTTTTACAGCAGCATAGTATTCCATTGTGTAAATGTACCACAGCTTTTTTATCCACTCATCTACTGATGGGCATTTGAGCTGTTTTACGATCTTAGCTGTTGTAAATTGTGCTTCTATGAACATAGGGTGCATATATTCTTTCTGATTGGTGTTTTGGGATTCTTAGGATATATTCCTAGAAGTGGCATCACTGGGCCAATGGGAGTTCCATTTTTAATTTTTTGAGGAAACTCTATTCTGTTTTCCACAGTGGCTGCATCAGTCTGCATTCCCACCAGCAGTGTTCTAGGGTTCTCTTTTCCCCTCATCCTCCTCAGCACTTGTTTGTTGATTTGTTGATAGTAGCCATTCTGGCAGGTGTGAGGTGATACCTCATTGTCACTTTAATTTGCATCTCTCTGATGATCAGTGACTTTGAGCATTTGTTTCATGTGTCTCTTGGCCATCTGTATGTCCTCTTTGGAACCAAGAAAGACCCCAATAGCTGCAACAATCTTGAGAAAGAAGAACGAAGTAGGAGGGATCACAATATCAGATATCAAATTACACTGCAAATTCATTGTAATCAAAACAGCCTGGTACTGAAGCAAGAACAGGCATATACTGTATATATATGCAACAATAAGAATTAATTTGCTATAACATACAACATAAA
This sequence comes from Plecotus auritus, assembly GCF_963455305.1. Taxonomy (NCBI): domain Eukaryota; kingdom Metazoa; phylum Chordata; class Mammalia; order Chiroptera; family Vespertilionidae; genus Plecotus; species Plecotus auritus. Next base: position 152,200,383 of record NC_137775.1, read on the forward strand.
TAACTGAGCAAAAGAAGCCCAGATCCTATCCTCTCCCAAAAAATATCATCAACTGTATGATTTAATTTATACACAAGTTTCAAAAAAAGGCAAGATGACTCTATGGTGCTAGATGAGTGATAGCGTGAAAGGAGCCTGAGTGGGAGCTTGGGAGTTTATTAGTGTTCTCTTTCCTGCTCGGAGTGCGAGGTGCATGGGTGTTTCTTTTCTGTTTGAAAGCCATATTTTATTGAAGGATATAAAGATTCTTAACACAATACATCTAACATGTACGTTAACTGAGTACCATGCTTCTTCTAAAATTTTACGCTATTCCTTCCAACTCTAAAGTTAGAGGACTTAAGAGGTTCTCTTACATCGACCGCCTAAGAATCGCACTGTAAGAAGCAACAACCTCTCCTCTTCCTCTCCGCCATCCGCTCAGCAGCCTCAAAGCAGCAACCATGCGTGAGTGCATCTCCATCCATGTTGGCCAGGCTGGTGTCCAGATCAGCAATGCCTGTTGGGAGCTCTACTGCCTGGAACACGGCATCCAGCCCGATGGCCAGATGCCAAGTGACAAGACCATTGGCGGGGGAGATGACTCCTTCCACACCTTCTTCAGTGAGACAGGCGCTGGCAAGCATGTGCCCAGGGCAGTGTTTGTAGACCTGGAACCCACAGTCATTGATGAAGTTCGCACTGGTACCTACCGCCAGCTCTTCCACCCTGAGCAGCTGATCACAGGCAAGGAAGATGCTGCCAATAACTATGCCCGTGGACACTACACCATTGGCAAGGAGATCATTGACCTCATTCTAGACCGAATTCGGAAACTGGCTGACCAGTGCACAGGCCTTCAGGGCTTCTTGGTTTTCCACAGCTTTGGTGGGGGAATTGGTTCTGGGTTCACCTCTCTGCTGATGGAACGTCTCTCCGTCGATTATGGCAATAAGTCCAAGCTGGAATTCTCCATTTACCCAGACCCCCAGGTTTCCACAGCTGTAGTTGAGCCTTACAACTCCATCCTCACCACCCATACCACCCTGGAGCACTCTGATTGTGCCTTCATGGTTGACAATGAGGCCATCTATGACATCTGTCATAAAAACCTCGATATTGAGCGCCCAACCTACACTAACTTGAATAGGTTGATAGGTCAAATTGTGTCCTCCATCACTGTATCCCTCAGGTTTGATGGGGCCCTGAATGTTGATCTGACTGAATTCCAGACCAACCTGGTGTCCTATCCCCGCATCCACTTCCCTCTGGCCACATATGCCCCTGTCATCTCTGCTGAGAAAGCCTACCATGAACAGCTTTCTGTAGCAGAAATCACCAATGCGTGCTTTGAGCCAGCCAACCAGGTGGTGAAATGTGCCCCTCGCCATGGTAAATACATGGCTTGCTGCCTGTTGTACCAAGGTGACGTGGTCCCCAAAGATGTCTATGCTGCCATTGCCACCATCAAGACCAAGCGTACCATACAGTTTGTGGACTGGTGCCCCACCGGCTTCAAAGTTGGCATTAATTACCAAACTCCCACTGTGGTCCCTGGTGGAGACCTGGCCAAAGTACAGCGAGCTATGTGCATGCTGAGCAACACCACAGCTATTGCTGAGGTCTGGGCTCGCCTGGACCACAAGTTTGACCTGATGTATGCCAAGCGTGCCTTTGTCCACTGGTATGTAGGTGAGGGCATGGAGGAAGGAGAGTTTTCTGAGGCCCGTGAGGACATGGCTGCCCTTGAGAAGGATTATGAGGAAGTTGGTGTGGATTCTGTTGAAGGAGCGGGTGAGAAAGAAGGAGAGGAATACTAAATTTAAAATGTCACAATGGTGCTGCTTTTACAGGGAAACTTATTCTGTTTTAAACATTGAAAAGTTCTGGTCTGATCAGTTCATTTGTATGTAGAGCAGTGTACACTCTCATATACAATTACCGGCCTATGCTTTAAAACAATGCTTTGTTACAGATCCAAATTGTCAATTTCTCTGATGGGTTTGAATAAAGTATTCCCTGTCTTAAATGAAAAAAATAAATAAATAAATAAAGTTAGAGGACTTAAACACTGGTAGATACAACATTTAAACACTGGTAGATACAACATTGATAATTATCATTATTGATTAAGGAGAAATATCTATTTTTCCAATTTCTTCAAAATTAATTGCTTTAACTTGACTCATTTTCCTCACACATGAATAGTGTTTTAGATGTTAAATATTATGTTCTGACAAGTTCCAATATTTAGACAAAACATATGCAAAATACCCTATAACTCATAGCAAATTTCAGTTTGTATTGCTGGTTAAAAAGGAAAAAATACGGTTAAAAAAATAAAGATAATTGGTGAGCTGGACCCCTGCACCAGAGCTGGAGGTAGGAAACATTTAGAGAGACAAAGCGTAGGTTTCATTGAGAATTCAGGTTTCTACTGAGAACTCTCTTCCCTCCTGAAAGGAAGAAGTTGCATGGATCTTCTGGGGGCAGGACAAAGAAAGGGGAGAAGTGTTTTTTATATATGCTATACATACTTTTCAATGTATATTGGGCTGTCAGACACATTTCCCACTGATTAAAAAAAGGAGCTTCCTGCCCTGGCTGGTTTGCTCAGTGGTTAGAGCATTCGCCCGTGGACCACAAGGTCACAGATTGGATTCCGGGTCAAGGGCACATACCTTAGTTGCAGGTTCAATCCCCCGTGACCTGACCAGGGCCACATGGGGGAGGCCACCAATCCATGTGTCTCTTTCACATTGATGTTTCTCTCTCTTCCCACCCCGCTCCTCTCTCCCTTCCACTCTCTCTAAAAGTCAATGGGGAAAATATCCTGGGGTGAGGATTAAAAAAATAAGCATAATCACTTGGTCTCTTAGAAGAATAACATGATTCAATCAGATTGCTACTCAATAGCACTTCACAATTTTCAGAGTTCTTATTTCTATTTCATCCACACTATGTAGGGTATTATAGGTCCATTGTAACGATAAAACAACGGAGTTTAAATAAGGTTAAGATACTTGGCCAGTAATCATACAGGGGAAAAAGTGGCACAGACTAAACTCAAATCTTAGAAAATGGTAAAGAGAATGAATTAAATTTCTTGTACCACACTTACAATGGGAAAATGGATAATTACTGAAAAACCCTTTTACAGTAAATTTTGTAGACAACTAAGGAGAATTTCAGTGAGTTTCTTTTCACGCTGCACATGACTCAAAACTTCTGGAATGCAATGTGTCAATACTTTGAGAAGTGTTTTGTTTTTTTCTTTCAAGATTTTAAAGATAATGAGAGACTTTTTCCAAAGTACACTTAAAAGGTTTCAGCTAAGATAAGAAACTCCTTGACAAGAAATCTTGCTAAGAAAATCCAATTTCCTTGCAAAAGCACATCTACTTTCAAATTACTAAAAAATTGAGAAAAATGTTCTCCAAAAAGTACAGATCACAACAAACAGTATATGCTTATTCCTTTAAACCACTAGTTCTCAACTCTGGCTGTGCACTAGAATCATCATGAGAGCTTTTAAAAGAACATTAATCCCCAAGCTTTCCTCCAAAATACTCTGATTTTATTGGGCTGGTGAGGGGCCTCGTCTCTTGTGTATGTGTTTTTAAGTTCCCCAGGTGATTCTAATGTGCATCCAGAGTTGAGAACCACTGAACTACATACGGGGTGTCCCCCAAAAAATGTATTCACACTTTGAATAATTATAAAGACAATGTTTATTAAAATACATTTCATGCCAAAACCGGTTTGGCTCAGTGGATGGAGCGTCGGCCTGTGGACTGAGGGGTCCCAGGTTCGATTCCGGTCAAGGGCACATAACTTGGTTGCGGGCACATCCCCCGTGGGGGGTGTGCAGGAGGCAGCTGATCGATGTTTCTCTCTCATCGATGTTTCTAACTCTCTATCCCTCTTCCTTCCTCTCTGTAAGAAATCAATAAAATATATTTTAAAAAAAAATACATTTCATTTTCAAAATGTAATAGAATCAGCTGTTAAAAGTGTGTATACATTTTGGGGGGCACCCTGTATTTATAATATACAGGAGTGGGCAAAAGTAGGTTTACAGTTGTGAGTACATGAAATAGAGTTTATTCTTTTATTATTATTAATTATTGTATTGTTTTCCATATGAACAACTGTGGGTGTACTTTTGCCCACCCTTACATATTAAATAATATTCATTATATAGCATAACTAGGACCAGCTTATAATGTAACCATGTTAGACAGTTGAAAGAAATAATAAAAAGAATACCTTCAAGGGTCTGTTAGGTAGCAGTAACTGCCGTTTAAATAATCCTGCAGTGGTGTACAAGGTTCTCATCTCAAAAACATTTGAATTAGACAAACTGGGCATTGTGGAAAATTCAGAGACAATGTTTCAACACACACCATTAAGCCATCAGAGCCCTCCTTCCCTGGATAAGTTGCTCATGTTTTAGGCACACCCTTGTAAAAGAACTATGTAATAACCTCTTTGCTTATTCATCCTGACTTCTCCCAGTAGTTCATCACAGGAAAGTCCAGAGGAGGAAGTTTAGCAATTTCAAATGAGGAAATGAGGTTTAACCTTACATGAATACTCAGTACTTATGAAGAAAAAAAATGTAGCATTTTGATAGATAAGAAACTTGCATAAATAAACATACTAAAGAAAAGGAGGGTACCTAGATATTAAAAGTGTTGGCAAGTCATAACTCATGGAAAATTGAAGCCGGTTTGCCTAATTCACATAAATCCTCAGGCTCAACATGACCAGATATTATAATTCCTAAACTTATGAGGTAAACACCGTCATATGATTTAAAAGTCATATTATGAATAAAATGAGACAAGGCAAGGATAGGGTGATTGTTAAGAAGCAATAAAAAGATATGGACATGAGAAAAGGACACTAGGAAGGTAAAAGGAAGGACAGTAAAACAAAGAATGATTAAGAAGCCAGAAAAGGAGGCCCGTGTCTATGTGGAAACGTGATGTGTGACAGAAGTGGCTTTGCTGTCACTGAGTGGTGGTAGGGCTATTTGGTTAGTGATTCTACAACAATTAGCTACTCACATGGAAAAACAATAAAACTGGATTCCTACATCATAAATTTCCATATGGATTAAGACAAAATATGAAGAGAAAACCTCTAGTACAAGTTAATGTAAAAATGTCTTCATGCCTACTGAATAAGGGAGGATTTCTTTTAAAGTTTCCCAAAAAGCATAAACCACAAAGGAAAAGACTCATAAATTCAACTCAAAAATTAATTGTTTATCAAAGGCACCATCATGAACTTAAAAAAAGTAACATTGAGAGAAAATATTTGCAACATACATGATGAATAAAAGACTAGAATCCAGAATACGTTTTTTAAAAATCCTTAAAAATAAATATGAAGAAAAACACCACACAATAAGAAAGTGGACATAAGAATGACAGACATCTCATGGAAGGAGAAACTCAAATGGTCAATAAATATATAGATATTTAACCTCAGACAACAATTAAATAATATTTAGACCCACCCACTTGACCAAAAAAATCTAAAATATGGAAATATTAAGAGCTTGTGAGGATATAGAATACCAAAAACATTTCTATACTATAAATGGGGTTATTAATAAGTTCAACTACTTTGGAAAGTAATTTGGCACTATCCAGGAAGACTAAAGATGTGTAGAGCCGATGACTCAGCAACTCCACTGTTAGACATCCAGCCTAGAGAAACTTGCACACTGTGCACCAGGCAGCATCCACAAGGTCAGTAAAAGCACTGACGGTGGCAGCATATTCCAGAAGCCTCCCAGATGTCACCAACAAGAAAAAGGATAAGTGCAGATGGGTTCTTGAGGAAGCACTCTGAGACAGTTTAGTATCCGGATGTTCATTAGGGAGTGCTTAGTAAAGTGGGATTAAAGCATTCAGAAGGAAGGAGAAGTCAAGATGCAATGGAGGCCCACTAGCTTTAGGCAACCTCGGGGTCCTCCACAGGGGAACCTGTAGAACTGAAACGGATGGTCAAAGTTGTCCTATTTTAAGTCAAAATGGCAAGGCCTTTATACCCCACCTCAAACCCTAATTAGAAGTGGTCCACACCCAAAAGGCCAGTCAGCCCTCTGTCAGCGCAATCCCTGAAGGTCTGACAGCTGAAGGCTATCTGCTGACCACACTCACAGCACCTGGGACAAGTCTTTCCTTGAAAGGAGGATCTAAGGCCCAGGGGTCCTCAAACTTTTTAAACAGGGGGCCAGTTCACTGTCCCTCAGACCATTGGAGGGCCGGACTATAGCTTTAAAAAAAAACTATGAACAAATTCCTATGCGCACTGCGGACCCGGGACGAGTCGGCTGCTAAGCAGGACAGGCAGCGGCACCCAGCAGGCTGGATAAATGTCCTCAGCAGGCCGCATGTGGCCCGCGGGCCATAGTTTGAGGACGCCTGATCCATGTTCACCATATTGTTGTATATTCACACAATGGAATACTATATAGCAGTGAACATGAATGACCTAAAGCTATAGCAGTCAACATGGATAAATCTCACAATATTGAGAAGAAGCAAAAGCAAAAAAGAATACATATTGTATGCTTTCATTTATTTAAAATTCACAAACAAGCAAAATGAATTATATTTTCCTTAGGGAAAATTACATATGGGTTAAAACTATAAATAAGATCAAAGGGATGTTAAAATATAAACGTTTAAATGGTCATTACCTCTGGGAGATGAGGGTTAGAGAGAGAAAAAGGAGCAGATAGGGGACGCAAGAGCCTCTCAAAGTCTTGATGTTTTTCTGTTTTGAAGGTGGGCATATGGTTTTGTTTTGTTATTGTTACTACTTATAGCTTACGTGTATTAAAATATTCCTTTGGATAATTGTTTTAATTTTTAAAAGAACAAATATTTTCTTCATTTATTTCAGGAGAACCCATTTTCCCAAAGTTCAACCCAGAACCAGGAGATGCAGTAACCAAATCTGGTCTCCTTACTCCTTGACTCCTGATTGATTAAAAGAAGGAATTTCCATGGTTAACCCTGGCTGTTTTGCCAGGAATGTGTCATACTTCACCAGTGCTACCAAGCACCACTATGAAATCCTCAATTGTATTTGTTGATGTAGAAATCTTAAGGCTTCAAATTTAGATAGCAAGTGTGCAGGCAGGAGACATTACAATGGTATAATTATTCACAATTTACATTTGAAAAGCTGAGACTTTGAAAGGAAAGTAATTTGCACAATGTGTGAAGTAATAGCTGTGCTAGAAATAAAATGGAATCCCAGACTCTCCTGCCGGTGCTACAAATTACAGCAGACAAGAAATTAACTTGGGGTGGGGGGGGGGGTGAGCTACCTCCCACTGGTAATTATCAGTAGTAACCATTTCTGTCAGTTTAACACTAATATCTTGCTAAGGTGCTCTGCAACAGCAAAAAATTACCAATATTTTTTTAAAAACTGGTATTTTTAGTAAGTTTACTGTCTGAGGACCCAGCTTTCGGTTGTTTAGTGGAATGTCAATACACAAATTTCTATTTCTTCACAGATGAGTACAAGACACAAGGAAGCCAAAATCTAACTGGCTCACACAGATTTTCAGTCACAACACACATACGGAAACAGATGACTGTGGCATTTCACACTTCATCTAACTTCTTTGCAGACATCTGCCATTTAGCTATGTAAGGTGGATGTTCAGAGAAAAGACCACTTTGTGGGGGAAAGCAGACTTGGAGCTGCCTACTGTATTTTTAAAAGTTAAACCATCCAAAGCTCTTTAGATATTCAGGTGACATTTTAAAATTTCCCCCAAAGTGAGAATTTTTGCTAATAATGACACTAGTCATTAGTCAAACTCAAGCCTTGAGCTACAAAAACATGACTCCTTATTTGGAACTAACAGCCAAGAGGCCAAGACAAGAAGGAACCCTACAAATGTTCCACTGAAGCCTCAGGGCAGTGTGAAGATATAAGGTAAGGATAGACACCTCCCACCAGAATTAAGGAGAAAGGAGTTGTAAATATGGGTAATGTGAGAGTCCTTCCAAAAAAAATGTCCTCCAGCAGTCTACAGTATCTAAGGAAAAACAAGGGAGACTGAGAAACACGCACAAGGTGGCATCCAGGGGTCTCACTTCTTTGAAGCTGAATGTAAGCCCTGACGATGCACCATTGTATACAGCACACTCCACACACACACACACACACACACACACACACACACACACACCCCACCTGGGAAATCACAGAGTTCCCCTTTCAAGTGTTGATTGATCCATGCTGGGGAGGTTCAAACGTCACGTTTTACTCTCGGATCGAAATCAAAACAAAGGGTTTTTTGGTGAAGGAAGCCTCAACTGCCAGGAATGCATTCCGATTCCGCCTGAGGAAGCTGTGCAGGAAACCCGAGCATCCATCCGCCTGCCTCGGGCCGCCCTGGCTGCAGGCGGCGGGCTCGGTGCTTCTTCGGAAAAGAGCGCGCCGTCAGCCCACGGCTCCCGGCCTGAGCGCGGACCCCCGCCCCCTGGCACTTCACACCCAAAGCGGCACGTCCCCGCAGTCACAGCCCCTGTTCACACAGATGCAGCAGCGCGTCTCCCATACGTGAGGACACACCGTGCGACCCTTAAGTATTTATCTAAGTTTCTGGGTGTCCGTGATTCTTTTCCTCCTCACAACGCAAGAACTTCCAGGAGCCTCTAGTCTGGTCAGAGCCCCGAGCGTGGTGAACCTTCCTCCCCTGGCAGGTGAGATGCGAATGGAGCGTAAGGAACCGCCCTGCTCCGCGCCCCGCAGCCTGGGGCCTGGGAGCGGAGTCTCGCCGCGGCTCCTGCACGCCTGCCTTCCGCGGATGAGATCATGCTGAGGTACCCCCAGTGCCCCCCGCCCCGCTGCTGAAGGTGAATTTCTGTGGGCAACGAGCTAGCCAGAGGCTGGAGGACTCGCCAGAAAAATAAATGCAGCCCAAGGCCGGCCCCTCCTACCTTCTCCCAGTGGCCCGGGGTGAGGGTGGCACAGCCGGACTCCAACGAGGGAAGCTCATGCCTTGGGCGCTAACCTCCCCAGGTTGGCAGGGGCCACGGGCTGCCCACCTCCTTCCGGTTTGGTCGGGGCCCACCACCCCGCCTGGGAGCCCGCAAGGATGAACGACTGACTCCCCGCCTCGCCCGCCCGCACCGGCTCTCCGCCACCCCGGACGCGCGCCGCCAGCACCTGCGCCGCCTCCTCGGACCCCAGCGCCCGCCGCCGCCGCCCGCTGCGCTCGCAGCCAGGGAAGCACGTCCTTTCCGAGATCGAAGTCGGTGACCAGACGGAGAGCCATGGCCCGGACGCGGCCACGGGGCAGCTCTGGGGCCCCGCACCGCGGGCATTCCCGGCCCGGGGTTCGCCACCCCGTCCCTCTCGCCCTGCGCCCGCCCCTCCTTCCTCTCCCCGCCTCCCTGGCCGGCAGCTTTCGGTTCTGCCTGGTCCCGGCTGAGAAGCCCGAGCGCCGCCTCCTCCCGGCCCACGCCGAGCACCCGAGCTGCGCGGGGGACACGCTGGGCAGGGGGAAGGGGACCGAGGCGCCGGGCCCAGGCTCACCGGCCGGGGAACCTCAAGGTGCACCCTCCGGGCGACGCACAGAAAGGGCTGAGGATCTGGGGTTTTTTACGGGCTTTGGAGATGTGGCTAAAGTTTAGCCGCTAAACCAATGTTTTACAAACTGTTGCACATCAGGTGTGGGCGCGCCAGGCATCTATCTCTCCCTTTCCTTTCTTTCCCTTTCCTTTCTTTCCCTTTCCTTTCTTTCCCTTTCCTTTCCTTTTCTTTCCTTTCTTCCCTTCCCTTCCCTTCCCTTCCCTTCTTTCTCTCTCTCCTCCCCTCCCCTCCCCTCCCCTCCCCTCCCCTCCCCTCCCCTCCCCTCCCCTCCCCTCCCCTCCCTTCTCTCTCTCTCTCTCTCTCTCTCTCTCTCTCTCTCTCTCTCTCTCTCTCTCTCTCTCTCTCTCTCACACACATCCCCTGGTGATTCCACTTTGCAGTGAAGTTTGGAACCCGCTAGGCTACAAGTGTTAGTAGCTGGGTCTCCTGAGAAGATTCAAGTTCGTGGCACTGGCAGAAGTGGTCCGCATTTGGGGCCTATTGGACCCAGTTTCAGGGTAGTAATGTCTTATGAGCAGTATTTAGGTAGTAAGTAGCTGCAGGAATCATGTGAATACGTTGCCTCTGTTTAAGAGAGATAATGGAGACACCAGAAAGGATTAGTCAGCTTAACATAGACAGGTCCTCTGTCTGTTTATGGGTTTCCCACCAGTGGCTTCAGTGAAGCTGAATTGTTTAGGATTCTTTCTGCAATTGGCCTTTCATTCTTGTGGGGGCACCTCCTCATCCCCATCATCACAACTACATCCAGTGTTTTCTGAATCTCCTCACAGCTTTCTTTTCATTCCTACCCACAGCATCCTAAGTTTACTGCCAGCTCCAAACCCTCCTGAACCAGGTTATTACTCACCCTAAAACAAAGCTGTCCTCATGTCCCTATACAGAGACCGTGAGTCGCAGCTGTCCACGGCAGAATAAAGCGCCTACGCTTTACTGAAACCTTACAGCCTTTCACCCAGAACTTCAGCTCCAGGCTAACCTGACTTACAGAGCCCCTCTGATTCTACCCTCTGTCCTCGGAGAGAAATCACCAGGCCCTTCCAACCTGGATCCACAAAGCCTTCCCAGCCCTGAACTCCTAGAGAGCTATTTCTAGTACACCACATATACGTCTTGAGACATGAAAACTGAATCTTGAGTCTTGGCACCCCTCTCTGCCCTATTGCCTTCTACCAGGGACTAACAGAGCACCTTGAAAGTGCTCAACAGTTATTGAAGAATAAGTACAGTAATCGGAAGAAACCCTTTGTCACCTGTTCCTTAAAGCTAGGGTCTGAAAACGACCTGCATTGCAGTCACCTGGGGAGCTGTTTTATAATGCAGATTCCTGGGCTCACGTCTAGACCTGGGCAAGTTCCCAATATGTTCCTTTTTGTCAGAGCCTCAGCTGATTCTTGGGCTTGCTGTGGTTTAAAAACTACTCTAAATAAAGGTTAAAGAAGGGTTTCATGATGGCGATGTTATAAGTGGATCTTTTTTGCACCTCCTGCCAGAACCAGAACTGGAAATAAAACTAAATTGGGCAACATTCACCCTGAATTACCAATTGAAGACTACTTGAAGAGGAGACTTTTAGCAAGGAAGAGCAGAAAACACCTCAAGGCTGATAAGAAGGGTGGGGTTGCAAGAGCAGCCCAGACCCCAGACTGGGCTCCCCATCAGCCCACATAGCCCTGAAAGCCAGCAGGGCTTCTATCCGCCAGGGAGCCTGCCAGATACAAAGCCACTTTAAAAAAAACAGCACAGGATTTTCCCTTGAAGCCACTCACTAAGGCTTAAGTAGAGAGAAGGTAATGAGGAGAGTCAGGGGTGGGAGATACTGCAGGGAGACCTGAAAGAGGGCCAGCTGGGATATCAGTGATCAGTGCATTCTGCAGCCATTTTCCTGAAAGGCACAGCCCCTCCCAACAGCAACAGCTGGGGGGCAAAGGGGGGAAGGCAATTACCCCACCCTCAGGGATACAGCTTGCCCCACTCCCAGGAATTCCGTTCTCCCCACCCTTGGGAACCCAATGGTGCCCCACCATGCCCCTTGACCCCTGTTGGGGAGGCAGTGGTCTTAAGAGTCCGGCCAGTCTCAGAGGGCATCAGTGACTGGCTTTGAGGTCGGGCCATTTCCCCCACTTTCCCAGGAACCTGACTGGTGCTTCCTCCTCATGGGAGGGCTGATAGAAACAAGGAAACAGCCACCTTAAATGACACACTAGACCTGATGGATTTGATACTTACAGAACATTTCATCCCAAAGCTGCAGAATATACTTTCTTTTCAAGTGCACATGAGACATTATCAAAGATAGACCACACGGTTGGACACAAAGTAAGTCTTCACAAATTCAAGAAGATTTAAATCATATCAAGCATCTCCTCAGATCACAATGGCATGAAACTAGAAATCAACTACAAAAACATTCAAACACAGGGAGGCTAAATAGCATTTTATCACACAATGACTGGATTACCGATGAGATCAAGGAAGAAATTAAAACCTTCCTGGAAACAAATGAAAATGAACATACAACAACCCAAATCTATGGGACGCAGTGAAAGTAGTCCTGAGAGGGGAGTTCATAGCACTACAGGCCTACCTCAAGAAACAAGAAAAAGGCCCTACTTGGTTCGGCCCAGTGGATAGAGCTTCGGCCTGCAGATTCCGGTCAAAAGCAAGGGCACAGACCTTGTTTGCAGGCTCCTCCCTGGCCCGGGGCCCTAGTCCAGGCTTGTGCAGGAGGCAACCAATTAATGTGTTTCTCTCCCATTGGTGTTTCTCTCTGTCTTTCCCTCTCTCTTCTACTCTCCCTAAAAATCAATGGAAAAACATCCTCAGGTGAGGATTGAAGAAAAAGCTCAAATAAACAATCTAACCCTACAACTAAAAGAATTAGTAAGAGAACAAGAAAAGCAGAAGGAAGGAAATAATAAAGATCAAATTGAAAATAAATAACATAAAGACTAAATAACAAAAGATCAACAAAACCAAGAGCTGGTTCTTCAAAAATATAAACAAGATTGATGAACTTATAGCCAGACTTATCAAGAAACAAAGAGAAAGGACCCAAATAAATAAAACCAGACATGAAAGAGGCGACGCAACAAATGACATCACAGAAATACAAAGGATTGTAAGAAAATACTATGCCAACAAATTGGACAATCTGGAAGAAATGGGTAAATGCCTAGAAATTGAAGCATATTCCTAGAAACAATCTTCCAAAACTCAATCAGAAAGAATCTCAAACCTGAATAGGCCAATAACAACTAATGAAATTGAAGCAGTAATAAAAAAATTCCCAGCAAACAAAAGTTCTGGACTGGATGGCTTCACAGGCGACTTTTACCAAACATTTAAAGAACTAACACCTATCCTCCTCAAACGATTTCAAAAAATTTAAGATGAGAGAAGTCTTCCAAGCTCTTTTTACAAGGCCAGCATTATTCCAAAATCAGAAAAAGACGCTACAAATAAAGAAAATTTCATGCCAATATCCTTGATGAATATAGATGCTAAAATCCTCAATAAAATATTAGCAATGTGTATGTACATTAAAAAGATCATATACAGTGACCAAGTGAGATTTATTCCAGGAATACAAGGCTGGTAAAAATTTACAGATCAATAAACATCATGCATCACATAAACAAAATGAAGGATAAAAATCACATGTTCGTATCAATAGATGCGAAAAAACATTTGACAAAATCCATTACCCATTTATGATAAAAACTCTCAGCAAAGTGAGAATAAAGGAATGACACCGCAACATATTAAATGCCATATATGACAACCAGCCAATATCATATTCAATGGCAAAAACTAAAAGCATTTCCCTTAAGATCAGGAACAAGACAGGGATTTCTGCTTTTGCCACTCTTATTCAACACTAGAGGCCCAGTGCACGAAATTCATGCACAGGGCTGGGGGGCGGCCCCTTAGCCCAGCCTGCATCCTCTCGAAATTCAGGACCCCTCAGGGAATGTCGGGCCTAACCCGGCAGTTGGACATCCCTCTCGCAATCCAGGAATGCTGCATGCACCAGTGGCCATACTTTCCATACAGGTGAAAGGCATCTTGCTGTTGTATGGGCAGCTACATGTTTTTATAAAAAGTAGTACATAACATGATCCTTCTGAGGCAGTAGTACCATTTTCCCCATTTTATGGGTAGGAAAAACTGAAGTAGAGAGAAGTTAAGTAACTGGCTTTGTCACACAGTTGTAAGTGTCAGAATCAGGGCTGACCACAAAATGTGTAAGCCAGAGTCCATGCATGTCATCGCTACATCATCCTGTTTTCTTGGTGTTAGAGTAGCCTTGCCAGATTTTAATTTTTAAATCTAAGAGACTCTTCCCAATATATAGGGTAGGGTCCCTAGGCCTGGTCGGCAATCAGGGCCATCTGTGGGGTGACCGGTGGGCAGGGCAATCAGGGGGCTCCCTGGTGCCACCCACTGGCCGGCCCCTCAATCGCTGCTGCAGTCGCCTCCCTCTTGGGGAGCAGACACGTGTCATAGTGACTGGTTGTTCCACCATTCAGTCGATTTGCATATTAGGGTTTTGTTATATAGGATAGTACTGGAAATCCTAGCCACAGAGAGTCTCTTGTACATGGGTCTTGCTTCCTCATCTATTTAGCTACCCTATTGACTGGCCTGCAGATGTCTTCTGATTGGAGCACTTAAGCCATTTACATTTAAAGTGATTATTGATAGGTATGTATTTATTGCCATTTTATTCTTTTAACTCTCTTTCTTTTCTTCTTCTTATTCTTCAAGAAGGCCCATTAACAAATTATACCTGCTTAGTGGTAACAAACTCATTTAGCTTTTTCTTGTCTGATAAGCTCTTTATTTCTCCTTCAATTTTAAATGGTAGTCAGTTTGTAGGTCCTTACTCTTCATTACTTTGAATATTTCATTTCAATCCCTTCTGTCCTGAAATATTTCTGTTGAGAGATCAGCTGACAGTTTTATGGGAGCTCCTTGTAGTTAATTAATAGCTTTTCTCTTGCTGCATTTAAGATTCTCTTTTTGTCTTTAACATTTGCCATTTTAATTAAGATGTGGCTCATCCTGACTGGTTGCTCAGTGGTTAGGGCATTCTCCCTCAGACCGCACATACCTCAGTTGCAGGCTCAATCCCTGGCTCTAGTCAGGGTGCAAATGGGAGACAAACAATCAATGTTTCTCTATCCCCCCCCCCCCCCACCCACCTTCCTCCCTCGACTCTCTCTAAAAAAAAGTTAATGGAAAAAAATACCCTTGGGTGAGGATTTAAAAAATTATGATGTCAGTTGGTGTGGGCTTCTATGGGTTCATCTTGTTTGGGCCTCCTGTGTGTCTTTTTCCTTCACTAGGTTAGGGAAATTTTCAGACATTATTTCTCCAAATAGGTTCTTGATCCCTTGCTCTCTCTCTTCTCCTTCTGGTACCCCTATGATACCGATGTTGCTATGCTTCATGTTGTCCCAAGGTTTCTTTAAATTATGCTCATTCTTTTTCATTCAGCAGTCAGCGTCTACACTTTAACAAGCTACTAAGTGATGCTGATGCTGCTAGTGCATTGATGATACTTTGAATAGCAAAGTTCTGCTATTAATGCCTGGATCTTTCCACCTGTGCAATGCTAGCTTACTTTAGCCACAGAGAGCCAGGTGTGGCTAGGCTTGGATGGGCTAGCTGTGGAGATACCCCAGAGCTGAAGATCTAGGTTCAGAGAGAAATATAAAATGGGGGTGAGTACTGATTCCATAAGCGAGAACCAGGCCATAGGCAGCAAGTTCTAGTAGCAGACTACAGAAAAACAGGAACTAAAGAGGAAATTTTAGAAAAAGGAAAAAGCTCTTATCCCAGCACTTCTAGAAAGCAGTGCCTGGGAAAAGATTAAAGTACTGATACTTTTAGGAGATATGCAAACACAAGGCAAGAAAAAGGTGAATCAAGGCAGTGAACCAGAATCTGCATTTTAATAAGCTCTCTGGATGATTCATGTGCACACTGAAGTTTGAGAAGCATTGTTCTAGCTACCAGATGTTTTAAATAGAGTTGTTTTCTTTCTTTTGTGACTGAGTTATTGAGTTTCAGGCCTGTGTTGATTTGGTGCAGAGCAGAGACTTCACCCCAAGATGCAAGCGGCAAAGAGGTAGGAGTACAAGAGTCCTCCAACATATACTTACTCTGTGAGAATCACAACACAGTATCTCAATAAAATGAATGGGCATCCTCAATCAAGATCTTCTTTGCTTATGTTCAGACTTTTCAATATTTTACTTAACATGGTTCCAGTAACAGTATTAGAGATCTATACAATAGAAGATGAAAAAAAGATGTGGCCTTTCTAGAGAATTTTTTAAATCTATAACATGTTCAAGGTAGATAATCTATAAGCCTCTAAACCACCAATTCCAATTTCTGTGACACCAGGATGTTTTTGCAGTTATTTCTTAGTATTTTTAAATTCTGTCCTAGAAATGAAAATGAAGCATATTGAACATCTTACACATTTTCTTCATATAAGAAAGGAATCTTATTTAGATATGTTTAAAAATAAAATATAGAGTCCTATTTCTTACCAGTTACACATGTAATTCCAAAGACTATCTCAACTGTTAACAATTGTTATATCTGGGAAATGTGAACTATGTGACATTTATTTATTAAAACTTAGGCACATGTTATTTTTTTTTTTAAATTTTAAAAATTAGCTTTAATTTTTAAAAAATTTGTCCTCACTCTGATTTTGGTAAAAACAAATTATTGTTCAGCCTTGGCTAGTGTGGCTCAGTAGGTTGTCCTATACACTAAAAGGTGATGGGTTCAATTCCTAGTCAGAGCATCAGAGCATGTGTGGGAGGCAGCAGGTCAACATTTTTCTCTCTCTCTCCCTCTCCCTCTCCCTTTACCTGTCCCTCTCCTTCTCCCTCTCCCTGTCTCTCCTTCCCTCCTTTCTTCTCTGTAAAACCAATAATAGAAAAGTAAATAAATAAAATAAGAGGTTTTAAAAATTATTGTTTAGGCTTTAATGTACCTCTTCCTGACAATTTGTGCCAATTTTTGTCCTCTGCAGTTGCAGAGATGGCTGAATGGCAAGAGACATAATATGTTGTTTTTATGTTTTTCTTAGAGAGATGACACTGTTTAGCGTTGATTGATAGAATAACTGTTTAAATCTGCTTGCTTATCTTTTATGTTAATGGAAGAGCACTCTCCCTGAAATTTGTTGAAAAGATGACTGACATAGATTTTTTAAAGGAAATGTTCTAAATAATAATAGCCCTATGATTCAGAGGGAGATAAAGGGTTGCCATTTAACAGGATGGAGTAGACAATAGTTTGAATCCATTCTAAAGGAATCATGCCTGATTTAATCAGGGAATAAGGGAGAATTGGAATAAACAGTTAGAAAGGGTGCTAAATATCTCTGACAGCAAGAACACTTCAACTTCCTTTAAAAATTTGGCTGATGAATGAATAGTATTAACTGTGTGGAATTACGATATCTCAAATAGAAAGAACAATGGAATGTACAAAGTATGAAAAGATGATCCAAAAACCATGTGAAAGATGGGCTGTCATCTGTAACACATGGATTTTGGTATTATTTATAATAACCAGGGTTGCTAAGGTTATATCCTATCTCAGTCAGAAAATACTCCATTTCTAGGTGGCTTTTTAGATTCCTCTTTTCCTTAAACTTAATATGCTTACTTGTGATTTATTTAAACATAAATTTGTTCTTTTCCCTTTCTTCTTCTTCCTCCTCTTTTTCACCCCTGTTCCCTTCCTCCTTCAATCTCTGTCCCCTCTATTCCTAAGCAGTTCCATCCTAAATCCATTAGGTGAGCAAAGAAAAGTAAGCATCTGTACAGATGGGTGAGGGCAGGGTGTTGGCCAAAATTCAGATTTCAAAGCCCAAGGAGGGTAAAGAAGGTACTCAAGGGGGCGGGGGTCATCACCCAGGGTAAGGTGTCAGTGTCCAATCAGGGTGAGTGGGGCATCTATGTGGGTAGGTATGTGGCAGTAGTTTTGTCCAGCATAGGGTATCAGATTTTAAGGCAATGAAGGCAAGCAGGCAAGTGGTTAGGGGCAATCAGGCAGTCAGGCAGGTGAGCAGCTAGGAGCCAGTGGTCCTGGGATCCGGCCTAAACCAGCAGTCAGACATCCCTTGAGGGGTCCCAGATTGCAAGAGGGTGCAGGACGGGCTGAGGGACCCCCTGAGTACATGAATTTCATGCACCGGGCCTCTAGTATTAAAACAGAAAACCATAGGAATATACATACAGAAAGTTTGATACAGGACAGGATATCTAGACAGTTTCCAAGTGTGTCCCCACAAAATACTTATTAAGCCTGGTGTGCACTACCTAAATCAGGGGATCAAAGCAACTATCATCAATAAGGGGGCCAACAGAAATTACAGGATACAATCACTTCCAAAAATGATAACCTTAACCTAATCATGGGGAAACATCAGACAAACACAATTAAAGGATATTGTACAAAATAACTGGATTGTTACCTTTTTAGGTGTCAAGGTCATGAAAGCCATTGAAAGACTGAGAAACTGTTCCAGACAGAAGGAGGCTAAAGAAACATGACAGGGAAATGCTGCATGTGATTGTGACCTGGATATTTTTGCTATAAAATTCATTATTGGGCCCAGCTGGCGTGGCTCAGTGGCTGAGTGTTGACCTATTAACAAGGTCACAGTTCAATTCCCAGTCAGGGCATATGCCCGGGTTGTGGGCTCAATCCCCAGTGTTGGGTGTGCTGGAGGCAGCCAATCAATGATTGTCTCTCATCATTGATGTTTCTATCTCTCTCCCTCTTCCTTCCTCTCTGAAATCAATAAAAATATATAGTTTTTTAAAAATTCATTATTGGTTCAACTGAATTAACTTGAATGGATCTGAGGATTAGGTGGCAGTGATGTATCAAGGTTCATTTCCTGATTTTGATTGTTGTCCTGTGGTTATATAGGAGAATGTTCTTATTAATAGAAAATACATACTGAAGTATTAGAGGATAATGAGACATGAGATAAGCAATTACTCTCAAATGGTTCCAAAAAACAGTTATTTGTATGGTACTCCAACTTTTCTATAAGTTTGTGATTGTTTCAAGATGAAAAATATTTTAAAAAACATAATTGTTATCTGAATGACTGGTGTTTCAGAAGCCTCATAAACTTTTTCCCCATAAAAGGAACTATCATCTCATATCCTGCTAAGAATGAACTTTAAATAGTGACATGGGTGATTTTATTTAAAACACTGAATGACCAGAAGATGCAAGCTCTTTAAATTAGATTGTATTTTCCTCCTCTACTGCAAACTTATAGTTACTGAACTTATTAACCTTAAGCTCTGAAGTAAATTCTCCAAAACTGACTGAAAATAAAAGGAGAAACATGATGGAAAAATGACATTTTCAACTGTTAAATGACTATCTTTTTACCTTAACAGAACCTTCCATTAACTGGCCTTAGAGGGGGAAATTACTAAAACTTTTTTTCCAAGCTATCACATGACTTTAGTTCGTAGGAAAATTGATAGCAAGGAATAAATAATATCATAAATATTTTCATTAAAAATGCACACATGGACTTCATGAAATTCTTTGTGAATTTTATGAAGAGTACCTAGCCATTTAAAAAGAAACCTAAAACAGATATTTGTGTGTGTGGCAGATTTTTAATGTCCAGTTGCCATGTGTTCTGCACATAGATGATTTTTTTTTTCCTTTCAGATTTTTAAACACAGTGGAAGCCATGAGAAAGAATATCTGAAGCAATTCATTAAAATCTTGGCAGCTGGGCCCTCAGCTCCCGCTCTCCCTGAGAGCTGCCTATACTAAATGCTGACAGCTCTCCCAGCATTGCCCTCCACAGAAGACCTATTGTCACGGCCTCTGGAGGGGCAATTCCTGGAGGGACTGCCTCAGCCAACCTAGGGCCTTGAATAAACAAACACTATGCAAATAAATTACCATCTCGGAAGCACTGGGTTAGTGTGCTCTTTCGAATGCTCCCAGGAAAACACATTAGATTAAAAGGAAATATTTTGTTGTATGATGTAATGTCCCAATTCAGGGGATTCTGGTGTCCCTCTGGCAAGTGTCACTTGTGGGAGGAAGGGAAATGATAGGCTGTCCTTCAGCTGTTGAATCAGAGAAACCTCTTTTCTTGGACAAGATTGTACATTTAAAATGTGTTGTAGGTGATTTAAAATGAAAGGTATTATTCCTTGCTAAGAACATTGCCTTTCCTGCCTTTTTCACCTGTTTTTGTTCTAATTTTTTTTCAGCTGCTTTCCCTCCCCCTTGGCTTTGATAATTATGGCTGGGAATTTCCTGATTCCAGTGTTCCATGGTAGCCTGCCCACCCGCTTCCCCCCACCTCCCAGTTTCCTCCCAGTGGCCCTATCTCTTTGGTGTCTTTGTTCTCACATAAAATAGTCCCTGCAAGCATTGATCAAAGTTCTATGAATACACACTGACTCATTAGCTACTTAAGATCTTCTTCTTCCTTAAGTGGCTTCTCTTTAAATTACGGTGGTGGTTGTTTATTTTATTTATTTTTTTATCTTACCGTGAATCACAATATACAAAGGGAACATGATTTGACCTGAGGGATTTAAAAAAAAAAAATCCATATAATAGAAAATCTTTTTGAAAAGATTTTACTGTGCCAAAAAGAAAAGCAAGCCTCTGAACCTTTCTCTGTGTGCATTCTAATAATATAGACTACTTCAGAGAAATAGAAACCAGCTCAGCACATTCAAAACAGGATCTAAGAGCACTTACAGAATATTTATGGGGATATAAAGTACATAATAGGGAATATAATAAATAATATTGTAATAACTATGTATGGTGCCAGGTGGGTACTAGACTTATGGGGGTGGCGGGGAGAGATCACTTTGTAAGTTATATCAATGTCTAACCACTCTGCTGTCCACTTGAAACTAATATTGAATGACAACTGTAACTGAAAAAAATGTTTTAAAACAAAAGAGGGTATGCCCGGCCGGTGTGATTCAGTGGCTGAGCATCAACCCATGAACCAGTTCAATTCCAGGTCAGGGCACATGCCCAGGTTGTGGGCTCGATCCCCAGTGGGGGACATGCTGGAGGCAGCTAATCAGTGATTCTCTCTCATCATTGATGTTTCTAATCTCTCTCTCCCTCTCCCTTCCTCTCTGAAATCAATAAAATATATAAAAGAAGCAGTTAATCACAAAAATGGCTATACATCAGTCCTCTTAAAACCTGTTATTTTCTAGAAATAATTTAAATTGTAGAAGTATTGAGGTTTGTAGGTGATTTTTTAAAATTATTATTGAGGGTTCCATGAGTGTTCTCCCTCATGTTCATTTAATTTTTGGAAGTATTTAATTTAAACTTTCTTCATTCTCAAAATACAAATCTTTTCCAAATTTTGAGCTTACCACCTCCATCACAGAATTTTTCTTTAAAAAGATAACCTGTATCTATGTCATTTTAGTCAAGACTGGTCTCTGGTCTGCTGAAAGAAGGACTACGGAGACAAATTAGAGCCAGTGGGAAGGAGATCTCTCTCCTGCATAGAATCAGAATACTATCAGAATACTTAGTAGTAATGTCAGCCTGAATCCTGTAATGTGTCACCTTTCCCTACAAGGCCTCCAGCTTTCCAAATGCCCATCTAATCTGTGTCCACCCCTGGGACTAGATAGTACAGTTCACTGCCTGGGTGCCCGTTGATAATATCAAAAACCTCATCGCTTAAGAAAAAGCCTGATACCGACACCAGGTTGGCCAACCGCTCAGCTCAGCCTCAAGAGGGTAAAGAATTTCAAGTATTAAAAAAGAAAAGAAAAGAAAACCAGCAAGGCAAAAGGGTGATGTATTCAGTACTTGACTGAGAGTTAAAAAGCCTGAATTCTTGTCACAACCCTTTGATCAAGTTGCTCTGTGACCTTGGGCAAGGCACTCAAACTTTCTGGACTTGGGTACTTCTTTATAAAATAAAAGAAGTTGCACTATGGCCCCCAAAGTCCCTTTTAGTTATAAACATTTCTAGGATTCTTACCTATAGTAGCAATAAGATCATCTAAAAACGGTATCCAGCCTGAACCAGTCTGGCTCAGTGGATAGAGTGTCAGCCTGCAGACTGAAGGGTCCTAGGTTCGATTCTGGTCAAGGGCATGTGCCTTGGTTGCGGGCACATCCCCAGTAGGGAGTATGCAGGAGGCAGCTGATCGATGTTTCTAACTCTCTATCCCTCTCCCCTCCTCTCTGTAAAAAAATCAATAAAATATATATTTTTTAAATAAATAAATAAATAAGGTATCCACTCGTCAACCCCTGTCACCTTGTCCATCTGTGAAGAGAGGCTTAGGGGGAATATTGCAAATCTAGTGTCCATGGAAACAAAAATGCTAACAGTGAAAGATACCCCATATAGCAGGATAAGACACATTCTACAAAGCAACCCAGGAAAATGGAATTGAGGATTAAGGAATATTAGGGAATTTTTAAAAATAGCAGTTCAGTTCTACTTTCTAATTTCTCCTCAAAAAGCAAACGGTAGATGTATCCATAGACCACTAGGTAAATGCCTGAGGGGTCTTGGGGGTAGTTAAGACCTTCTGCGATTCAAGCAATGTTGCTAATTTTTGCTTTAAAATGCTTTAGTCATGGTTTCTTTCAGTGTTAGAAAAATCCTAACTTCTCTGCTTACTGATTATATGGACTCTCATTAAACCAACACTGTGCTTAAGTCAGAAGTCTCTTACAGTGTGTACACTGAATAATTAGCTCATAAAAAGATTAATATTAGAATAAATAAAGACCCAGATGTCTCAGGTGGTTGAGTCCACTCAGTTTTCTCTCTTTCATATATTTTACATATTAATTTTAAACCATAGATGAAAATTAATGCCTGCTCTCTCTTAGTCTCTCTTTGATGTTGCAAAGATCAAAAACTTCCTAAGGGAAGGTTTCTTGCAGGGAATACTGATTCCACGTATGACTAGTCCCCAAATCTGACTGCTAAGATGTGTGAGCAGGACTGAAATGCTCTGTGGGCCTCAGGAAGTGGGCCATATTGCTAATCATTCTCCAACAAGGACTGGGGTGTGGATCTGGGGTCCATTTGGAAACTAGGTCACCAGCAGTTGAAATTGGGATATACAGCCGAAACCGGTTTGGCTCAGTGGATAGAGCGTCGGCCTGCGGACTGAAGGGTCCCGGGTTCGATTCCGGTCAAGGGCACGTACCTGGGTTGCGGGCACATCCCCAGTGGGAGGTGTGCAGGAGGCAGCTGATCGATGTTTCTCTCTCATCGATGTTTCTAGCTCTCTATCCCTCTCTCCCTTCCTCTCTCTGTAAAATATCAATAAAATATATTAAAAAAAAAAAAAGAAATTGGGATATACATCATAGTAACATCTGTTTAAGTGAAAGACCACTTCTATTTCCAGGAATTCCTTTTTGTCTCAGAGGGAGGAAGGAGTGGGGCTGGACATGAAATAGTCATGGTTGGCTAAGATGCAATTAGAATTCTGACTGGCATCAGAATCTTGCAGGCTAATGGGTGAGGTCGGGGACTAGCCGGGGTATCCTCTCTCTGAGCCATCTCTAGCACATATGTCACCTTCATTCTGTCACCTCTCCCAGTTTTCACTGGAGAGCATGCTGGACACAGGGAGGTCAGGAGGAAAAGGAGAAAAGAATAGTGGGAGGGGGTAGCAGAGATGAGAAATGGTAATGGTGGGGATCAAACCTATTTCAGGCCCTCTTGTCTCTTTTCTCTCCATCTTAGGCCCCTCCTTCAGATCTGCAAAGGAATGTTATAAGAGCAATAGAGAAAAGCTCTATCATGGCATACAGTATTAACCACAAGTCAAAATATCTCCCAGTGGAGCACTTATCTGAAATGAAATCTGAATCCCAGAGGAGAATAATTCCCCTCCCAAAATACAAGTACTGAGCTGGCTCAGACGAGGAGCACCCCCTAATGAGTCAGAGTGATGAGCTCAGCCACTGCTCATACTGCCCACAAGATGCCCAGCCCAGTCCCCACCACCCTACGAAATTCCAGTTGTAAGAGGCACCCTTCAGTACATATGGGAACCTCCTGGAGGGCTTGTTAAAACTGGCTCCACCCCCTGAGTCTCTGATTTACTAACTAACAAATTCTCTAGTGATGCTGATGTTGCTGGTCTGGGGAACCATACTTGAGAACCATTAATCCAGAACATCTTACAAACATTTGTTGTTCATTTTCATAATGGGAGGTCAGAAATGCATGCTGTGGAACAGAGAAAATAGGAGTCATTTCATTCTGGATTTCTGGGTTTCTATGTATTTGGTGTACTTTTACTCCCTCTGTTTCCCATGTTGTTGATGCAATTTTAGCACTGTTAATGAGATTTTAACCATTTTCAGAAAAACCACTTTGCTTTCCTCTTTGAAAGACAATGAAGGATGAATAACAGGGAAAATGATATTTTGGAAGAAATTAGTGTTTCTGATGTATCCGGGATAGCCTTGCTTCTTCCATAACTGACAGTAGACATTATAGGGGGCATGTCAATTGCCCTTTGATTTTCTTTCAAATCTTCAGGAAAACTTGTCAATTAAAAAGGTCCAGGTGGCCCTAACTGGTTTGGCTCAGTGGATAGAGCGTCGGCCTGCGGACACAAGGGTCCTAGGTTCGATTCCAGTCAAGGGCATGTACCTTGGTTGCGGGCACATCCCCAGCAGGGGGTGTGCAGGAGGCAGCTGATCGATGTTTCTCTCTCATCGATGTTTCTAACTCTCTCTTCCTCTCCCTTCCTCTCTGTGAAAAATCAATAATATATATATATATATATATATATATATATATATATATATATATATATATATATAAAATAAAAATAAAAAGGTCCAGGTGATTTGTCAAGATTTACACAGGAACTATTTAAAAAAAAAAAAAAAAAAAAAAACAGAAACAAGCAGGTCTGACCGGAAGAAATGTTTTCTAACTCCAGTGATCACTTTTGATCATAAGCCCAACTAATAAAGAGTCTGCACAGGGAAGCTCAGGGTTGCTGTTACTGCATGTCGTTCCTGAAGCTCGTCTTCTTTAGCTTCAAGCCTGAATGCAAGTGAGTTAAAAGAAAATGGACGATTTAAAACCTACATTTGTGGTTGATTATCCATTCTCCAAACTCCCTTCTCTTAGACATACACATGATGGGAAAAACTCACGGAGCATGAAGAGCTAACAAAATGAAATAATGCATATTCATCAATATATTGATAACTGGAATTGCTTAAGATTTGCAAGGACCACTGCAATGACAACATATTTTCTTGTAATTTTACTTTTCCATGCTCAAAAAGCTTTATAAACTTTTTAAATGAATCTCTATGACATTCCTCTGAGGCAAATGAAGAACAGTTGTAATTATCCCCTTTCCACAGATGGATGGGTAGACACACAAAGGAGGGGATTGAATCAGCTAGGAAGGAAACCCCGCTAAGGGCCCAAATAATTCTAATATTATCTGCCTCTATGATCATGCCATTTTCCTTCGATTCATAAAAACGTGTTGTGCAAAACTCTGAAGGCACTGTTATCATTCTTTAGTGATGTACCAAACTCTGTGGAGACATCTAAAGAGAGGACATGATGATGAGACTTGGTAAATATAGGCAGCAGCAGTGCATATCTGTGGAAACCCAAATTCGATTTCCTGTGTGGATAATATGATCAAGGTCCATCAGTGCCTAATTCCATCAGCACCTGATCAGCTGGTATCATGCTGTTATTTTCATAAGAGCACACAGAAAGAGGGTAATGTTTAACTAATAAATATAATTGCAAGGCTGCAAACTTCCAAAAGTACCCAACATTTGGGAATTTTTCTGCGTGGCAATAGTTTTCAGTGCAACCGGCTTAGAAAATGGGCTGTCCCTGGCCAGAAGCCAGATGGCTAACGCAAAAAAGCAGAACACAGACTCAAAACCTGCACTGCAGACCCTTTTTCATATCATGCCATGTTTTACTAAGAAGAGATTCATACTACAAAACTGCGTTCTTTAGGAATTACTAGTTTTAATAATCTCAACTTTTTAAAAAATATATTTTACTGATTTTTTTACAGAAAGGAAGGGAGAGGGATAGAAAGTCAGAAACATCAATGTGAGAGAAACATTGATCAGCTGCCTCCTGCACACCCCCTACTAGGGATGTGTCTGCAACCAAGGTACATGCCCTTGACCAGAATCGAACCTGGGACCCTTCAGTTCACAGGCCAACGTTCTATCCACTGAGCCAAACCAGTTAGGGCTAATAATCTCAACTTTTAAGCAATGGACAGTGACAGGTCCATAAACCAGAAGGCCGACTTCCTTGAGACTCCTCCATATCTCCCATCAGGGGTCTTCAGCAGCAGCAGGCACCCCAGCTCTCCAGGGCCCTTGTGGTTCCTGCCCCTCACACATGCTCCCAGATGCCTCCATCCAGTGATCCTGAGACTGCAGGGAATGAAAGGCCACTAAGTCCTCAGAGTGGGGAAACCTCAAAGTACAAATGTTTGGGGTTTTCCTTTTCTGCAAGTACTGTTCTTTACTAAGTGCAGTAAGTATTGAAGTATGGAATTCCCCTGTTCAAGAGGGATGGGGCAGAAACAAAGTTTCAAAAGAGGCAGAAATTACAAAATGGGTAACCTGCTATTCTAAAAGGTGTTTGCCTTAAATTTCAAAAAAATAAAAATAAAGGGCCATATCTGTGCAGTGTTCCTTCTAATACTGTAAAATTGAGAGGGTAGCCCTAGCTGGTTTGGCTCAGTGGATAGAGCGTCGGCCTGTGGACTGAAGGGTCCCGAGTTCGATTTCAGTCAAGGGCACATGCCTGGGTTGCAGGCTCGATCCCCAATGGGGGGTATGCAGGAGGCAACCAATCAATGATTCTCTTTAATCATTGATGTTTCTATCTCTCTCTCTCTCCCTCTCACTTCCTCTCTGAAATCAATAAAAATATATTTTAAAAAATAAATAAAATAAAATAAAATTGAGAGGGTAAATGCTACATATACAATATGCCTGGCTGGTGTGGCTCAGTGGTTGACCGTTAACCTATGAACCAGGAGGTCATGGTTTACTAGTAACTCCCCTTCAGGACACATGCCCACGTTGCAGTCTCAATCCCCAGTAGGGGGAGTGCAGGAGGCAGCTGATCAATGAGTCTCTCTCATCATTGATGTTTCTATCTCTCTTTCCCTCTCCCTTCCTCTCTGAAATCAATAAAAAATATATTTTGTAAAAAGGAAAAAAAAGAGAGAGAGAGAGAGAAACATGAGAACAGATAAGATCCCAGGCTGGGAGGGAAAAGGAGAGAAAGTGTTAGAATTCAGTAAGGGACCAGGACTATGTTGGTGGTGGGGTGATCTCTGCTGACTATTTAACATCTTTCAATTGCAACTATGACTACTGCTGTATCCACAATACCCTTTGGATACAAAATAAGGTCAGAGAAGACAAATATTGTCTTCAGTTTCTTAAGTAACTCCCATAAACACAACCAAAGCAGATTTACCTTCAGAGCCATCCAAGACAGAAGTGGCTTTCAATAGCAAGGCAGTGCCCAAAGAAATACATATTCCTCTAGGAAGGAAGAGAAAAGACCATTAAGTACTTTCTCTCTATCAAGCACTTTGTATGGAAGGAGCTTTCATATGTGGATGTAAGATTCATTCAATAAATTCTTCTTCAGAATTGTGCAAAGCACTGAGTTAGGTGCTAAGAATGTAAAAGGGATGGTCTATGCCCTTGCTAATCTTACACTATAATAAAGGTAGATGTTTAAAAATAAATGTAAGTGTGAGTTATGTAGTAGGTTGAAAATTTATTGTCACAACGCAGATGTGCTGAAGGTACCTTTATCTTTTCTAATGGAAACTTCGTTCTTTAGTCCCCTTTCTGCTGATGGAAGGAAAATTAACTCAGTCTTGCCTCTTGAGGAAAACAGATTTTTTACCTGTAGCTTTCCCCACAGTCTGGGTTTGGCTGCTTATGTGCCTGTGATATAGTTACAAGGCAGCTTTAACGTTAAGGAAAATGTTCCTGCATATTATTAGTCAGAAAAGTCAGGAGTGCATGAATGTAACTTTGTGTATAACTGAATTCTACATAGCACACAAACCATAGTTCCCAGCTCAGAATGGAAAAACATAAACTTGACAATTCTTGGTAATCATTTCCGCACTGGAACTTTTTCTCTTGTGACTAAGCACTAAGTCAAATTCAATTCTTCCTTCCTCTTGTCTTCTCTGTAGGGAGAAAGAACTAAGTTCCTGGGCCAGGGTCATCCTATACATCTTCTGTTCTTTACGCACTCCTCTTCTTTTAACTGAGGTTGAGTCTATTTCTTCATTCTGCGTTTGTCCTGATTTCATAGGCTTGTTGTAAAAACTCTATGGTCAGTCCTCCAAATAGAGAAGGGGAGACCCAGAGGAGATGAGAGTAGATTGTAGATGCTAATGGGAGCTGAGAAGTTGCCCCTGATCAACTACACCTCAGGTGATGCATGTATGTGGCCCACCGAAGACCATGTGCAACTGCATTATAGAAGCCAAGGTCACAGAGCCATTTTACCACTAAGGTGTTTTGAGAGGATCAGATAACATTTGAGAAATCGTGTGTGTAAAAACATGTAAAGTGTTAAGTGTCAAACAGATATTAATTACCATTATTATGACTGTGAGAAGTTTTTTAATGTCTTAAATATATTTAATAACACATAAGATTAAAAAAATAATAAAACTTTGAAAGATCTTATTGTAAAAAGACACAAGAGGTGTGTAATGAAATAATGGATCTAAGTAATGATCATGAATGGCAGCTAAGACCACAGGTGAAAAGCTGAGGGAGAACTTTATAATAGTTGGATCAGTGTGACAATTCTTAAACTCACTGATAAAAGTTAACATCAAAAAGAGAGATAACCAGCCCTGGCCAGGTGGCTCAGGTGGTTGGAGCATCATCCCCTACACGAAAAGGTTGCAGTTTGATTCCTGGTCAGGGCACAAACCTAGGTTGTAGGTTCAATCCCCGGTTGGGGTGCATACAGAAGACAAACGATCGATGTTTCTCTCTCTCTCTCTCCCTTCCTCTCTCTAAAAAGCATTAAGCATATCCTTGGGTGAGGATTAAAAAGAGAGAGATAGCCAGATATATGTCTTCTGATGAAAGCATATAACCCCATTTATCCATTTATGATGAAAAATTAAACCTGAATCTAATCAAGACTGTAAACCTAACTCCAGTTTTTAGGAAATGCTGGGGACAGAGGTACACTAAACTGTCAAACAAACCACGAGATGGAATCAGCCAAATCCAGAATCTGAGTATAATTATAAGACAAATGATTTGATTTCTTCAACAAATAAATTCCAAGATAAGAGGAAGAGGGAGAATTACAATTTTTTAACGATTTAAGAAAAATGTATAAAATGTATTGTCTAGCCCTAGCTAGTTTGGCTCAGTGGATAGAGCATTGGCCTGTGGACTGAAGGGTCCCAAGTTCAATTCTCATCAAGGGCACTTGCCCGGGTTGTGGGCTTGATTCCCGGGGGGGGGGGGGGGGGGGCATGCAGGAAGCAGCTGATCAATGATTCTCTCTCATCATTGGTGTTTCTGTCTCTCTCTCCCTCTCCCTTCCTCTCTGAAATCAATAAAAATATATTTTAAATAAATAAAATGTATTGTCTAGACTTTGTTTGACTTGACTTGAACAAACCAATTGATTTTTAAAATATAGGGGAACTTTGAATATTGACTGGATTATTTATTGGTAATAGGGATTATTGTTATTACTTAAATGGGCTATAGCATTGTGGGTTTTTTTTAGGCCTTATATATTAGCAATGCAAATAGAAATGATTACACATGAAATGA
Source organism: Plecotus auritus (assembly GCF_963455305.1). Lineage (NCBI taxonomy): Eukaryota > Metazoa > Chordata > Mammalia > Chiroptera > Vespertilionidae > Plecotus > Plecotus auritus. The sequence continues at coordinate 152,229,924 of NC_137775.1, forward strand.
TATATTTATGTTTAGTTTCAAAAATTTAGTGTGGCAGGGGAGTAGGGCATATAGATGAAACAAGACTTGTTATGAGTCAGTAATTAGTGAAGCCAGGTGATGTGTACATGAGATTTTATTATAACATTCTATTTTTATATGTGTCAATTTTTCTAAAATGGAAAAGATTTAGGAGGAAAGGGGAAACAAAATGCACCAATTGAAACTAGTGTCTGAAGCTGAAACTATTATTACTCTGAAATTGAAGATAATCCAGCAAAGTTTCATTTTGTGTGTATAAAATGAAAATACATTGCAAATGTGCTCTTAAAAAAGACAGAGTCAGAACCACTGGGGATATGTTATTTTTTGTTTCTTTCTTGTTTAATTTGGTAATTAAGAACTTTAAAAAAAGACTATGTAAATTATTGTTATTAACAACTGTTCACTGAACGTACACTAAGTGCTAAACTTGCATTTTGCCATATATATTTGTGGAATTTTAGCTATAGTATAAAACCAGCTGGGGATACCAGGAGACCAAGCAATTATAAATCAGTGCAGGATAACACAGTATGTAACAAAACTAGCTAGCTACCCTCTAGAGATTTTTACTTCCCTTCCAGAGAATATGGTTTTAGGGGATGCACATGTTCAGGCAGGGAGGACATCTCCCAGCACAAGGTGGATTGGAGCCCAGTGACTAGTTCTCAGCAGCAAAAGTGCTGTGACACCTCCCTACTGGAGTTAGGTGGTCAAGAAGCAGATGTGCCGCCTCAGCTCTTTCTCCAGCTCCCAGTGCCTGGACAACTCTGGGAGCTTTGTGTTAAAGACAGCAGAGCCTCTATCACCCTGAGTCCCTAAATGGCTGCAAAAAGTACTGCCACCATCATTGCCAATACACCAATACTTAGACACTATCAATGAACAACAGATATCTGTGTATGATGTTAAGCCAGTGATATTTAGGGTTTTATCTGTTATAGAGGCTAGTATCATTTGCTCATTGGGATGCTGCCATGTATACTTAGGGTTGAGAAAAATTCAGAAAATGTTTCATAGAAAAGGTGGAACTTGAGCTGGGTTTGCATGATAAGCTGTATGAAAGTGGCTAAATGGAGAGGGGTTGGGTGGGTGGGATACTAGAATAAGGAACCAACACAGGAAACACAACAGAAATTCGTATACAACTAGGGGACAGTGAACCCATTCTGATGAGCAGGTGAAGGTTGAGGAGAGTGGGAAACAAGGATGAAGAGGCAGCATGGGATCAGAGGATTGAGATGCTTGAAATTTTAGGACCTGGTTCAATGGAAACCACTGAAGTTTCTAGAATACAAGGATGTCTGATAAAAGATCTATATTAGGGAAATTAGTGAGACAAGAGTGCAAGATGGACCCAAGAGAACAGGATTAGTCTGACTGACATCCAGTTTTGATATACGTAAGTGCAAGAATCATCTTAAAGCACAAATCCACAGGACTTGACAACAGAGAAACAAACATGAAACCAAAGGTTATTCAATCAGATCTGTATCTAGTCCTAACTCTCAAAATTGTCAGTTCTATTTTTTAAGGCATGTTATTTAATCTCACTGAGAGTTTTTCTTCCTTTGTAGAATGAGGGGATAGAATCAGATGACCCCAAAGGTCTTTTCATCTATAAAACCTTAAGGTTATGAAATCATGAAGAAAAAGATAAAACCACATAAGTGATATATCCAGTAAGAGGAGGCAGAGAAGGGGAAGTATTCCATTGTATGGGCTGAAACAATTAATTTGAGCTGGTCCCCTATAGGTGGATACTTGAATTGTTGCTAAATGTTTGTTTTTTTAAGTAAACTAAGAAAGCACTAATTTCCATCCAGAAAGTAAACCACCAATTCTATTGAGGGCAAATAGGAAAAATAGGAAAATCCAAGTTTTCTGGGACTCCATGATTGGCATTAAATAAAGATACCACTTAACTATAGTATTTATTTCACAAATTCATAAGGATCTTTGGGTAAATATGTAGACGATGCTTGACACAGGTTCAATTATGTTACAGAATGGAGGCCAAGATTGATTAAATCAAAGAAGAAATGGGTTCACAAACATATATCAGACACTATACAGATTTTCAAACCTTCTGATTTATCAAAATAAAATGTTGGGTGACGGAAAGGAAAAAATGGAACTTCGATTATATTTCTGATTATGATGCTTGATCAGAAGAGCAGTTGGTAAAAATAAATTTTAGAGCAACAGGAAAAGAGGGAATTGGTGATAAAATGAGGTAAGCTAACGTTTAGTAAGCTTCTGGTTCTCTAAGGTGTACCTGAATTTTTATAAATGATATTAGATTTAATAAAGGTATTAAAACTGTGGACACTGATGTCAACCTCTATCATTCAAGGGATCTGCAGAAAGAAAATCAGTGTGAGGATGGGAAAGACTACAAATAAAAATAAAGTGAATTAAAGAAATCAGGGAAAAGCTAATGAATAGAACAAAATGTACCTTTTCATTGTGATCGATTTTATAAGAAAGCCAAATGGCCAATTTTGAATTCTCCAGAATCATGGTGTTTTGGGACACACGTTTCCAGCCTCTGAATTAAGCGCTTCAGTGAGACTTTGTGTACTATTTGAATACTTATATTCAAAATGGTTGCAACAGAAAAATAAACACATTGACCTCGATTTTAATATCTATCAAAACAGTAAGCAAGGTAAATGTGACTGGAGGCTCCATTTGAAAAACAAAGGGTGCTCGCTTCAGCAGCACATATACTAAAATTGGAATGATACAGAGAAGATTGCATGGCCCCTGCGCAAGGATGACAGGCAAATTCGTGAAGCGTTCCATATTTTTTTGGAAACAGCCTAAGTGCCCATCAGCAGATGAATGGATTAAAAAACTATGGTACATCTACAAAATGGAATACTACACTGCAATAAAAAAGAAGGAATTCTTACCATTTGCAACAGCATGGATGGATCTGGAGAGCATTATGCTAAGTGAAATAAGCCAGTCAGTGAAAGATAAATACCACATGATCTCACTCATTTATGAATAATAAAGAACATTACAAACTGTTGAATAAAAATAGAGGCAAAGAATCATCGAACAGACTGTCAAACTACAGCGGGAAGGTAGGGGAGGGTTGGCGGCAGGGCGGGGCGGCGGATGGGGCGGGGGGGGGGGGTGGGGGGAGGTAAGAGATCAACCGAAGGACTTGTATGCATGCATATAAGCACAACCAACAGACACCAGACACTGGGGGCGGGGGGGATGAGGGCAAGTGCGGGGGGGGGGGGCGGGGGGGGGAGAGGAGGTGGGGGGGAGGAATGTCAGTGGGGGGGGAAGGATACATATGTACTACTATTTGTAATACCTTGAACAAAAAAATTAAATTAAATTTTTTAAAATAGAAAAAAAAACCAAAGAGAAGGGCAGAAAAACTCAGTAGATAGAAGCAAGGTTGTTGGGGGAAAGAAGTGTTATATTGCAATGGAGAGATGATGTTTCGGGAACTGAAAATAAAGATATCATCATTAGTGGGACACACCTGTCCATAATGAAGTATTTGTCTCAAAATAGATTTTCTTTGAGCCTTAAACCTAAATTCTGCTGTGTCCCTGAGGATATCACAGGATGACCTATTTTCATTTGTTAATCCCAGTCCTAAATGCTCATCTTTTACTTTGCCTGTTAAAGAATAGTTTAAATTAGGATGGATTGCAAAACTAGACATGCATTAATAGATCTTTTACGGCCCTGACCTAGCAGAGCATGAGAAGCATCTGGGGTATGAAATAAATGCAGAGTGGTGCTCAAAAGGGATTTTATTTTAAATTGCAAATGCAACATTGATTTAGTTTCTGTTTTGCAGATTCTTTCAATTCTACAAAGAAAACCGCTTGTAATATTGAACCACTCTTGTCTGCAGTCTGTAAACATAAAGAATCTTAAGTCAATGGTCTTAATCAATTTAGCACATTTCCATCCCTTTTTTTGAGATGTAAATTCAATATCCTGCCACTACAACCTTGCCTGCAGTCTTAACTTGCAATGTTTTAAAAGATAATATTGGAATTTCACCTAGTTAACCTCATTTGAATGCAAGTACTTTAAGAACATGTTTATTTAGGAATTAAATTGTTTTTCTGTTACATGAATTGTCAAGATATATTTATGAAATAGGATTCTGCAAAAGAATCATTAATCTAGAAGAGCCCTGGACATGACATTCTGAAAAAATAATTTACTTGCCATTTAAAACATAAATATAACTTGCCTTCCACGGTTTCGCTGGGCTGGGTTGGTCATGCACGGTGAGGGTGACGCTGAGCGGGAGCCAGCCTGGGGAGTCGTGAGGTAGCTGGGTCTGCTGGTGAGGGCTCAGAGGTCCTGTGGGCATGCGGGCTCACTGCAGGGCACTTCCGCCCGCTGTGCAGTAGCAGTAGCCAGGGTACCACAGACTTCAAATACCTGGAAGCAAAGCAAATGGCTTCCTCCCACTCCTTGGTCTTAGAGTCGGTCTTAGAAAGAATTACTGAGCTACTTGGTGTGGGCACAGGGGAGGTACAGGACCCAAAAGGAATAAGAAAGGGTACTGTTTCATGCATATATTTATCTCACTTTATCCTCACAACTACTTTAATAGTTACTATTATTACCTTTTTTTGCACAAATAAGGAAATTGAGTGTCAGAGAAATTAAGTAATTTGTCTAAAGCCACCGGCTCTGTAATCAAACCCGGACTTCACACCGAGACTGTAACACCCTGCGTCTAACCATCACACTACAGAAATGGATCTCAGCCTGAGTGCCCAGGGAAGCTTCCCAGAGGAATCAGAACTGGAAACGGGCAGTAAAGTTGCAAGGATTGGATGAACAGAGAGAAAAGGCGAGACCTGTCTAGAGGGAATGCCTGTTTCTGGAACAGTGAGGGAATGAGCCTGACGGGGTTAATAGGTCATTCTATTTGGAATAGTAACGTAGGATTTTTGCACTTGAAAGCACATTCATATCCATCTTATAGGTCCTCAGAACAAATCTTTTAATAAAGGAAAAGTTATTATAATCCCTCTTTGCATATATACAGAAATAAAAGCTCAAGAAGATAAGTGACTCCTCCATCACATACCCCTCCCACCCCAGGGCCTTTGTACATAATGCTCCTTCTGCCTGGAAAGTACTTCCTCTCCTGTACCCACCCATCAGCTCAGTTTAACCTTGACTTCCTAAGAGAGCCTTAACTGACTTCTGCCTTCGTCAAATCCTTCCCTAGTGTCTATACTCATTGAACCATGTGCTTCTCCTTTGCAGGATTTATCATATTTATTCTACTTGTTAGTGGAAATATATGCAAAAAGATTAAATCATTGAATAAACAAATTAAAAGGACCAGCTTTGCCTAGGAAAATGCTCATACATTTTCCACATAATTATACTATTTACAAAAGGTACAATTGAAAGATCTGAGGCTATTTTACCTGGGAATGAGAAACTTTAGGAGAGAAGACCTGACAGCTGTCTTCAAATGTCTGAAGAACTATCACGTTGAAGGATTAGACATATTCTGCATAGCTCCAGAGGGCAGAACAAAGACAAACGGGGTGAACGTCTAGGGAAGCAGATTTCATTACGGCATAAGGAAGTGAAATATGTAACAATGAGACCTGTCCAAATTTGAACTGGGCTGGCTTTTAAGGAGGTGAGTGTTCAAAGGCCGAGGAACACCTGTCAGGCTGTTGTAGCAGAAATTCCTGTTCTGGATGGGAAATTTTTAGCTACTTAATATGCTTCTCTAGCTCTGGCAGGGACTTGAAAGCAAAATTGAATTTTATTTGAACTGACCTCAAAAAGAAAGAGCTGCAATGAATAATTGTTCTTACGATGCCCTACTAGCATTGGACCCTTTAAGAAATACATCTGCATCTGTGGGTGGCCACTTCAGTGCCATCACTGAGGTCTTTAAGAGCTAGCATTCCAACAGTAGTTAGGGATGTGCAGCTGCCACTGTGACTAAACAGCAGGGAACACTCCAGTAGACAAGGGATGATTCCAGGGTCAGTCCCCTCCTCCAAGCAGAATCTTCCTGTCCTCCACCCTCGGTCCACATACACACAAACACATTTCTACGCTGGAAGCTACCGCGGATGTGCTGACAGATCTTGTTCCAAACTATTATTGGAAGCTGCCCTTTTCCCAGCTCCTCAGGCAACCCCTTGTGCTGAGCACCACTTTACAGCAATACTTCCCTTCATGCAAACATTCAGATCATGAAAGAGACATTGGGAGAGAAGAAAACTAAAAATAATCTTTTCAATACATTCATTTTGATCTTAAATTCACACACACACACACACACACACACACACACAAACACTCTTAGAAAATTATGTGGAGGCTGAAAACTAGCAATTCTGAGTTAGAAATTGATGTCTAAGGATGCTAATAGATAGATAGGTGAGCTTGCAGATCTGTAATTTTATTTTCAGCAGGCACAGGCCTGGACCAACAAGGGCATCTTTAGAGAAATGTAATCTGAGTATCAAAGAACCAGTTTGCAAATTTTGGAATTCAACCCATTTGTGTTCAATCAAATTCACATATTGTAATGTTAAAATTATAAGTTAGAATTCATCACTTATATTTCAAACCACAGTGTCCATTTTGTTTAAAAGATATCTGGTAGCTGAAACCGGTTTGGCTCAGTGGATAGAGCGTCGGCCTGCGGACTGAAAGGTCCCGGGTTCGATTCCGGTCAAGGGCATGTACCTTGGTTGCGGGCACATCCCCAGTGGAAGGTGTGCAGGAGGCAGCTGATCGATGTTTCTCTCTCATCGATGTTTCTAGCTCTCTATCCCTCTCCCTTCCTCTCTGTAAAATATCAATAAAATATATTTTTAAAAAAATAAAATAAAATAAAAGATATCTGGTAATCTGATCATTAAATATTTATTAAATGCCTACTATGTGCTAAGCACCATGGTAGGCACTGATTATAAGGAGGTAAACAAAATGGATATGATCTCTGATGTTACAGGTTTATAATCTAATTTAGAAAATAAATTATAAACACCAATTTAATACATAACACAAATTGTGACAATATGAAGGGAAAGAGAGATTCCTAAAATCACAGTAGGCTTTTCTGAGGAAGAGACATTTCACTGAGAAATTAAGAATAAGTGAAAATTAACCTTGTGTGCGGCTAGAGAAAGGACATTCCTGGCAAAGGGCATGTCCCAAAGCTCTGTAATAGAAAATCATTTTATTCCTTCAAGAAATGGGAAGAGAGCCGATATGAGCAAAGAGGAAAAGCCTCAAGATGACACTGAGAAGATGGCAAGGGCACAGCTTGCAGAGCCTTGAAGGTTGAAGGTTACTCTAAATACAGTGGAAAGCCCAGCTGGTGTGGCTCAGTGGTTGAGCGTTGACCTATAAACCAGGAGGTCATGGTTCGATTCCTGGTCAGGGCATATGGCCGAGTTGCGGCCAAGTTGCTGGGGCAGGAGGCAGCCAGCCAATGATTCTCTCTCATCAATGATGTTTCTATCTCTCCCTCTCCCTTCCTCTCTGAAATCAATAAAAATATATTTTAAAAAAATAAATTCAATAAGAAGCCCCAAAAGAGGGGAGTGATGTAATTCACATTTTAAAAATGATTATTCAAAAGGTCAGATGTGGAAAATGGATTAGGTGGAGGCAAAAATCATGTCTTTTTCTATATAAACTCCCCATTCACAAAAATGACAACTTCTAATTTATAAACATATTAATGTAGCATTTTAGAGTTATTTTTTTAAGTAATTGTAAAACTTTAACATCCCACACATGTTGTTTGTTTGTTTACTAACCAACTCTCTCCCAAGGAAACATACTATTCCTAAATGAATGAAAACTGAAATCTTTTCTATTCAGGCAGTATAAATTCTAACTTACTAGTACATTGAAAATGAAAACAAATTACTTTTTCCAAGACAGAGGAAGGAATAAAAATAAATGCCTTTTCATGTAATGTTGCATTCAGAACATTATCTCTATTTCACAATCAGGGGAAACTATGCACTTCACTGAGGATGCTGGGACAGAAACAGAGCTAGAATTAGACATTCTCCATGAGTGACTATTTCTATTTTTGTTACCCAGTACTATTTCTTTCTGTGGAGCATGTAGGAGCTGGCAGCCAATCCTCGTCATCATTCTCATCAAAGTTAAGTGTAGACTGCCAGCAAAATCAAATATGTGTAACTGGGTAACACAATAATACTTTGAAAAATACTGTGCCCTGCTACTACTGCTGTGAAAACAGGACCCATGGCATGGTTAGTTCAGTGCGGGAGAGGGAGGAAATTAGTACATCTTAAAGAAGGACTACAGTGGCAAAAGTAATACTTGGCTCCTGGCATTCACAATAGGATTTTACAGCAATCCAGGCTATCTTCCCAATTCCCTCCCCACTCTCTAAGCAGCCCCAAAGGGTCCAATCACACGGGTTTTGCTTGTTGGTTATGTGATTTATTTTCTTTTTTTCTTCTTTTTCCTATAAGCCAAGCTCTCTGACTTCAAAACCAATGGTATAAGTACCATATAGATACTGTTAAAATACACTTTTTTAAATTTCAGAACAGCTTTAGATTTACAGAAAAACCACAAAAACTAGTATAGAGAGTTAGATACTCTGCACCAGGGTTTTCCTATAATGAATGTCTTATTAGTATGGTACATTTGTTAAAATAATGAACTAATAGTGATACACTATTATTACAGTCCATATTCTATTCAGATTTGCTCAGTTGTTATGTGATGTTGATGTGAAAGTTGAAGCTTTATGGAAATAGGATATTACATTAGGAAAATTAAAAGAAAAGCTTGCTTCTTTTAATCCCAGAGGATTGTGGAAATGTGTGTGTGTGTGTGTGTGTGTGTGTGTGTAAAGAAGATAGAGATAGATATAGAGATAGAGATAGAGACAGAGATAGAGAGACCAAGAGAAAAGAAGAATCAGTGAATTTCATTAAATCTGTGCTTCTCAAACTTTAATGTGCCTCAGGTCACCTAGAATGCTTGTTAAAACACAGTTGCTTGGCTCCACCCCAGAGTTTCTGACTCAGTAGGTCTGGGGTAGGACTCAAGAATTTGCATTTCTCACAAGTTCCCAGGTGATGCTGATGCTGCATGAGAACCACTGTTTGCAATAAATGAAAGTAATCCCAAAGGCAGAGGAGTTCCTTGTCCTTGATTTTCATGTAGTGCCCTAGAAAGAGATCATCTCTAAGACTGACCCCTGCTCAAATCTCCCCAATTCATCCCTCATCAATGGGGACCTATAAATCACGTCCCTCTCCCATTTATATTAGGGCATCTTCTAAAGGAGAGAAACAGGTTGGGTCAGGGCATCTCAGAGGGTTACCAGTTTTTCCTAGGAAAACATAGCATTACCTAAGGGACAGTTTAAATTCCCAAACCTAACTATTCTTAAACCATATTGGACACATAGTCAGATTTCTTTCTCTTTCATTTACCTTTCCGTTAACCATGTCAGGCTTCATAAGGCCTTCTGCTTCCCTATTTTCTGTTGGTATGGTGGTGAGGCATCTTCAGCAGTGTGAATGATAGAGACTATACCTTCAAGAATGGCAAAGCCCAAAAACAGAAGGAACGTCAGACCCAGATACTATCAAGCCACCTTATAGATACTGGATTTTACTTGTTTAAGTCATTATATATTGGACTTACTTGATACAACAGTCTAATCAGTATCCCAACCAATACAAATGGAATGAGAGATATGAGTGGTGTGGGAATAATACATAAATTCATTGCAGTGCAGTGCTTTAAATGTGCAAATGCATATTCCCTGTTATACTTTCTATGCTGAATGTCACTGATTCACCCAAGATTTCAACTAGTTCAGTCCTTTAATGTTTCACTCTTCTTATTTCCAGTCTTCCTTCTCTTTTTTGACTGTTCTTTGTCTATTATCATTGCATTTATTCAGGTCTAGCAATCTACGTAATTTTATCTCATGTTTTATTAACATTTCTTCTACAGTGGCTTTAGAGTTGTTACAATTTGCTCAGGCATTTTTTAAACCTTTTAATATATTTGAATATCAGAATAAGTAACTAATATTCAAAAGAGTATACTTGTTTTTCTCATTATCAACCTTTTACTTCCTGGTGACTTAAAAAATATGATATTGATTATGGTTATAATGTGAAAATTATATTCAGCTGAATCTTGGGACAACATACCTAAGAATATAAGCATGTATTTATTTAGATACTAGAGGCCCAGTGCATGAATCCGTGCATGGGTGGGGTCCCTCAGCCTGGCCAGCGATTGAGGCCTATCAGGGGGGCTGGCAGGCTGGGGGAGAGACCCCAGGAGGTGGCTGGCCAGGGGCGGAGGAGCCATGGGAGGTCAGCGGGCAGGGTGGGGCAGGGACCACAGGAGGTTGGCCAGCCAGGGGAGGGTCTGTAGGAGGTTGGCCGGCCTGGGGGGGGAGGGGCCATGGGAGGTTGGCCAGCCCCGATCTGGGTGATCGGGGGGCCAACCAGGAGGAGGGGCCATGGGAGGTTGGCTTTGGGAGTGCACTGACCATCAGGGGCAGTTCATGTGTTGAGCATCTGACCCCTGGTAGTCAATACTAGTCAACCTGTCATTCTGGTCATTCCGGTTGTTTGGTCGTAACGGTCACTTAGGTTTTTATATATATAGATACATATTTATTTTTATTTATTTACATATATATCCCCTAAATTTTTAATTTGTATGTATGTATATAATGGACACAAAGATAACTTCTATTGAATATAAAACCCTATAAAATAGGGTTTTAAAATCCTTTTCATTTAGTAGTTAAATATTTTAATCAGGTCTGTCTCTTCATAAACTCAATACATATTCATATAATGTTAAATATTCTTAATACTTTTTCCAGAATAATGAATTACAAGTAATAAAAATAACCTCTCAGGCATTGACACTCAAACTGTAGGACACTACATCAGTTCCATCCTCAGTGAGTACCAGTTTTGAAATATTTTTGGTTGTTTATAGAAATCACAATCCTTCAGAATATAAATCATTCAAAACAACCAGTAAATATTCTGAATTCCTTTCTGAACTGTCATATCATTAACTTAGTTTAGCCAAGATAAAACAATTTGAAAAATGAATGTACATCACAGTTTATCTCTCTCCTGATCCAACTAATGTAATACTATTTTGTACTTTCTCCATTGAAAGCACCAATAGTCAGGAAGTCCTCTTTCCAAACAAACAAAAAAGTACAGCTTTAAAATTAAAATAAGTACTCATAGATAGCAACATCATTTTTACAAAATTATAAAAATGTCAAATTTGTCAAATTCTATTTAAAACATTTTGGAGTACTTTAAATACATTTTTGAAGAAGGGAATAAGTGAATGTGTTCTATTAAGCTCCAATGCTTCAGGAAACCACAAGACAATCTTTTATGACCCAACCCAGCTACTCATCATAGAGATGAAATGAGATGCCATGACTAGGAGACTGAAACAATGAAACTTTGTGACCAGCTACCAGAATACAGAAAACCCAGAGATATACGCATGGCCTGGGAGCCAGTGTTCAAGACAGAACCAGTAGTCAAGAGTCAGGAGAACCATTGTGAGTTAAGGAGCACACACATACAGTTCAAAACAAGTCTTGAGTCACACAGAAAACAGAGTCCAAAGCAAGACACAAAATCAAGAATTAAAACAAGAATTCCAAATCATGCATATGGAGCACACACTGTCCTGCCCATTGGTCATTTGAGTAGATCTAGTTTCAGCAAGAATAGTGTGTGTTCTCATGTGTGGGATATAAAACTGAAACTCGTGGACCCAGACAACAGTGTGGTGGTTACCAGAGGGAAGGGGTGGGGATAGGCATTGAGGGGCCCTAATATATGGTGATAGAAGAGGGACTTTGGGTGGTGGGCACACAGTACAATAACACAGATTTTGTATCATAGAAATGTACACTTGAAACCTATATGATCCTATTAACCAATGTTACACCGATAAATTGAATTAAATTAATGAATTAAATGTTTAAGGTAAGAATAGCATATGTTACCTGCATGTGAATTAGTCCCAGCCATTCCTTCCACCACAGTGGCCTCCCAGATACTGGGGACTAAGCATGCCATTCATTTTTCCCACTATCCATCAGTTGGGACTTCAGAAGAAAAGTCAGACTGGTTACAGACTAAATAAAGAACTTATATTTTCTTTTCATGTCTGAGTTGCAGTGTGAGTTAAATTTCCACCCTGCTACATTAGCTATTGGCTGGACTTCAAGCAGAATTAAAGGGCAAAGCAAGTCTGAAATTAGGCATGGGAATGTTCAGCTAGCCAGAGCTAGGAGATAAAATTAAATGGAAAAATACACACACACACACAAAACAAACAAGCAAACAAACACCACACACCTTTTTTCTTTTTCACAGCTTTGTTCACATATAATTCACATACTGTACAATTCACCCCGTTGAAGTGTATAATCCAATGGCTTATAAAATATTTAGATTTGTACATTCATCACCACAATCAATTTTAGAACGTTTTTATTACCTCAAAAAGAAACTGTACGCCCCTTAGCTGTCACTCTAGGCCAGTGGTCGGCAAACAGCGGCTCTGTTGAGTTTGCCGACCACTGACATAGACTCTCGATTCCAATAATTACAGGCTGTTGTTGTTCCTTGTGATTAAGCCCCTATCCCAGTGGTCGGCAAACTCATTAGTCAACAGAGCGGCAAACCACAGTTTGCCGACCACTGCTCTAGGCAACCACTAATCTACTTTCTGTCTTTATAGATTTGCCTATCTGAACATTTCATAGAAATGGACTCATACAGTAAGTTTTTTGTAACTAGTTTCATTTAGCATGTTTTCAATGTTCATCCATGTTGTAGCATGTATAGGTACTTCATTCCTTTTATTTATTTATTTTTTAAATATATTTTATTGATTTTTTACAGAGAGGAAGGGAGAGGGATAGAGAGTTAGAAACATCGATGAGAGGAAAACATCGATCAGCTGCCTCCTGCACACCCCGTACTGGGGATGTGCCTGCAACCAAGGTACATGCCCTTGACCAGAATCGAACCTGGGACCCTTCAGTCTGCAGACCAATGCTCTATCCACTGAACCAAACCAGTTAGGGCTACTTCATTCCTTTTAATTGCTAAATAATATTCCCTTTTATGGACAAGGCAGATTTTATTTATTCATTCATCAGCTAATGGACATTTAAATTATTTCCACTCTTCGGCTATTATGAATAATGTTACAATAAATATTCATGTACTAGTATAAGCTCTTGTGTGGACATATGTTTTTACTTCTCTTGAGTATATACTTAGGAGTGAAATTGCTGAATTATATGGTAATTCTATGTTTAACTACTTGAAGAACTGCCAAACTGTTTTCCAAAGTGGTTATACCATTTTCCATTCCCACCAGCATTGTAGGAATGGAATATGAATTCCAATTTCTCCACATTCTTGCCAATAGTTGTTATTATCATTCTTTTTTATTATAACATCCCACCCTCTATTTGAAAATCTCAAACAGATCTTCTAGATCTTTGGATCTGGAAATTGAACCAGTACCCTGGTTAGAGAAGCCTACTTACAAAAGGCAAAATCCTGAGCACAGACATGCCTAATGAACAAGAAGGAAAGAAAAGACCAGAGTTGTTTGGATATGTGTGGGGATATGTGGGGGAGGGGGCTGGAGGAAGGTGAACATATGAAATTGCCAATAGTCAACCATTTTTGACCTACAACAATAGTACATTCAGCCCTAACCAGTTTGTTTCAGTGGGTAGAGTGTCAGCTTGTGGACTGAAGGGTCCCAGGTTCGATTCCAGTCAAGGGCATGTACCTTGGTTGCAGGCACATCCCCTATAGGGGGTGTGCAGGAGGCAGCTGATCGATGTTTCTAACTCTCTATCCATCTCCCTTCCTGTATTAAAAAAATAGTACATTCATACGATTCAATCTAATACAAAATAATTCCCATGGTGTGTAGGATGAATGTTTAGGACTTGTAGGTGAATTAGATAAGTAGTTGGGGTGAGTAGAAAGAGCCTTGCATTGCCTTCTAAGTTTCAACTTTATCCCATTGTTGATAGAGAAGTCAATTCACAAAAGAATTTTTTTTATATATATATATATTTTATTGATTTTTTACAGAGAGGAAGGGAGAGGGATAGAGAGCTAGAAACATCGATGAGAGAGAAACATCGATCAGCTGCCTCCTGCACACCCCCTACTGGGGATGTGCCCGCAACCAAGGTACATGCCCTTGACTGGAATCGAACCTGGGACCTTTCAGTCCGCAGGCTGACGCTCTGTACACTGAGCCAAACCAGTTAGGGCCACAAAAGAATTTTTGACAAATGGCAAATAAATGTATTTTTTAATGTTTAAAACATTTTAGGTTCAAAAGAAAACTATACATTATTTTCAGTACCACAGAGAAAAAATATTTAATGATAATATTCAATATTAATAAGGACTCAGGGAAACTAACTGCTCTTATACATAAACTGGAAAAACTTTTCTGGAAGGCAATCTGAATACCCTATGACCAAGCATTCTTCTAGGAATTAATTCCAACGAAGTAGTCATAAATACTAAAAAAAAAAAAGTTTAGCCACCAGGATATCCTTAAAGTCCAAAAATAACAAGTTGATTAAATAAATAATGAACCATCCTATACAGCTACTCTAAATATTTAGATGAATATGTAACAACATGGAAAGGCTCATGAAATTTTGGTATATGAAAAAAATCCAATATAATAAGAGAGAGAGAAACCAAGATGGCGGCATAGGTAAACACCTAAACTGCTGCCTCGCACAACAATTTCAAAACTACAACTAAAAGACAGAACGGACACCATCCAGAACCACAGGAAAGCTGGCTGAGTGAAAATTCTACAACTAGAAGGAAAGAGGAAAGCTCACAGAGAATTGGAGGTACGGCAAAGGGGCTTTGTGCGCGCAGAGAGGAAGGGCGGCTGAGAGCCTGGCTGACTTTCTCTGGCGGAAGGGGGAAGGAAGCTTCCGACCGCACTGAACCCCAGTTCTGACAGCACTGAACCCCAGTTCCGGGCGAACCCCTGGGGACCCATGCTCTTACAGGGGGAGTCTGGACTCTCGGGCGGAGACTCGGGAGCCGGGGAAGGCGGAGGACTGAAAGTGCCCGCGCGCGCGCGCGCCAGTGCGCACAAAGGCTGCGGAAGTTGCCACAGGCTTTCCCTAGTGGAAGGGAGTCAGAGGATTCTGACTGCACTGAGCCCCAGTTCTGACTGCAGTGAACCCCAGTTCCAGGCGAGCCCCTGGGGACCCACGCTCTTGTGGGGGAGTCTGAACTCTCGGGCGGAGACTCGGGAGCCGGGGAAGGCGGAGGACTGATAGCGCGCGTGCGCGTGCCAGGGTGCACAAAGGCTGCGGAGGTTGCCACAGGCTTTCCCTAGTGAAAGGGAGTCAGAGGCTCCTGACGGCACTGAGCCCCAGTTCTGACTGCAGCGAACCCCAGTTCCAGGCGAGCCCCTGGGGACCCACGCTCTTGTGGGGGGAGTCTGGACTCTCAGGCGGAGACTCGAGCTGGGGAAGGCGGAGGACTGAAAGCGCACATGTGCGCAAGGGCAAGGCTGACAGGAAGCCAAAACTGAGACTCCACCCCATCCAAGCTGAGCACAGAGGCTATTGCAATTTGGCAAGTCTAATCCTATAAGGCTGCCTCCAGCACCGAACTTCTCCCAGCATAGACACAGCTGATCCTTACAGCCAACTGGCCCGGAGGTCAATTCTTCCCAGTGATACCAACAACAATAAAGACTTAATTACAACAAGGCTGTACACACAGTCCACAAAGGGGTGCACCAAGAGTGTCCACCTCAGGTTAACTGGGGAAGCAGACCCCTGGGCCATATTGGAAACCTAGCACAAATATATACCTTACCAACTCAGGGAATCAGTGAAAATGCGGGGTCAAAGAATCAGATCACAAACGAAAGAAATGGAGGAAAACAAACGACTGGATATAGAATTCAAAACCACTGTTATTAGACTTTTTAAGAATATCCTAGAAAAGGCCGATAAATATAACGAGACCCTCGAAGATATGAAAAAGGACCAACTAGAAATTAAACATACACTGACTGAAATAAAAAATATTATACAGAGACCCAACAACAGAATAGAGGAACACAAGAATCAAGTCAAAGAATTGAAATACAAAGAAGCAAAAAACACTCAACCGAAAAAGCAAAAAGCAAAAAAAAAAAATCCAAAAAGTTGAAGATAATGTAAGAAGACTCTGGGACAACTTCAAGCGTACCAACATCAGAATTATGGGGGTGCCAGAAGAAGAGAGAGAGCAAGATAACGAAAACCTATTTGAAGAAATAATGACCGAAAACTTCCCCCACCTGGTGAAAGAAATAGACTTACAAGTCCAGGAGGTGCACAGAACCCCAAACAAAAGGAATCCAAAGAGGACCACACCAAGACACATCATAATTAAAATGCCAAGAGCAAAAGACAAAGAGAGAATATTAAAAGCAGCAAGAGAAAAACAGTTAATTACCTACAAGGGAGCACCCATACGACTGTCAGCTGACTTCTCAACAGAAACTATGCAGGCCAGACGGGAGTGGCAAGAAATTTTCAATGTGATGAATAGCAAGAACCTACAACCAAGATTACTCTACCCAGCAAAGCTATCATTCAGAATTGAAGGGCAGATAAAGAGCTTCACAGATAAGAAAAAGCTGAAGGAGTTCATCACCACCAAACCAGTATTATATGAAATGCTGAAAGGTATTCTTAAAGAAGAGGAAGAAGAAAAAAGTAAAGAGAAAAATTATGAACAACAAATACATATCTATCAACAAGCGAACCTAAAAATCAAGTGAATTAAAAACCTGAGGAACAGTATAATCTGGTGAATATAATAGAATCAGGGACATAGAAAGGGAGTGGACTGATAATTCTCAGGGGGAAAGGGGTATGGGGGGGTTCATGAAGAGAATGGACAAAAATCATACACCTATGGATGAGGACAGTGAGGGGGAGGTAAGGGCAGAAGGTGGGGTGGGAAATGGGTGGAGGGGAACTATGGGGGGAAAAAGGAGAAATAATTGTAATAATCTGAATAAAGATTTATTAAAAAAAAAAAATAAAAAATAATAAGAGAGAAACATGTAAATTGACCGTACCTCCACTATGCTCACCAGCCAATCAGGAGTGAGTATGCAAATTAACCCAACAAATATGGCGGGTTAATTTGCATACACAGGCGTCGAGCGGCCTGGGTCCCAGGAACATCCTTGGGACTCAGGCTGCTCTAGCCTGTAGGCCCGTGAGTAGGCCCTGAGCAGCCAGGGTCCCAGAACGACCCCAGCCACTCTGGGCCTATGGGTGCAGGCACCAAGTGGCTGGGGGCTTGCGCGTGTGCCAGCGCCAAGCAGCAGCCCGGGTCCATGCCCCCAGCCCAGCACCCACAATGCGGGGCTGGCTGCCGGCCTTGGGGGAGTGCCCTCCAGGGCAGCGGGGACACACCCCTAGCCCAGTGGACACAACGCAGGGGGTCCTCTGCGCATGAGCTGCAGAGGAAACACCTTTTTTTTTCTTTTTTTTAAAATATATTTTATTGATTTTTTTTTTTACAGAGAAGAGAGGAGAGGAATAGACAGTCAGAAACATCGATGAGAGAGAAACATCGATCAGCTGCCTCCTGCACACTCCCCACTGGGGATGTGCCCCCAACCAAGGTACATGCCCTTAACAGGAATCAAACCTGGAACCCTTCAGTCCACAGGCCGATGCTCTATCCACTGAGCCAAACAAGTTCAAGTGTAAACGCCTTTTCTGACCGCTCATTGGCTAAGCCGCCAATTGCAGTGTTCTTGGTAACTTGGGTTATAAGAATCCAAGAAGGTGATCTAGGGTTTTTCCACCACACTCCTAGAGGAAAAAACGAAGGTCTGCTGGAGGGGCTAAGAAATGTCATATCCTGCCCTAGCCAGTTTGGCTCAGTGGATAGAGCCTCAGCCTGCCGACCGCAGGGTCTGGGTTCGATTCTGGTCAAGGGCATGTACCTAGGTTACAGGCTCCTCCCTGGCCGGGGCCCAGGTCAAGGCTCATGCAGGAGGCAACCAATCAAAGTGTCCCTCTCACATTGATGTTTCTCTCTGTCTCTCCCTCTCTCTTCCACACTCTCTAAAAATCAATGGAAACATATCCTCAGGTGAGGATAAAAAAAAAAAAAAACACGAAAGAGCCCTAATCGATTTGGCTCAGTGGATAGAGTGTCAGCCTGTGGACTGAAGGGTCCCAGGTTCGATTCTGGTCAAGGGCATGTCCCTTGGTTATGGGCACATCCCCAGTAGGGAGTGTGCAAGAGGCAGCTGAATCGATGTTTCCCTCTGATCGATGTTTCTAACTCTCTATCCCTCTCCTTTCCTCTCTGTAAAAAAATCAATAAAATATATATATTTAAAAAAAATTATAAAAAAACAAAGAAAGAAATGTCATAGTCCTATGAAAGACACATCTTGAAAATGCCTAAAGGAAGTTGTCATTTTTTCATGGTGAAGGGACTGGAGTCCATGTTGATGAAAACAATTGGTGGCTGTGGTGGCTGGCTGTGGCTGCAGCAGCAGGGTGATGGGGCTGGCGCCTTCCCCTGATCAGCCCGGTCGCCTCCCGCAGAGGGAGGCCAGAGCGGGCCTAAGCCATCACTAGGACATCCCCTGAGGGCTCCCAGTCTGTGAGAGGGGGCAGGCTGGGCTGAGGGAACCCCCCTTCAGTGCATGAATTTTGTGCACCGGGCCACTAGTTAGGTTATAAAAGTATGTGTGTAAGTCGGGGCTCTTAAGAACTACATCAGACTTACTAGGTTTGAATTTCAAAGCCGCCATTTATAGTCATGTGACTTAGATCAAGTAACCTAACATCTCTGTAATTCAGTTTTAATATCTATAAAATGGGGGTAATACCATAACATATATCATAGGATTGTTGTAATAATTAAATGAGTTAATACACATAAAGTACTTTGAAATTTGCCTGACACATATCTTAACCAGTAAGCCACTTATCTAAGAGTTATTTACTGTTAGAATTTGTTGTCAGTAAATTAAGTCAACTTTTAAGCTAATTAAAGAAGTAAAGGTGGAAAGACAAAACACTGGGCAAAAACTATACCCAAAACATTCCACAGAGCTGGTCCTGTAAAGTTACCACCGCAGCTGCCAAGCACTGACCCTATGGCTTGTACTCAGATGCTGGACTCTGCACACTGCCATGGTACAGCTGTCTCTGCTGCCACTGGAAACCGGATGCAGCTGCCATCGCCACCATCCCCTGGCCAGAATGGATTCTGCGTCATTCCTGCTGCTTTGAGTCACCAGCTCCTGAATCAAAGTCGAGAGAGGATGCATCTGCCTGGCTGCACCCAGTCCCCAGTTCCCAGATGTCAGGGAGGTTGAGAAAAGAGCATTGAGTGTTTTTATCACATAAAAAAAGGCAGATTCTACTTTACAAGACAGAGGATTCAATACTTAGAGAGCAAAATTATACACAGACAACAATAGAAAGATATAAATGATTCTTTTGTGGCTTAAAAATACAGGTATAACCTAAATAGATAGTTTCATGCAAAGAAAAAAGGACTACAAAGATATACATTAAAGTCTTAATGATTAATTGTGAATTGACCATTATGGTTGATTTGAATTTTTTAGCTCCTCTGTGACTTTCCAAATCTTCCATGGCGTGGGAAAGACCCATTCTCTTTTAAAGCAAGACTGGGCAATGTCAGATCTCTATGTTGAAAAAGAATTGAGTTTTTCTTAGACGTGGCCATGGAATGGGAAGTGAAAGGCTAGGCTCAGGTGGTCATTGTTACCCTAGAGCAGGCGTCCTCAAACTACGGCCCGTGGGCCATATGCGGCCCGCCAAGGACATTTATCCAGCCCGCCGGGTGCCACTGCCTGTCCTGCTTAGCAGCCGACTCGTCCCGGGCCCGCAGTGCGCATTTGTTCATAGTGTTTTTTTTTTAAAACTATAGTCTGGCCCTCCAACGGTCTGAGGGACAGTGAACTGGCCCCCTGTTTAAAAAGTTTGAGGACCCCTGCGAGCAAGCCCTTGCTACTCAAAGTGTGGTTAACAGACAGCAGCATCAGCTTGACTCAGAGGCATTTAGAAATGCAAAATTTCAGACCCCAGCTCCAATCTACTGAAAGCAAAGATGATCCATCAAGAGATATTCTAGAAGTATAAGCAGCAAGGCTTGACAATTAACAATATGAAAAAGAGTCATGAATTTTGGAAGCATTTCCAAACTTGAAAGAAAGCAGGGTCATGAACAATAATGAATTACTAAAGCAGGATCCAGTTTTAGTGGAAAAAGATAAATTTGGTTTTAAACATATAAGATTTGAGAACTGGAAAAATGGACAGATGGATATGCTCAGCCTGGGAAATGTAAAAATGGTAGCCAATAAGAAATGTCAAGATTTGGTTTACAAATTTAACAGTAAGCTAAGGAACGGAGATAATAGAAGCCACAAGAATACGCAGAACAAGAGAAGAGATCCAAACAAGATTTTTTAATTAGACCTATCTGCTGGAAACAGGAGAGAAAGAGAAATCAGACAATAGGTGGCCACTACTAAGATCATCAGGAGACTATAGTGTCAACGAAAGCAAAGAACAGATGTTTCATTATTATTCAATTCTTTCCTCCTTTCATGCCAAACTAGGAGTGGTTTACACGATTATACTTGCACTAAACGGGATAGTGATGAATTAATGGAGATCTTAATTCTTAAGACATAGAATGACTAAAATATTTGGAGCGGGGTGGAAGAGGAGAACGCTGTAACTTGGATGTTATAGCAACAACATCCAAGGTCTCATCATCAGAAGGTATTCAAAGTGTTGTGGCTTTTTAAAAAGTGGTGATTAAAACTTTGCAATTTTCACAGTGTTGCAAATCAAATAAGACCATGACTTATCTTTGTTTTATTCATTCATTCATCATTCATTCATTCATTCAACAAACATTTGCTGAGCACTTCTATGATCCAGCCACTCTTCTGGATGTTGACAAAACAGTTACAAAACAGACAAAGCCCTTTGCCCTCCTGGGGCTCACATTCTGGAGAGGGAGACAGATAATAAACAGAAGAAATAAGTCAACATTTTATGTTAGATGTTGATAATTATTATGGAAGGAAGGGATAAAGGGGTGGTTGTAATCTTACGGTAAAAGAGGTGATAGGGAAGATACCACGGGAAAGATGAATAGAACTAAGGGAGGTGAGGAAGCCACTCATGCAGATGTTTGAAGGAAGCACATCCCAGGATAAGGCCGAAGTGGACATGGTGTGGTCAAGGAGGCCAATGTGGCTGGACTGAGGGAGTGAAGGGGTGAGCAGGAAAATAGGACTAAGGAGTAAAGACCATCAGAAGTTTTTAAGCATGTAAGTGACATTATCTGTCTTGGATTTTAACAGAATCATTCTGGCTGCTCTTTCAAGAACAAATGGTAATAGGAAAACCAGATAAGTGGCTATTGTAAATATCTAGGCAAAAATAATGGTGACTTGGGCCAGGTACCTTTGACAGCTTTATCTCTTTTCAGATAGCTACCATTTTTGTTTTTCTTCTAGTATAGCATACTAAAGTGGGATGGGATAAGGGGGAGGGAGATTGTGTGTATACCAGGGAAAGGAATGCAGAACTCTCAACTCTGCTAGTTAAATAATTCTATGTATTTTCACATTTATCTTCAGCCACACAGAAAAAAAAGTAAGCAATGTAATCTAAAATTTTAGACTTAATTTAAACATGCTTAAATAATTAAATCTTCTTAGTTATTACAGCTTCAAGAAACTGTTTTTTAACAAACTAAAAATCAGTATCATCACCATGTCAATAAATTTGTAGTTGGGCCAAGTAACAATAAAAGAAACGTGTCATTTATTTTAAAGACATAAACAATATTTTCAAAAAGGAGAGTCACTAAATAATGACTGATTCTGAAAGGTACTATTTTAAACCGTCCACTCCTTCAATGCTAAAATTAAAACAAAAGTGAAAGTGTAATCTAGAGAGTACACACAGAGATCTGAGTCACATCAGGACATGTAACTTGCTTTTTCTATGGATCCGACACCAAAGGCTCCGTTTATTTGCTAAAGATTAAAAGAATAAACTGATTATTTATTATTCCAAAATACAGAGGCAGGATTCCAAGATGGTGGCAGATTAAGTGGAAGCTACACTGGCATTCTCCCAGGATCAAACTGGAATTACAACTAAAATATAGAAAAATCATCTGAATAACCAACTGAAGACTAGCTGGAGAGAACCCTTATCACCAAAAACATAAAGAGGAGGCAACATCCAGACTGGTAGGAAGTGTGAAGGCACGAGAGAGCTGGCTGGGCTCCCACAAATACTCAAAAAATGTATATGGAACCAAAAAAGATTGTGAATAGCCGAAGCAATCTTGAGAAAGAACAAAGTAGGAGGGATTACAATACCTGATACCAAATAATACTACAAAGCCATGTAATCAAAACAGCCTGGTACTGGCACAAGAACAGGCATATGGATCAGTGGAACAGAACAGAGAACCCAGAAATTGACCCAAAACATTACTCTCAATTAATATTTGACAAAGGAGGAGTAAAGACAGTCTCTTCAATAAATAGTGTTGGGAAAATTGGACAAGTACGTGAAAAAAAGTGAAACTACTAGACCACCAACTTACTCCATACACAAGAATAAACTCAAGCAGACACCAGGGGGGTGAGGGCATGAACGGGTTTGGGTGGGGGGGAGGGGCAATGGGGCGATAAAGTCACGTATGTAATACCTTAATCAATAAAGAAAAAAAAGAATAAACTCAAAATGAATAAAAGGCTTAAATTTAAGTCAGAAAACCATAAAAGTCCTAGAAGAAACCATAAGCAGAAAAATCTCAGACATCTCTCATAGCAATATGTTTGCTGATACATTTCCTAGGGCAAGAGAAACAAAGGAAAAAATAAACAAATGGGACTACATCAAAATAAAAAGCTTCTGCACAGCAAAAGACACCATCAACAAAATGAAAAGGGATCCCATGGTATAGGAGAACGTATTTGCCAATGATACATCTGATAAGGGGTAAATTTCCAAAATATGCAAAGAATTCATATAACTTAACAAAAGGAAGACAAACAAGCCAATTAAGAAATGGGCAAAGGAACTAAATAGACACTTCTCCAAATAGAACATACAAATGGCCAAGAGACACATGAAAAAATGCTCAAAGTCACTGATCATCAGAGTGATGCAATTTAAAATGACCATGAGGTATTACCTCACACCTGATAGAATGGCTACCATCAATAAATGACAAGTGCTGGCAAGGTTGTGGGGAAAAGGGAACCCTAGTACACCGCTGGTGGGAATACAGTCTGGTGCAACCACTATGGAAAACAGTATGGAGTTTCCTCAAAAAATTAAAAATGGAACTCATATTTGACCCAGTGATCCCACTTCTATGAATATATCCTAATAATTCCAAAACACCAATCAGAAAGATTGTATCCACCCTATGTTCATAGCAGCACAATTTACAATAGCTAAGATCTGGAAACAGCCCAAGTGCCCATCAGTAGATGAGTGGATAAAGAAGCTGTGGTACATTTATACCATGGAATACTATGCAGCTGTAAGAAAAGAAGGATCTCTTACCCTTTGAGACAGCATGGAGGGACCTGGAGAGTATTATGCTAAGCAAAATAAGCCAGTCAGAGAAAGACAAGTATCACATGATCTCACTTACATGTGGGATCTAATGAACAAAATAAACAGATGAACAAAATGTATCCAGAGACATGGAAGCATGGAACAGACTGATGAATCTCAAAGGGAAGGGGAAAGGGGTGGTCGTGAAGAGATTAAACAAAGCACTTACGTGCATTTATGCATAACCCATGGACACAGACAATAGTGTGGTGAAGGCCTGAGAGAAAGGGCAGGAGCGAGGGAGGGAGGAGGGGTCCATGGGGGGAAAAAGGAGATATCTGTAATACTTTCAACAATAAAGATAAATTAAAAATAAATAGAAAAGTAAAATACAGAGGCAACTATCACATTGAACATTGATTCAGAAAGAAGAGTTGACAGCACTATTAATATTACCCTAGATCAGCGATTTTCAAAGTGTGTGCTGCAAGAATTTTTAAAACAAGCAATACCTGACTGTTCAGTCAGGGGTACTGACCTCTCTTCCCTTAGATTGTTAAATAAAAGAATGACAACAGCAACACAGCAATAGCCATCAAATGTGAATGAATACAAATTATACCTATTTTTTTTATCAGATTGGCAAAAATACATATATGTGTTGGTGTGCCACAGAATTTTAGTAATTTAATTTATGGGTGCCATGAGATGAAAAGGTTGAAAACTGTAGAGAGGTTTATTGTTTATAAAGCACTTTCACTACCATTATCTCATTTAAGCCTCAGAATAAACCTATTAATATCACTGTTATTAATTTACAGATGAAGAAACCCAGACTCAGAGAGGTTAAGGGACTTATCCAATGCCAGTCAACTAATTAGCAAGTACCAGAGCTGGGAACAGAATCCTCACTTCCCTGTCCACTGTTCTCTATACTATACCAACCCGTGTTCTTTTCTAGATATAGAATTAGGGGGAATTTTTTTCCCCCTGTGCAGGAATAACCAGGTCAACAAGACCAAAGATGGAAAGCAGTACCTATGGAAAAGTGCTACTTGGGAATAATAAATAGTATTACGGTAAATTCTGTTGACCCCATTTAATGTTAGGAAAACCGAGGAGCAGAGGTTTGTTAGTCAAACACTGGCTCTTCAATTATTCAGAGCTGGCTTGCCTTGCAGGCAAACCTTGGGTCTTTTTCACTGATCCCCTGTTAAGGCTGCTTGATCTCCTGGCCTGCTCTTTAGCACCTCCACCAGAGGGCGGGCAGGGCAGAAGAGAGCGTTGGAACCTGTTTGATCAAAAAGTTGGAAGAACAAAACTTAACTCATGATCTTAATTTAGGCTTTTGGAGTCTTTCTAGATTTCAGTTACTAATGAAAACTTTGCTACCATTCTCCTATGTAGACCTAGAATAAACCATGCAGCAAAATAATTTTCAGAACTAGAGAATAACATTTCATTATACTTCTTTATATTTCCACTCTGATTTTTCTAAATGATAAATATAAAATGTCAAATCTTAAATATGTACACTTAAGAACTGTGTGGAGCCCTAGCTGGTTTGGCTCAGTGGATAGAGCGTCGGCCTGCAGACTAAAGGGTCCCGGGTTTGAAACCAGTCAAGGGCACATGCCCAAGTTGCAGGCTGGATCCCCAGTGGGGGGCATGCAGGAGGCAGCCAATCAATGATTCTCTTTCATCATTGATGTTTCTATCTCACTCCCTCTCCCTTCCTCTCTGAAATCAATAAAAATGTATTTTTTTAAAAAAGAAAGAAAAATAACTGTGGGGAAATACATAGGCAATGAACAAGAACAGAAAATTCACCAGAGGAATAGCAATGAACATGGGGAAATGTTCCATTTCACAGGCAATTAAAGAAATAAACATTTATAACAAAAAAAATATTTCATCTGTCAAATTAATGAATATTACAAATGAGAATTATTGGTAAGGGTGTAGTAAAAAAAGGCATTTTAATATATTTTTAGTAGAAATGTACATTGGAACCATATTTGTAAAGAGAAATCTAACCCCATAGAGAGATTAATCCTGACAGAAGAAAATCAGAGTAATTTCCTACTACCCAAGTTGGAACTAAAACCAGGTTCTTTTTCCTCAAATCAAGTGAGCCCTTACATGAAGAATACAGACTCATGATATGATATCTATATATATAAAAAACCCTATGTGACCGGAATGACGAGAACAAGTGGTTGCTGTGACACACACTGCAGGGAGCAGGGCTGGCCAGGCAACCTCCTGAGGCCCCTCCCCCCCGCCGTCCCATCCCCAATCAGCCCTGATCGGGATGGGGCCGGTTGGACCCCACCTGTGCACGAATTCATGCACCAGACCTCTAGTATGATAGAAAAAGCAAGCTTTATGCCACTTCTGGCCAGCTGTAGTCTCAGAGGGCTGGAAAAGGGAGGGCTCTTACCCCAGGAGAGAGTGAAGGCTATAACTTCACCACTCCAGGAGAGATGCAAGAGCACACTAACAGTGGAGAGGACTGGAAGCATCTGGATGCCTATGAGTCTCCCAGGATCACAGGGTCTGCTTTGCACCCACAAGAGAGGAAAGTGGTGCTCTCTGCAGGTTCCAGCAAGTGTAGCACATGCCACTGACCAGCAGCCTATTATTTCAGGTTGTCCCAGAGAAAGTCATGGGTCTTGTCAACAATGGCTAGGCATGCATGGACTGGATCACCCATGCAACCTGAAATTACAATGCTATAACCCACTCATAGTCTTACTGGTCAACTACAACATTTGCCCCTAAATTCAAACCACTGCACAGAAACAGAGTTGCTTAATCTTGCTTGTAACTTAACGCCTACTAGCTTCAGCTAATTTAAGAGATAGTCTGATGGCAAAAAGGAGAAAGTCTCATTACAATAGGAAATTGCTTGGAAGGCCCAGGCCCCACAAAAACAGATTTTTCCAGAGTTCTCCTAACTGTCATAATTTAAATAGGGAGAAACTAGGAACAACCCAAATGTCCAATCAAGAGTGTAGTATGGCCCAGCCAGCATGGTTCAGTGGTTGAGCATCGACCTATGAACCACGAGGTCATGGTTTGATTCCCTGTCAGGGTTGCAGGCTCAGTCCCCAGTGAGGGATGTGAAGGAGGCAGCCGATCAATGACTCTCTCTCATCATTGATGTTTCTATCTCTCTCTCCCTCTCCCTTTCTCTCTGAAATCAATAAAAATATTTGTCAAATAATATGCCCCCATGGACTATTTAACAAAAATGGATAATGCTTTCATACTTAAAAAAAAAAAAAAAATGGATAATGCTTATCCTGGAATAAGAGGTTAAGATACAGAATACAGAGGTTCCAGTTCTGGAGAAGCTGACTTGATCCTGTCTTTCCGCTGAATGCAGATATAAAATGGACAGAAAACATGACTATAAAATGAACTCGCATCTGGAAGACTAGAAAAGGAGATGGAATCTGAAGTCCTGCTGAGCCAGAGGGAGTTTCCCATTTTCTCTTCCCTCTAGTATCTCCTAGCCTGCACTCAGGACAGCCTGGAACCAGAAGTGGGAACCGGGCCTGACAGAGAGAGCTCCAGAGGGAGGCTCGAGTTACGCCCAAGGAGCAAGAAAGAGGATCTGCAGCCACCACAGTGCAGAAGCAAGAGGCCACAGTGCCTAAAATGCCGAGGAAGGAAATATTTATTGAGAAGATAAACCAATTTGGGGTTTTGGAGAGAGAATCTTGGTATCAGAATTGGAATAGTGGACATGATATTGGCCAACTGCACATAAGAGATGCTGATACCATTGTAATAATCTGGTTATTACTTAACAGGAAAGAAGTAAAGGGAAAACTAGCTAATATAGGCATGCCATTTATACAGCTTTGCTAATTTAACACTCTCCAAGTCTGTTCCCTGCTGATTGATGGGGGAAGGAACTGAACAAAGGCACTTTAGATGCATGCCCAGCAAGGTCTGAGTGATGCAGGAAGGTGCCTACCTGTCTATCAGTCACACCTGGAAGTGAGTCAGTGGCCAGAATAGGCCTGGTCACTGCAAGGGTGGGAAACCTGAATATTTAAACTTCTGAACAAAAAAGCACATTCTCTTGGCTCTTGGCCTTTGGCCCTCTGGCCCTCTTGGGACTCCTGATGCAGGGGGCACACTCCCCTGCATGGGAACCACACAAAGGACTAATGGACTTTAATAAGCCTGAATGCTGAACTAGACCCCACTGCAACTTGGGACGGAATCTTTGGACACAGGCCTTGCTTATGGCTCTGCTGGACCTCCAGCTGCACCTCTTTCCAGACTGGGTTAAAGGGCAGCGGGCTTTGCAACCCGAGGAATGCAACTCTACACAAATAAAGGCTTTTACCACATCTCATTCTCCCATGGCAGCTTCTGAAAATGCTTATTTCAGGGGTACTTCAAGAACCCCACTCCCATTCATGTCTGGGAAATCTAGCCTACTAATTTCTCCAGCAACAATACCATGTGGATCTATCTCAGGTAGCTGGAAATGTAAATCCAGAACACAGAGGAGAGATCTGGGCTAGAATTATGAGTTTGTGAATCATTTGCATTTAGAAGTCACTTAAAGCTAAATACTCTAGATGTTTTCTCCTTATTACTGAGTAGCAGCTAATTACTGAGATTTTCTTGTCGCATTCTTTAGTATCTGCTCCACTGAAGAAGTAAAAGATAATAAGACCCATTATTACAATTCTAAAGATGGAATCTATCTTACCACTTACCAAGTAAATAGGATTTATTTGGTTCTAGGCCTGGATCCTAAACCAGTGGTCTTTAGACTCTGCTTGCATGCTCCCTACAATAATTTTGAAAAACTATATATTACCTCACACATTTTTATTTGCATCTAAACTTTTTCATCATACATTTAAATAGTGGCAAAAGATATGATTTCTGGTGTATTATAACTATTTACATGTTTAAGTTATACTATTATATCATTCAAATACAACCCAAGGAATTTAAATACCATAGAGATTTGATTCCCACCATCATCCATTTAAAAAAATATATGGACAAACTCTTTTTTAATTGGCAGAAATTTCACATCACTTTTTTTCTCCTTGAACTCATATTTCAATTCCATTTTCCCTCAAGATTTTATCCTAATATGCCATGTTTTTG
Source organism: Plecotus auritus (assembly GCF_963455305.1). Classification (NCBI taxonomy): domain Eukaryota; kingdom Metazoa; phylum Chordata; class Mammalia; order Chiroptera; family Vespertilionidae; genus Plecotus; species Plecotus auritus. The sequence goes on from NC_137775.1 coordinate 152,258,845, forward strand.
ATGCTCAAAAATCTTTGATCACTCTATCATAATTCTTTGCAATAAAAATATGTATACAAATTGAAATATTTCTTCTGTATTTTAGTTACCACCAGTTGTTAAATAGACAAAATTGATCAAACAACATAACTGATACATTTAAATAAATCTTAGATATATAAAGTTAAAATTTTATTATAAATGTATCTTTTAATGACATAATGGGGCCTTTTTTTTCAATTACTTTATGTGTCTATGGGTTAATATTATTTATTGCCAGAATTAGACATACTTTTTTTTTTAATGTAAGCTCTGAAAAAAATGTGTTCACATAAATGAGAAGATGGGGCTAAAAAGAATTTTATTACAGCAATAGCCTGCAATTTTTAAACCTCTTAACTAAAATCACATACTAATATATCATAAAAATTATTTTTAGTAAGTCACCAAGTGACCAGTCAATTAATTCCTTCTTTAATTTTGTTGAGAGTATTGAAAACCTTCTGATTTTCAAAAGGATTATTATAATCATGCCCCCCTCTCACTGTCTACACCATTAATTTAAATTATCTTCTCCTCTAGCTCCTCAGAAGTTCTTCCACCCAGTGCAATGTGCTGCTGTAACATCTGAGAGGGAGGGCAGCCTTTCTTTCATGAAGGGGGGGTGAGGGATTATGTAAGGGAAGGTGAGAAAGGAGGAAGCAGGACAGAGCAAGGGTATTCTCAGATCTGTGTGCAGGAGAATGAGGAAGTTGAATATCCAGAAGCTAGATCTATCCAGTAAATCTATCTTTGGGCCCTCTTGCCCCTTAGAAATCGTTGTGCATCCTTAGTTGATTTAAACTAACTAGCCTTTTTTTTTTTTTTCTTTTTTTCATCATACCCCATTGGGGAGGAGCATTGGAAAGATAATATAAACCTGAGAATATTTTTTTGAGGGTTAAGAAAAATTCTTTAGGGAAGAGGGAAGGGGAAGAAGGAGTGTTAGGTATCCATGGCTTGGCTAAATAAGGGACTACTCCTACCTTCCATCCTCAGAAAGTGGTAGAACCGTGAGGTAAGGTCTCTCCTTCTTGGAATTGCATTCCATTCATTCCTTCAGTCAACAAACATTTTTAGGCACTTTCTACGTCAGCCTCTGTGCCAGAGCCCAGGGATACAAAGACCTTTATACTCCTTGTCTTTGAGGAACTTACACCAGCTAATCAGGACTTAGGTTCTTCACTGAGGTCCTCTAGCCCAGCCACCCACCCTCCCTACTTCTTACCAGATACTTCTCCATGTCCTGGGATTTCTCTTCACATCCTTGTTCCCTATTCAACCAACAACACAAGCTATGCTCATCTCATTTCCTCCAGACATTATTCCATGCTTTCTAATGCAGAGTAGCGCATGCCATAGTAGGTGCTGCTAAGCAATTAAAATGAGTGACAGGGCCCTAGCCCATTTGGCTCAGTGGATAGAGTGTCAGCCTGTGGACTGAAGGGTCCTGGGTTTGATTCTGGTCAAGGGCACATGCCAGGGTTGTGGGCTCAATCCCAAGTAGGGGCCATGCAGGAGGCAGCCAATCAATGATTCTTTCTCTCTCCCTTTCCTCTCTGAAATAAAAACATATATATTTTTAAAAAATCACTTGAGCTATAGCTGGTTAGATAATGAGAGTAAGGACCAAACACCCTTTCTCTCCACTCCTCCAACACTTAGGAACTACATCAGTCCCTAGACTTCAAGAAGGAAAGAGAAGTTAATTTAGTTTCCATCCCCTTTTATTCTAGCCTTTCTACTGGGACTTATATAGAAACTAGTGGCCCAGTGCACGAATTCGTGCACATTGAAAGGAAATTAATTAGAAAAAATATTTTAATATCACTATTCGCCCTTTCTCTATAATAGAAGTGTCAACCAAATTCACAATGGACAATGACAAATCAAAGCATATGCGTGCAATTGGCACCAGCGAGAGCTTTATATGTATTGTGTATGGGCAAGTCAACTTAGCCTTTCATATATATATATATATATATATATATATATATATATATATATATATAAAATAAACTTGCTTAATTAGACCAGTGAAGCACCTCAACTTCTTTTTCAGGTAATTGTCAGCAACACAGCAGTAAATATCAACGTGAAGCCCATTATTATTGTAGATCATGCAGGGAGAACAAAGGGTAAAATATTTAACTGCAGCAGTGTTTGACTCTAGTCTGTGCAGTGAGAAAACCTGAAGTCATTTTCAAGGTCCACCATTTCTCACTTCTTTTCATTCGGGTCAAGTTTCTAAACTTTCTAAATCTCCATTTTCCAGCTAATGAAAAGAAAATAGGATTCCATTGAGTCTCCTGTCTACCTACTCCAGGACTTCTGTGAGGATCAAATGAGATGAGGCACGGGAAAACGCTTCACACACATTTGGTTAAAGTGTGAAATGTTTCCACCTGGCTATAAAGGAAGTCGTGTTCCTGGGCTGAAGAAACTGCAAGGAGGCTAATTGTCCTTAGGGAGAGGAAGCCGGGCTTCCTGACATCATTACCCGGTGCCCATGGCCACTGTTTCCGGGCTGGGCCAGGCTATGGGCCGCATTTTGCACCATGGGGTCTCAGCAGCGTGGCTGCAATTTGGTGGGGTGTCGCTCTGGGGTGGTGGCAGGGCCTGTGACCCACTTGGGGTAAGCTGAGTGTTGCTTTGTGGGTGCCAGGTACATGGTGCCATTTCTCTGTAAATGGCCAGTGCACGTCACGGCAGCTCCTGCGTTGAGCATCTGCCCCCTGGTGGTCAGTGCACATCATAGTGACTGGTCAGACGGACACTTAGCATATTAGCCTTTTATATGTATAGATAGATTAAGTTCCCAGAATGACAGGCATATAGAAAAATAAGGAAATATTTTCTGGGTGCCCAAGTTTATGGAGATTCATCCTTGCTTTGCCTGTTGTTTCTCTCTATGAAAGTATACTGTTTTGGAACTTGCATTTTTCACAGAATTACATTGCAAATATATAAGTAAAATTTCTAATGACTTTACAGAAGTGTTTGAAGAGGTATAAACCATAGTTATCTCTTCTGTTTTAACTGGGAATGGAAAGGTTATAGAGATTTAAGATGCCAGTGATAACCGCAACTTGCGAGAAGGGAAATTGTGAATTTATGAAATTATGGGGGAAAGATTGCCTTTCCTTTCAAGTAAAATAAAAGAGTTTTAGGAAAGGTGGATGTTGTTTTAATGTGGTTCTTTTAATTTTTTTTATTTTTTAATATACTTTTATTGATTTCAGAGAGGAAGGGAGAGGGAGAGAGAGATAGAAGCATCAGTGATGAGAGAGAATCATCAATTGGTTGCCTCCTGCACGCTGCACACTAAGGATTGAGCCCACAACCCGGGAACGTGCCCTGACCGGGAATCCAACCGTGACCTCCTGATTCATAGGTCGACACTCAACCACTGAGCCATGCCAGCCGGGCTAATGTGGTTCTTTTTAGTCAAGTATAAATCATGTTTACTATGAGTTTTTTGTACTCTTTTGAGCCTTCCAGTCATAGGTTGTAGCAGCCACAATAGCATTAAAAACAATCTGAACCAATAACTGTCATAATTAGTTCCATTTTAAAGTTGTTCCACATTGAACTTTTCTTTCCTGGACTACTTATGCATTGGTTACTTGTCATACATTTACAGAATGTCCACTCTGTGCCAGGCATCATGCTAGATGCTGAAGAAAACGGGTGAACAAGACAGTCCATTTCTTCTAGGAAATCTCAGGACAGAGAAACATGGACACGTGCAATGATGAAGTGCAACTTAGAGTGAAATATGCAGTGAGATATGCATGGGAACATACTAGCATAACTGGAATAGTGATTAAAGATGAAGAAAGGAGAGGGTGGCTGAATCTTAAAGGATGAGTAAGAGTTTCCTAGATAAAGAAGTGAAAAAAGACATTCCAAGTAAGAGGAATAGAATGTGCAGAGAAGTGTGGTGAGGAAGCAACATGAATTCGGGGAACTAAAATTTAGTTCAGCATGATCAAGAAGTTAAGTTGGAGAGAGGAAGAGAGTGCTGACAGGCAAGACTGAACACAAGGGCAAATGTCAGACCATAAAGAATCTCGTATGTCATGCTAAAGGTTTGAATTTTATTCTTGAGGCGATTGGAATACATTGAAGGCTTTTAAATAGAAGAGGGCCATACTCAGGGTTGTCTTTTAGAAGGTCATTTGTTGGCAGAACAGAGAATCAATGTTGGAAACAGGGCAAGCAGCTGGGAGCTGGTGCAGTCATCTAGGTAAGAAATTGTAATGGTGTCAGCCTAGGGAGTGACACTGAAGACAAAGAAAAGAGGATGCAACTAAAGATATTTAAGACAGAGAGTCAGTAAGGCCTGATAACTTCCTGGATGTGAGAAAGGAAGGACTTCCTGATCATGATCATTATAAATGTTTGTGAAAATGTTTGATTAGTATAAAATTCTAATGGAAACAAATAATACTCATTTTATTTTTGAGTCCTAAGTTTTTATATTGAAATCGTTTCACTCTCTTGAATGAAAAAGATTCTTTTCTTAAAGGAATTTTTTTTTTTTTGCTCTTTTAAGGTTTCTTCTCATTCTCAAATGCCACTCTTTTTTTCTTTTTTTCTTTTTTTTTTTAAGATTCTGATGGTCTTGTCTGTCTCATCAGTTCATCTTTTTCCGAATCAAAAAACCACAGTTGCTGAGAAGGTGACCAAAAAACTGGGGATGTGGTTCTTTAGAATTGTGGCAATTTCACAACTCTGTCACCACAATCTACTACACCTGTTTATACACCCACCTCCTGTCATTATTAATAGTCCTTTGCTTTCTCAATTTTCCATTCAAACCTAACTTTTAAAAAATAGGCTGACCACCAAGTTGGGTGAGTCATTTTTAAAGCCATTCTTATGGTTAGTGGAGTTTCAGTTCTCAAATTTGTTTCAAATAATGAGAGTTATCCTAAATGTCCAAAAAAGTGGTTGAGTAATTCTGCCAAACTTCTTAAATATATTAGAAGAAGGCAAGGGAATTGCAATATGTAATGCAATATGAATTTAAATTTAGTCACGTGCTACAATAGGTGTGATTTGAAGGAAAGTGTATGCATTAATGTCAAGTTGCAACACTTGAATCAAATAGGAAAGGAAAGGCTCAACAGACTTTATAAATATAAGTTGTAAAATGTAATATTGCACTAGAGACTTTGCAAGCTTTTTTAATAAGCTCATTAACCTATGAAACATATGAGCGTGCTTTTAACTTGAACCATTTTTTCCTTTATATGCCCTGGAATTTAATGTTAAATTTCTGTTTTTATAATAAAATATTTAGAACTCTATTACCAGTGGTGCTTAATGGTACAATTAAGAAATGGGAATTAGTTTGGGAAATTCTGACTCCATTATCCTTAAGTGACTTAATGTCCAAGACAGAAATTTGGGCTTGGGTTTATACAGTAGACAAGTTCTTGTAATTTGAATTTATAGATGAAACCAAGGAGATTATCTTGCTTAGACCTCTATATTAAGAACTGAGAATCAGAGGATTATGTGATATAACCAACAAAACAAAAGTGGTTGGTAATGGCCCTAGAATCTAGACCGGAGCTCTTCCCAAACATCCCTGCCTGGCTTTTCCATGATCTTATCAGCAACTTTGTTAAACCAGAGAAGTTTCAACTAGAGGAGGACATCTTTTTCATAAAGTTAATAACCAGCGTCTAAATTATACTATATTTCATATAAATTCTGATTTTCATATCTATATTCAGTATGCTTAAAGAAAAATACATTCAGATAATTACATTTGTCAAATTTGAACCAGAAGGGGCCGGAGTTTGTGTGTACACATAACCTGAATTAATCAAAAGAGTGAAATGTTTTTGCCCCTGCCGATTTGGCTCAGTGGATAGGGTGTCTGTCTGTGGACTGAAGGGTCCCAGGCTCGATTCTGGTCAAGGGCACATGCCTGGGTTGTGGGCTCGATCCCCAGTAGGGGGCATGCAAGAGGCAGCTGATCAATAATTCTCTCTCATCATTTGATGTTTCTGTCTCTCTTTCCCTCTCCCTTCCTCTCTGAAATCAATAAAAATATATTTTTTTAAAAAGAGTCGCTTTACATTAAAAAAAAAAAGAGCGAAATTTTTTAATTTGGAATTTTTTCTTTGGTATAAACACAGCAATGAGACTAGCTGGCCATAACTTGCTTAGAGATTAGAGATTCTGTTTTAATAAGTGGATATGGGTGATAAGTAATCAGTACTAGTATGTATCACTTGCTCCATCTCACTCTACATCAATGAGGTCTAAAGCAAAGCCAGCTTTTATCTAATTTGTTATTTTCAGAAGTTCTAACTATGGTGTAACTGTAGTTGTAAAATATCTGCAGCAAAAAGAAAGTGGAGGCTTGGCAGGAAACTGCATCAGAGACCCTTAGTGGAGCCTCAAACAGGAACTTTCTCTGTCTCTAGTTCTTTATCTCCTCATATCGTCCATTATGAAATGTGAAAAGACATGGGAGATACTTATGCTGAGGATATGACACACAAGAGTCCTTCAATTTATTGGAAATCTTGATCTTCATATGCAATATTCAATTATAGTTATTTGATTCCTGGCCATTAAATTCTTTTATAAAAAATTGTGTTGAAAGTGCTCACAACTGAGGAACACTTGGCTGCTCACTAGCATTCATTTTCGTAAGGGCTGGGTGGGGCCCTGTGTCAAAGGAAGTTCAAAGCAATAAAACAATTACTCAAGCCCTTGCTGCTGAGCCATTATTATTCAAGAATCAGGCTATTCATTAAAGAATTTACCTTCTGAATCTTAGTCATGTACTGACAACTCTTTTCATAAAGTGATGGCTACTCCTAGTCAATAGGGAAGGGAACTGACATTTGAATACCTGACATGTGTTTTACATGTTTCAACATTCTCACAATAGCCCTGTAAGAAACACATTACCCCATTTCACAAATGAAGGAACAAACTTTGAGAAATGAAGAAAGTTGTTCAAAGTCACACAGCCAGAAGACTGGTCTGTCTAATCTCAAAGTTCAAGCCTGTTTCACCATGTTCTGCTCTTTCCTCAATTTAAGAAGAGGTGGAGCCCTAACCGGTTTGGCTTAGTGGATAGAGCGTCGGCCTGCGGACTGAAGGATCCCAGGTTCGATTCCTGTCAAGAGCATGTACCTTGGTTGCAGACACATCCCCAGTAGGGAGTGTGCAGGAAGCAGCTGATTGATGTTTCTCTCTCATCGATGTTTCTAACTCTCTATCCATCTCCCTTCCTCTCTGTGAAAAATCAATAAAATATATTTAAGAAAAAAAGAAGAAGAAGAGGTGGAGGATCCCAAAATCTACATTCAGAGTAAAAATATATTGTAAAACCAATGTCCTTTGGATATGAAGAGAGTTAGCCTTGCTTTGATGCCAGATTATGCCTCTGTGCATTTCATCTGCAAAATCTGATGGCTATCCTTCAGAGAGCCAGAAATTATCTCTATGATTAGGATGGGTGTTTAAGAAATGCAATGTGATGATGACTGTGGGAACAGTCATCAAACCAGACCTAATCCCAGCTTCACTGCATTGAGACTGTCAGATGCCAAAAGAAGTGATGACAGGAGGCCAAGGCAGATGTTATGATAAATTAAGGAGGCTGCAGGCCAGGAAAGAGTCATAAAGAGTTTGAAGTATATATTGAAGTATAATTTCAAGTCATCTAACATTGTTGACTGAAAGAGGCTGTCAGAAAAGTAACCTAGTTTTGACTGAAAGAGCCACAGAGTCAAGACAGCTGAGCTCCCAGCAGGATCTGGTTTTGTCATCAGCAGTTTCACTGCTCTGTAGCTAAGCATTTGGGCTGGCTTTCACATGCAATAGCATTGTGTAAGATGGAACATTAGGTCATGGCCAGTTTACCAGAGACAGTCAAGTGTGTTCTACATTTAGAAAAAGAGGAAGAATTTCTGGGCCTCTGCCCCCTTAAAAGGCCACAAGACAACCTAAGGTCAATCAGAATGACAATGTCTTGGTTTTACTTACCCTACATATACATGGAAATTGTCTCAAGCACTATATAGGCCAAATTTTTAAATTATTCATCTTGGAAAAGTAGAAGTATTTTCTTCATGTTCATAAAAGTGAATATTAAAGACCTGCCTAAATGTGACGATTCAGATTTTATCAGTGCAAATTAGCTCCCAAATATGCTGATCATAAAATGCAATGGTGTATTGAAGGGGCCAAAGAATAAATGTGTTAAAATATAAATATGGATCCTTTATTAACTTTTGGTCGAGAATATGTTTGTATATTTTCAGAAAACAACTCCAAGACCATGTGGATTCCTGCAACAGAGAGGAATTGACAGGTCTGCTCCAACCACGAAGACAAGAGGAGAAACAGTCCAGAGATGGGAGACGCTGACGACGCCTTGCCACGCTAGCAGTCAGCAGCTGTGTGACGCAGCAGCTTGCCTAGGACCAAACCAGAGAGGGTTGGACCTGCATTGCCACCATGTGCCCACCATCCAGATATCATTGCTGACATGTACACATAAGGAACTGTTTGACATTGAAACGGGGACTCAGAACTGTTGGACATTGAAATTGGGACTCAAACATTTTTTTGTCATTATATGTTTATTTCTAGTCTGCAGAGGCAAGATTTTTTAAAGGAAAGAAAAGGGGAAAAAAATAGATACAGAAGCAAAGAAGCATTGAACAGACTGTCAAACTACAGCGGGAAGGCAGAGGAGGTTTTGGTGGGGGGGGCTGTAAGAGATCAACTGAAGGACTTGTACGCATGCATATAAGCATAACCAATGGATAAAAGACACTGGGGGGGGGGCAGGTAAAGGCATGTACTCGGGGGAAGGGGAGGCTGGGGGGAGGTCAATGGGGGAAAAAAAAGAGACATATGTACTACTATTTGTAATACTTCAAACAATTTAAAAAAATTTAAAAGAAAAATAAATAAATAAATAAAATGTTAACAATGGCAAAATATATATATATATATATATATATATATATATATATATATATGGAAAAACAGAGTGTTTTAACCCCAAACCAAAAGATGTGCAAATAGCATTTTAAAATGTTCACTATCACACTAATAACCAAAGCTGTGCAAAATTGCAATGAGTTCACTTTTTTGCCTCTAATATTAAAAAATTACAATATTCAATGCAATAAAAGGATCAGTGATATGACCTTTCTATACTATATAAACTGCTCTGAGCTCTCTGGAAAGTAATTTACCACTATATTTTAAAAGCCTTAAAATACTCATAAGCCGTGGGAATGCAGACTGGTGCAGCCACTGTGGAGAACAGTATGGAGTTTCCTCAAAAAACTAAAAATGGAACTCCCATTTGACCCAGTGATCCCACTTCTAGGAATATATCCCAAGAAACTAGAAACATGAATCAGAAAGGATATATGCACCCCTATGTTCATAGCACCACAATTCACCATAACTAAGATTTGGAAACAGCTTAAGTGCCCATCAGCAGATGAGTGGATTAAAAAACTGTGGTACATCTACACAATGGAATACTATGCTGCGGTAAAAAAGAAGGAGTTCTTACCATTTGCAACAACATGGATGGAGATGGAGAGCATTATGCTAAGTGAAATAAGCCAGGCAGAGAAAGATAAATATCACATGATCTCACTCATTTGTGGAATATAATGAACAACATAAACTGATAAACAAAAATAGATCCAGAGACAGAGAAAGAGAAACATCAATCAGAACATCAAACCTCAGGGAAGGTAGGGGATGGTGGGGGTAAGGGGGAGAGATCAACCAAAGGACTTATATGCATGCATGTAAGCCTAATCAATGGACACAGACAACAGGGGGGTGGGGGCATGAATGGGAGGTGGGGGGTAATGGGGGAATAAGGACACATATGTAATACCTTAATCAATAAAGAAATTTTTAAAAATTGTAAAAAAAAAAATACTCATAAGCCTCTGAAAGTACAGAGTTATCAGAAATTCTGGGGTGGGACCAAGCAATCTGTTTTAACAAGCTACCCAAGTGATTCTGATGTACATTTACATTTGAGAACCACTGCCCTAGGGATTCTCACCTACTCCAATGGCTTAACAGCCATGTCTAGGCAGATGAGTCCTAAATCTACTTTCTGTACCCAAGATGTCTTTTCTGAATTCCAGATCCATACAATCAACTAACCACTTGACATTTCCTTTTTTGATATTTCATAGGTATTTCGAAATAAAAACATTTAGCTCTAGGTTCAGATATTTCTCCTCCAAATATTCTCTACCTCCAGTAATCTCAGTCTCCAAAAATGGCAATTATCATTTCTACTCACACCACAAACTTAAGTGTCATCCTTGACTTCCCTACCCTCTTCCACCTCATTCCTACAACCAATGAAGCACTATTTCCTAAACATATAAGATATTGCTACAGACTAAATTGTGTTCCCTAAAATTCATATGTTGCACTAATCCCCAACTGTGATTGTAACTGGAGATAGGGGCTTTAGGAGGCAATTAAAGTTAAAAGAAGTCATAGGTTGGAGCCTTATAAGAAGAGGAAGAGAAAGAGAGGGAGAGAGAGAGAGAGAGAGAGAGAGAGAGAGAGAGAGAGAGAGAGAGAGAGAGATCTGCCATGTAATATGGCCATCTGCAAGCCAGGAAGAGAGCTCTCACCAAAAACCAACCCAAATGGACCTTGATCTGAGTCTTCCAGCCTCCACACTGTGAAAAAATAAACTGCTTTTTAAGTCACCCAGTCTTTATTATATATTTTATTATGGCATCTGAGCAGACTAAGACAGTTATCTATAAACTGCCCATTTTATTTTATCTCCACTGCTACCATCCATGTACAGACTACCATCACCTCTTGCCTAGACTATTGCAATATCTTTCTAGCAGTTTTCTTTCTAGATCAGTCCCACCTCCTTCAAAACATTCTCTATACCCAGCTAGAGGGATATCATCAACCCAGGTTTCTATTTAAAATACTTCAGTGGCTTTCCATTATCTTTTAAATAAGGCTCAAATTCTTAACATACATATGTCAGGATGATATAAGAAATATTAACTGATGGGCTCCAATCCCACCCCAGTATATGCTGATCCCTTGTCCCTCCTTCTCTAGACACTTGCTGCCTCAGTGTACACTGCCTCACCAGCCCCTCCTGGTCAGCCTGCTCTTCAGTGTCACTTTCTGCCACACTGGAAAATATTGGGCTGCTCCTTGGGTCTTTGCACATCATGGCCCATCTGCCTGGAATACTTTTATGTTGCCCTTCCTTTTGCCTATTCACCTTTCATGTCTCAATTTAAACATCATTTTCTTAGGAAAAACATGTTTGACCACGTTTATACAAGCTAGATATCCTGTCATATATTCCCAGCATACTTAGAATTTCTTTCGATTCATAATTTATGCACTTATAATTATTTGCAATTATTTGTTTAGTGACTATCCTACTAGGCTATAAATTCCAGGTGTCTGTTTTCTCTAACATAATTTCAGTATCTAGACTATACTAAGTGTTCAATAAATATTTATGACTGACCGACCCACTGACAAAGGTAAGTCATTATATGGTAGATTTCAGAATTAGGGTTCTTGTACCATATCTGTTTATTTACAGTATTCCAAGATTGCAAAACATGTTGTTAAAAGAAATTATTCCATTTGTAACCACTTTTCTGAATAAGTCAGGACTTCATCAATATAAATTTGGAAAGAAATTTGTTTGCCCACATACTACCCTTGTCCATATACCCTGGTTTTAAATTTTTATCTTCATCAAAATAGATACATTGTTCTCATGAACCTAGACAGCTTTAGAATACATAAATAATATATATTTGAACTCAATCAAGTACAGTTTCATTTCTGAAATATTATTTCTGCATAAGATTTCACTTGAAAAAAGAGCTTGAAGGCCTCTCTAAAACAATGGCTTTAAGTCCTGGAGAAGAAACAGATCTTTTACAATATGTTGGAATAGGAGTCCAGAGTTCTCCTTTACACAAAGACCTGTGAGACAGCTCAGAAACAGCATTATTTTACCCTACCTAGTTTGTGGCCAACTGAAACATTACAATAATACTTATAAATTTAGTTTATATTCTCTTCTCTTACATTTATTCTACATAATTTTCCTTCCACAATTTACACAACTAATATATATTTACCACGGGGCTGGAGAAAAGGGAAGAAAGGATTAAGGGAGAGGGGAAGGAGAGATCTAGGGAAAGAGCTGGGACTTGGGCATCTCTTAGGCAGCCTATAGTACTGATTATTCTACCAGGATTCTTCTCACTCTTCCTCTTATACAAAATATATTTGACTCCATGTCATATTGGGAATGATGCCAATAGATGTATGTCATCTTTAGGACAATCCTGGTTGCACCACATTAAAGAAATAATTTAGCTACAGTAGTAATTCTCTGAAGTGCACTCAACAGAGAATCCATCCCAATAACCAACCTCCAGGGCCAAGTCATTAATCCAATACAAACTGCCAACAATATATCAATTTCTTTGGGATGTCAAAACCAACATATCTCAAATAATATTCATTATTTCCTCCACAAACTGGTTTACCTTATTAATTTCCCCATTTGAACAAGTGCTACAATTATAGTCTTAGTCAGCCAAACTTACAACCTAGTGCTACCTTTAACTTTCCTCTTTTCTTATCCTCCATAGTACAGGGAAGAATGAAGGAGCAAAGGCCTACTCTGTCCTAACCACTGACATCAGAGAGTTGTCAAGGTGCAGTTCAAGGCCAATGGATCAGAATGACCTGTTGCATTTGTTAAAAATGCAGACTTCCAGCCACATCTCAGACTACTGAATCCGGGTTGGGGTGGCGGGGAGGGAGTCTGCATTTTAAATTAGCTCTCCAGGGAACTTCTTAGGCCAACTAAACAGACTACTCTGAAGGAAATGACCCAATTGAGAAAAGACACACTGAGAAGGCAGCCTGTTCATAGGGCACAAGAGGCAGTAATGGAGTGCCAGGCAAGTGGATGGAACATAGTAGTAGAGGCAAAAAAAACAGAGTACATAAACAGTGTGTAAGGGTTCAATACTCTGAAGCCACCACTTAGATATATTCATGAATAGCCTTCATCAGGACAGGGCAGGAGAGACCCCAGTTCACTAAAGAGAGAACCAACCAGAACAAGTGGGGTCTCTGCTACATTGCCATAGAAAAACCAGAGCCTCCACATCTCTGCTTGTTAGTGGAAACAGCAGAAGTGCCACTTCTATCTTCCCAAAATATGACATTCATGTGTCTGCCTTGCCAGAGAGACTGGGCCACATGTGGAATCTGAGGAAGTCTGGGAATGGAAGCTTCAGCTCTCTGTCCTCTAGCATGTTACAAGGGGAGGGAGGTGGAATAATGTGGGCCACATATGATGATATCTCTCTCAGCATCATACTCAGCTGTAAATGCCTCTACTAGACAGGAAGCTATCAGAGGCCAGAGACCTGATTGATGTTAACTGTTTCAGAAGTCCAAGCACTTAGCAAACTGATGAATAATAGAGGAAGGAAGGGAGGGAGGGAAGGATCAAATCAGGTGTGGGAAAATCTGTTTTGTCAGTATTCAAAACTTAATATGAAATGAAGCAGGGACTGACACGAACAATTCTCATTTCTTAGTAGCATTTGCTTTCCAGTCTGTTTCCATTCATTTCCAAGACTGTGAACTTAATATAGTTCAAATTCCTTATATCTGGAAAAAATCATTGTCTCCTAACTGTTGCCCTGCCCAAATTCTCCTCGTTCTTTTCCATTCTAGTCCCTTCTACACACTGATCTCTGACCAGGTTTCCTAAAATAGTGGTCTTCAAACTTATTACTTGCAAATACTTTCAAAAGAATTTTGTAAGACTCATATCCTTGTGCACATTATTAAGCTGACATGTAAAGCTTTTCATCCCAAGTTAAAATGGTTGCAAAGGATGTAACTTCCAGTGTATTGTAAATATTGTCATTAAAAAATCTTACAGCACTTTAAAAAATATATCATACTGAATCTAAATATCATGTCATCTATTTTTTTAAATATATGAACAAGCTGTTGTTAATAAATTTTTATTTTATTTTTTAAAATGTATTTTTATTGAACAGCCTCCGGCACCATGCCTAAAGCCCAACGTGGCCCTTGCCAGTTAGCATTGCTGCTTGTACTTCTCCTGCTCGGCCCCAGTTTGGTTCTCGCCATCTCCTTCCATCTGCCCATCAACTCCCGCAAGTGCCGCGGCCGCGAGGAGATCCACAAGGACCTGCTGGTGACCGGCGCAGACGAGATCACCGACCAATCTGGGGGCGCTGGCGGCCTGCGCACCCACCTCAAGATCACAGATTCTGCTGGCCATATTCTGTACTCCAAGGAGGATGCAACCAAGGGAAAATTTGCCTTTACCACTGAAGATTATGACATGTTTGAAGTGTGTTTTGAGAGCAAGGGAACAGGGCGGTTATCTGACCAACTCGTGATCCTAGACATGAGGCGAAAAATTATGAAGAGATTGCAAAAGTTGAGAAGCTCAAACCTTTAGAGGTAGAGCTACGACGCCTAGAAGACCTGTCAGAATCTGTCGTGAAGGATTTTGCCTGCATGAAGAAGCGAGAGGAGGAGATGGGGGTTCCAATGAATCAACAAACACTCGGGTCCTATACTTCAGCATCTTTTCAATGTTCTGTCTCATTGGACTAGCTACTTGGCAGGTCTTCTACCTTCGCCGCTTCTTCAAGGCCAAGAAGTTGACTGAGTAATAAGGCCTATTCTCCTCCCACCTTGTATCTCAGCCAGCAGAACATCACTGGGACGGGCCTGGCCCAAGGCATCCTATCAACAGCACCATAAAGGCACGTTGGAACTTTCTTGCCAGAACTGATGTCTCTTGGTGTGGGAGGACATGGGTTACTGCCTACACCCAACAAGTCATTGAGGGACTTCTTTTTAACTTGATAGGATTTGGACTGGTTTTGCAACAATAGGACTTAATAGAGTCACCTGTGACAAAAAGTAGGGGTTACCTACATAATGCCAAAGCCAACATTTGTACTGGGTTTCCTCATGCGATCTGTTTGAACCATGTTTTCTTTCCTTCTCCCACTTGCTCACCAGCTTGGGCTTCCACTCTAGTTCCTTTAGCAAGATTTGAATGACCATGTGGAACTTGTTTCATTCTCATTGTCCTCTTTAGATTTCTGTGTGAAAACACCCTTAACTTTATCTTAACCATTAGCTGGAACGTTTAGGTAGCTTCTGGAGGTACCCTTTCTTAGTTTTATGTCTCATAAAAGGGTGATGGATGCGACACCTCATAGAAATGAGCTTTGACTATAGATAACTCTTTTTAAAATTTTTCATTTTAGAGAATGAAAACATTTGTGCTCAAAAAATAAATAAATAAATAAAATATAATTTTATTGATTTCAGAGAGGAAGAGATAGAAACATCAATGAAGAGAGAGTGTCATTGATCAGCTGCCTCTTGTATGCCCCCAACTGGGGATTGAGCCCACAACCAGGCACGTGCTCTTGACTGGAATTGAACCCGGGACACTTCAGTCCACAGGCTGATGTTCTATCCATTGAGCCAAACTAGCTAGGGCTGAACAAGCTGTTTTTAATAATCAGAGATTTTGAATCTTTCCTTTTTCTCTCTTTGAACTCATATTTTTATTCTGTTTATACCAAAGAATTCCATCCTAACAGGACATATTTTTATTCTTGAAAGTCTTTTGTCAATTGCCTTAATTATCATAACAAAAAGCATATCTATTAAAACTACATTTAAAAATTTTGAGTGACCATAAAGCTGGTCACCCAAATAATTATAATTATTCTGGATTAAGTTATCATTTCAATTGCTATAAGCATACTATTGAAAAAAATAACATGAATACATTTTATAAGGAAATATATTTAATAAGAAAAATCTAATTTTGTTTTAATGTATCTCTTAATGAGCTGGATAGGGACTGGCTGGTTTGGCTAAAATTAGGTCAAGTATGTAATTTTTGCTAAAATTAGGTCAGGTATCAATTTAGCATAATTACTTATTATTTATGGCTAAATTGAGATAGGGTTTAACCTCAGTTTTATTCCCCTATCTTTTTGTGCTTTATTATTAATGTAAATGTTGAGCAAAATTTGTTCTTGTAAATAAGTAGGTAGAAATAGGAGTTTTGTTACAGCAATGCCTGCAATTCTTTGCACTCTCAGAATCATATGGCAAAAGTCATGGGGAAACCTAGCACCAAAGTTTGCTTTTAATATTCTATCAGTTGAGAACTTGATTGTAGATCTTTGAAAGTGAAATAGAAAACCATCAAATTGCAAATGGAATTGTTACTCATTCATTAATGTGACTCCTTTCTCAACAAAATACCAATACCTATGCTGTGTTTCTAATTATCTCTGTGGATTACAGAGGTTTTTCTACCAAAAGGTAATACACTATAGAAAGATTAGGGTAAGAAGGGGCCTTTCTTCTTTAAAATCTGACATAATGGGGAAGAGATGTGTGAAAGAAGAGGTGGAAATTTTTTATCCTCAGACAGATCAGGTTTTTAAAATTATTTTTTAGCTTTATTAATATATAATTGACAAAATTATAAAATAAAGTGTATAACATGATAATTTGATACAAATATACATTGTGAATGAATTTGTCCCTTCAAATTAATGAATACATTCATCACTTCACATATTTATTGTTTTGGTGGAGAAAGATGGTGAGAACATGTTAAGTTTTACTCTCCTAGCAAATTTCAATTATGCACTACAGAGTTGTCAACTATAGTCACCATGTTATACATTAGATCCTCAGACCTTATTCATCCTATAACTGAAAGTTTGTATCCTTTTATCAACCTCTTTCTATTTCCCTCAAACACCCCCCTCCCCACCCAGTCACTGGAAACCACTTTCTACTCTCTGTTTCTATGAGTTTGGCTTTTTTTAAGATTCCCCATGTAAGTGATACCATGCAGTATTTGTCTTTTTCTGTCTGGCTTATTTCACTTAGCATGATGCCCTGCAGGTTCATCCATGGTGTTGTAAATGACAAGATTTCCTTATTTTTTTTAAGGCTACTAATCCAGTGTGTGTGTGTGTGTGTGTGTGTGTGTGTGTGTGTGTGACATTTTTTGATCCATTCACCTGGTGACAGACATTTGTTTCCACACTTTGTCTATTGTGATTAAAGCTGCAATGAATATGGGAGTACAGATATCTCCTCAATATAGTGATTTCATTTCCTTTAGATATATACCCGGAAGTGGGATTGCTAGATTATGTGGTAGTTCTATTTTTCATTTTTTGACAAATCTCCTTACTGTTTTGTATAATCGCTGCACTAACTTACATTCCCACCAATAGCTCCTTTTTCTCCACATCCTTATCAATACACATTTCTTGTCGTTTAGAGCACAGCCATTCTAACATGTGTGAGATAATATCTCATTGTGGTTTTGATTTGACTTATATTTCTGTGCTGATTAGTGATGCTGAGCACCTTTTTATGTACCTGTTTGGCCATCTGTATATCCTTGGAAAAATGTCTATTCAGATCCTTTGCCTATTTTTAAATTGGGTTATTTCCCTTTTTGCTAGTGTTCCTTGCATATTTTGCATAAACTTTTATTAGTTATGTGGTTAGCAAATATCTCCTCCCTTTCCAAAGATTGTCTTTTCTTTTTGTTGGTGGTTTCCTTTGCAGTCAGTGCAGAAGCATTTTAATGTAGTCCCACTTGTTTACTTTTTCTTTTATTGCCTTTGATTTTGGTGTAAAATCCAAAAAAGTTACTGTCAAAAGCAATGTCAAAGAACTTACTCCTCCCTCCCCTTGTTTTCATCTAGGAGTTTTACAGCTTCAGATCTTACATTCAAGTCTTTAATCCACTTTGAGTTGTTTTTGTGTAAGCATAAGATAGGGATCCAGTTTCATTCTTTTGCATGTGACTGTCCAATTTTCCCATCACCATTTATTGATAATATTATGTTTGTTTGCTATGATCTTGTGGGTCTCTTGGAAGCAAGGCCCATTGACTTTCAGAGCTAGGGGTTTTGGTGGCCAATTGAGTGGGAGTCTTCAGAGTTGGGGCACTAAGTATAGAGTCCAAACCCTTCGCTCCTCAGGGAGAAGGATCCCTCCTCGCTGTATGGTGCAACGCTGGGGGGTGAGGTTTATGGAGACAGTGTGTCTCAGCTTTTCTTACCTGTTTTGATGTGGGTATTTTCTTATTTGTCTGATGTGTGGGAGTTGCTTGGCTAGTTTCTGGATCTCTTTCAGAGGGAATTGCTCCACGTGTAGCTGTACTACCAGTGCGTCCACAGGAGAAGGGGAGCTCAGGAAAGCCTCCTCTTTTGCCCTGTTGGGCCGCTCTCCAGACATTATTTTTGCAGAATAGTTTTAAGGAGTGCAAAGGGAAACTGAATATCCAGAATCCTGATCCTTTAAAACTCTCCTTGGCCTTCATAGCTCTTGAAAAGTCTTCCTATACCATCGTGTGTGTGTGTATGTGTGTGTGTGTATATACCAGTAGTTTGGAGACTGCTGTCCTAAAACAGCACAACTTGCCTAAGTAGTATCTCCTCATTGACATAAAATCCTCACAAGTTTTTCAAATTTTAAAAGAATGAGAATGACTAACCATTGAAACCAGTATTTATTTTATTTTTAAATTTTATTTTTCAATGAGTTTACATTCAATATTATTTTGTATTACTACCAGGTGTACGCATAGTAGTTAGACAATCATATAATTTGCAAAGTGTTCTCCATAGTATTTCTAGTACCCACCTGGCACCATACATAGTTATTACAATATTACTGATTATACTAGAAGCCCGGTGCACGAAATTCATGCACGGAGGGGGCGGTGTCCCTCAGCCCAGCCTGCACCCTCTCCAATCTGGAACCCCTCTCACAATCCAGGACTGCTGGCTCCCAACTGCTCGCCTGCCTGCCTTCCTGATTGCCCCTAACCGCTTCTGCCTGCCAGCCTGATCACCCCCTAACCACTCCCCTGCCAGCCTGATTGATGCCTAACTGCCCTCCCCTGCAGGCCTGGTCACTCCTAACTGCCCTCCCCTGCAGGCCTGGTCACCCCTAACTGCCCTCCCCTACATGCCTGGTACCCCCCAACTACCCTTCCCTGCAGACCCGGTGACCCCCAACTTCCCTCCTCTGCCGGCCGGGTCACCCCTAATTGCCCTCCCCAGCAGGCTGATTGCCCCCAACTGCCCTCCCCTGCTGGCCTGATCACCCACAACTGCCCTCCCTTGCAGGCCTGGTTCCTCCCAACTGCCCTCCCCTGCTGGCCATCTTGTGATGGCTATCTTGTGTCCACATGGGGACAGGATCTTTGACCACATGGGGGCAGCCATCTTGTGTGTTGGAGTGATGGTCAATCTGCATATTACTCTTTTATTAGACAGGATAGAGGTCTGGTGCACAGGTGGGGGCCAGCTGGTTTGCCCTGAAGGGTGTCCCGGATCAGGGTGGGGGTTCCCTTGGGGTGTGGGGCGGCCTGGGCGAGGGGCCTGTGGTGGTTTGCAGGCCAGCCATGCCCCCCGGTGACCCAAGCAGAGGCCCTGGGACCTGGGATTTATTTATCTTCTACAATTGAAACTTTGTAGCCTGGGGTGGAGCCAAGCCTTCTGCTCACTCTGTGGCGGCAGCCATTTCTGTTGGGATTTATTTATCTTCTATAATTGAAACTTTGTAGCCTTAAGCGGAGGCCAAAGCAGGCCCGGCTGCAGAAGCTTGGCTTCCTCCATTGCCACGGGCAACCCTAGCCTCCTGCTCTCTCCAGCTCCGTGGCTGCCACCATTTCTGTTGGGATTTATTTATCTTCTATAATTGAAATTTGTAGCATTGAGTGGAGGCCTGGGCTGGCAAGGGCAGGTGGAAAGCTTGGCTTCCTCCATTGCCGGGGAAACCCAAGCCTTCCTCCTGCTCTCCATGGCTGCAGCCATCTTGGTTGGGTTTATTTGCATATTCCCTCCTGATTGGCTGTTGGGCATGGCTTGTGGGTATAGCAGATGTACGGTCAATTTGCATATTACCCTTTTATTAGATAGGATTCTCTATACTGTACTTTACATCCCATAACTATTTTGTAACTACCAATTTGTACTTCTTAATCCCTTCACCTTTTTCACCCAGTCCCCAAGCCCTCTCCCCTCTGACAACCATCCATCTGTTTTCTGTATGAGTCTATTTCTTTAAAAAAAAATTTTTTTTTGATTCCAGAGAGGAAGGGAGGGGGAGGGGAGAGAGATAGCAACATCAATGATGAGAGAGAATCATTGGCTGCCTCCTGCATGTTCCCCACTGGGGATCGAGCCTGCAACCCGAGCATATGCCCTGAATGGGAATCCAACCACAACCTCCTGTTTCATAGGTCGATGCTCACCACTGAGCTATTTCGGCCGGGCTGAGTCCAGTTCTTGAGGAAATACACTTCTAAAGAAGAGGGTAGGCAGAAGAAGAGTAGTGGTTTACTGTTCTTGGTCCTGCCATTCCATAGCCAAATGAAAACTTCCTCTTAAGCTTTGCTGCCAGTTGTTAATGTGCACTGGAGCCCCGTTCCCAGGCCTCACCTCCAGAGATTCTGATCCAGAATGCCTGTGGTAGGGGGCAGCACTCCAAGCAGCTGGACAGAAGTGGCCCTTAGGTTACACTTTGGGAATACTCACCTAAAAGGAAAGTGTCCTGGAGAATGTATAAATTGAAATTGGTAGAGGTGACCTATAAAATGAAAAAGTTAAGAATTAAAGGTGTGTTGGTTAAGCTGGATTTGGAGCAAGGAGAACCACTAAAAAATGCACGTTATGAGTTTGGAATTGTTTTAAACAAGAAGAGCACAAATTTGCCTGTGGTCATTGTTCATCTCCAACATCTCTGAGGTCCGATGTGAGCTGAGCCTGGTGAGCTCGCCCTATGCTCTGGAGTCTGTGCTCACCCAGGCAAGAAGAGGACCCATTGAGTCACCTTACCATTCCTGTAACAAAGCATTTTACATGCTTAAGAGAGCTGAAAACATCTAGTGTTATAAGCTACTCTACAGGCTAAACAATTTGAACTAAGGAGAGACCTGATTTTAACACGATCTTTATTGTCCAAAAATGCCGGGAGTTCTTTTACAAAATTTTTAAGTAGGTGGAGGAAGGCACTGTAAAGAAGACAAATAAATCAATATAACTTGATACATTATAATAGGAGGAAAATGACAATTACACTAGGTAATTTTTATTCATTAGTGTTTATAGTGCAGTTGTGCTGTAAAATAAAAGACAATGACAAGCTAAAATAAGAAATGGTGCATTCTTTGGGATTAAATGTAGAATTTTTAGTATTGTTAGATTTGCATGTTTAATTGCCTACTTATTTATCTTTAGAAATACTAAAAGATTATTTATTTACATATAAATATAAAATCCTTTATAGCAAAA
Source organism: Plecotus auritus (assembly GCF_963455305.1). Taxonomy (NCBI): domain Eukaryota; kingdom Metazoa; phylum Chordata; class Mammalia; order Chiroptera; family Vespertilionidae; genus Plecotus; species Plecotus auritus. Next base: position 152,280,339 of record NC_137775.1, read on the forward strand.
GGTATTAGACTCCTTATAAAGAACTCAAATTATCTCAACTTCTGGAGGGGTTAATGAATTGATGATATTAAAGTACTCCATGTGCCTTTATATTTGTAAAAATGATTATTTCTTTTTCACCTACAAGGACAAGATGAAATGTGACTATAAGGTAAGGTGACTTTTTATTACTGAATGTTTTAAACATGCAAAAATAGACTAGTGCAATGACCTTCAGATGTCTATCCATTAATATTATTTCATCTACTCCCCACACTTAACCTTTCCTCCCATCACTGGATTATTTTAAAGCAAATCCCACACTCTTTCACCTTATTATTTCAATATGTCTCTCCAAAATATGACTTTAAAAAAATAACCACAATATCATTATCACACCTAAAAATTAACAATGTGTGACTATTTTAAAACACCCTAGAATTTGCACATCCAGTGGAATATTCTTTTCAAAGAACCTTCTTTAGAGGCTATAATTGATGCTAGAATTTCTCAAAATATTTTTGGAATACTTCTCAGGGTTATTTTCAGAATTTGCTATATATTCTTTCGTTATCCCAATCGCTGGTAAATCTTCAGTCTTCCAAGATGGCCTTGACTTGAAATCAGTCAAGTCTTTGGGAAAATAAACCCCAGTAAATAGGGGGAGTAATCAGACTGGGAGTGACTGGTTTTGTTAAAGAAAGTAATATGAGGCACAAGGTGTGTCCCTTTCATGAAAGGAGTCTCATGCTCATAAAGTAGCTGAGAAATTACCTACTCAATGACCAGAGGTACTGGGGAAGAAAAAAGAGCTCTGCTGTATTAGGAGCTGAAGCAGGAGTGAAACTTAGAGGAGAATGTGAGAGGCAGCTGGGAGAGCCAGCCAACTGGTGAAAGGAACTCATGCTTAATCTTTGTATCCTAAATTCCAGTGATTCCAGGCCACTTTCAGGATTTATCTTGCATTTCAGGCCTCCCTGCTTTTGCAAACAATGTTCCCTGTAATTGAATGCCTACTCCCACTTGGTAGACCCACTGGGTGAATCTCTAGTCATTCTTTAATACCTTGATCAAATATTATCACATTCCTTGACTGTCTTTGGCACAATTAGTTATTCCATTGTCTAGTCCTAGTTGTACTTTGCAGATCTCTTTTAATATTTCATTGACTACTTTATAATTATTCAAATATGTATGTATTCCCCCAATTAGACTGGGAGCTTCATTTTTATATCTCTGGCACCCAGACAGTGACTGGCACTCAAAAATCATTTGCTTAGTATATACAGTGAATAATACAATTAACAATCTGTATATCTCTACATGATTTAGACCCTGAAATGTCCTCAGAATGCAGCAAAGTAGTTGTGGGCTTGAAACATCTATAATAATAAAAGCATAATATGCTAATTAGACCAGATGTCCTTCGGGACGAAGCTGGGGCTGTAAGGGAAGCCCGGGTCCCGGGTACCAGAGGGAAGCCGGTGCTGGCAGCCAGAGGAAGGAAGGCCTACTCTTATATGACTTTCATGCATTGGGCCTCTAGTTATAGAATAAAACAGAGAAGAAAAATCTTATGCAAGAGCAGTTTTTGTAAAGAAACCCTGGAAAATTTCAGATGTTGACAGTGAAAAGTTATATGTTAGCAATTTCTTTTTTCTTAAATAAAATTTCCCCAAATCCCTTTTTCAGGATCATACTTGTTTTATTTTTCTTTGAGGAAGTAATACTTGAGAAGGTATTAAGTACCAGTTAATGAGTTCAAAGTTAATTGATCCACATTTTTTTTTTTTTAAATATATTTTACTGATTTTTTTACAGAGAGGAAGGGAGAGGGATAGAGAGTTAGAAACATCGATGAGAGAGAAGCATCAATCAGCTGCATCCTACACACTCCCCACTGGGGATGTGCCTGCAACCAAGGTACATGCCCTTGACCGGAATCAAACCTGGGACCCTTGAGTCTGCAGGCCGACGCTCTATTCACTGAGCCAAACCGGTTAGGGCTGATCCACATTTTTATCAAAATTAATGTGGATGGCAGAACACAAAGCAATAAAAAATGAATCATCTACTTTAAAGGAAATAGATGGCCAACTTTTAAGGCCATTGTGGAATAACTAAAGAAATATGGAACGATTGAAACAAGAACTTAAAAAGCTCTCTTGTTAGGATGATTCACATACAGTAATCCTCTTGCTTTCTCTCCCACCTTCTACCCAGAGCAAGCACAGCCCCATCCATTCCCACTCCAATGACCTGTTCTTGGGCCTTGGTGGGAAGCAAAAGCTTTATGCCAGTGGCAGGGCCACACCTACCACACCTGTGGCACAGTCCTAGGATGAGAAATAAAGGGAGCTGGTGGGTATCCCAAGTGGGTAGAAAGGAGAGAAGGAGAAACCCTGTAAAAAACTATTGACTCTGATATCACCTTTTCTGGGTAGAACCTGGATTTTATTTAAATAATAAAGCCTGGCCGAAACCGGTTTGGCTCAGTGGATAGAGCGTCGGCCTGCGGACTGAAGGGTCCCGGGTTCGATTCCGGTCAAGGGCATGTACCTTGGTTGCGGGCACATCCCCAATGGGAAGTGTGCAGGAGGCAGCTGGTCGATGTTTCTCTCTCATCGATGTTTCTAGCTCTCCATCCCTCTCCCTTCCTCTCTGTAAAATATCAAATAAATAAATAAATAAATAAATAAATAAATAATAAAGCCTGTTTTTCAGAGTGCCTTCCAAGTCCCACCTGGCTCATAGCATATTTTCAAACTGGTTGTGTTTTTTTTTAATTCAGTAAGTCCACAGAAATTTTTACAATCCTTATCACCTGGTAAATATTCTATTGAATCATGTTTGTATTGAAATAATCTAATTTGGATACAGAAGGAATAGAACTGAAGTAGTTGAGTAACAGGTTTGCTTGGTTTTAATGGTTACATTGCACAACCTGGGCAAGGCATCCCATGACATAAAAGATTGTTCTAACTCAACTCGGAAATCGGGCCAGACCACCCATGGACTTAGAAAAGCACTTCAGCTTCCACAGCATAGGAATGATCTCATCCACCTCGTGACACACATGGCCACATTCTCAACTGGAAAACATAAGACATAAATTAGCAATTGTTGTTTGCTAGTTTATAGAGAAAATTTACTGTTTTTATTTTTTAAAAGAATCCAAAATTATAGCCTAAAATGAATATATACATAGTTCAGAATATAGAAATGATGCAAATCCAAATAACAATACCACTTTTATGTTGTTTGAGAATACAGCATATTTTGATTATTACATATAAAGAATTTCACATTCCTAATAAAGAGGGAAAAGTTAAACATTCAAGATCCCCTTTTATCTTTTGAAATATTAAATACCAAAAAATAAGATTTAATCTTGTTTCCAGACCTCACAGAGTTTTATGAGGGATACGTTCTTAAATCCTCAGAGAAAACAAATCTAAAATATTTTAAATGATTTTTAAAAATGTATATAGTGCCTGGCCAGCGTGGCTCAGTGGTTGAGCATCGCCCTATGAACCAGGAGGTTGCACTTCAATTCCTAGTCAGAGCATGTGTCCCGATTGTGGGCTCATCCCCAGTGTGGGGCGTGCAGGAGGCAGCCTATCAATGATTCTCTCTCATTATTGATGTTTCTATCTCTCTTTCCCTCTCCTTCCTCTCTGAAATCAATAAAAATATTTTAAAATGTATATATTGTTTTCTCTGAAGATCGATGTGCTAAATTGAAATTTAGTTTTCCTAAAGAAGGTTTAATTTTTATTTGCCAGGTCCAACTTTTGCATATGGAAATTCAAAAATGTTCATTGTAATTGCTGCTTTCTCCTGTGGGTTGGAGAGAGTCAATGGGGAGGAAAAAGGGGACATCTATAATATTTTCAACAATTAAGATAAATTTGGCCAGCCAATGTGGCTCAGTGGATGAGCATAGACCTATGAACCAGGCGATCGTGGTTCAATTCCTGGTCGTGGGCTCCATGCCCAGTGATGGGGGGTGAAATCAATATATATATATTTTCTTTCTTTCTTTCTTTCTTTCTTTCGTTCTTTCTTTCTTTCTTTCTTTCTTTCTTCCTTCCTTCCTTCCTTCCTTCCTTCCTTCCTTCCTTCCTTCCTTCCTTCCTTTCTTTCTTTCTTTCAATGCCCTAGCCAGTTAAGTTCAGTGGATAGAGCATCAGCCTGCAGACTGAAGGATCCCAGGTTCGATTCTGGCCAAAGGCACGTACCTAGGTTGCAGGCTTGATCTCTGACCCTGGTCGAGGCATGTATAGGATGCAACCAATCAATGTGTCTCTCTCACATTGACATTTCTCTGTCTCTCCCCATCCCTTGCACTCTCTCTAAAAATCAGTAGAAAATATCCTGGGGTGAGGATTAACAAAAATAAATAAATAAATAAATAAATAAATAAATAAATAAATAAAATATATATATACCACTAGTGAATATGAGCTTGGGAAAAGGAGAGAAAACTCAAGTCAGTTGATGGGGCTTCCCAATAATAACTCTGGTGAAAAGTATGGTAAGCAGTTTTAAATTATTTTTCAAGATGAGAATACCTATAGATTGATAAGCTGTAACTAAGACATGTTTATTTAAACATGTACATTCTTTTAAAAATTTTGTTTTTATAACATGTACATTTTATTTTAATATTATGTACATAGTATTTTCATTCAGAAAGACTTTTTATTAAAGTGAGCACAGATGAGACGACAAAGTAATTTTTATACCCAGTGACCATATGCACCAGTTTTCCAGAACAGTCCCCATTTTAAACAGTGTCTCATTTTTCTTATACCAGCAGTATAAGAAAAATTCTTATTCATTCCAACATGTCCTAAATGTATCTTGATTTGTGACATAAATATATCACAGTATTGGCACATTTATGTCACTTTTGAAAAGTCTCCAGGTGAACTTCATCTATGTACTCCTGAGAGCTATTAAGTGGACTCTAGCAAGCGCTCCACAATCCTTCCCAAGGAATTTTACTTTATATAACACACAAAGTAAAACCTTCCTTTTTTATTTTTTATTTTATTTTGGGTGAATGGCACCACCATTCATCCAGTAGAACCTGGGAATCGTCACTCTTCCCCCTCCCTCAGCCTCCTCATCCAGTAAGTCTCCTAATCTTGTACTTAAGTTTGTGGACTCACCATTCATTCTCCACAGTAAGCCAGCATGGCCTTTTCTAAAAGAGCAAATACTATCTTGCTTTACAATATTCTTCAGTGACTTCCCATTGCTGTAGCAGAAGTAACTCAAATGTCTATAGGGGTAGATAGGAATCCTAAGTATGTTATTAGTGGGGCCAAATATAATATGGAGAGGTGACCTGAGGAGACAGAAAACTGCAGGCATTCTGATTTTTAAAACTCTGACAAACAAGGCCTATCTGCGGGAAGGTTCCACCCATGGGGTGAGAGTTCTAATCCTTTTTACTCGCCAACATGGTATAACAAACCTCTTCATTATCTGATCCCTACAAAGCATCCATCCTGCTCTTCAATTATTCTCAATTATCTGGAGCTCTCCAAAACTGCCCAGCACCTTTGCCCATGTCACTTCCTCGTCCAGGATGCCCTACTGGTGAATTTCTACTCACCTTGAAGGCTGAAATGTTACCTCTGGGAATTTTTCCCTGTCGTACCTAAGCTTAGTATTTCTCCTCTGCATTCCAGAACATGTAGTTCATATACTATTTAGATACAGAGCTTATCTCACTCCTATAATTATTAGTTTATATGCCTGTACCATCCAAACACACATATAGCTCATGGTGAGTATTTAACTTAGCTTGGTATCTCCAGCATCACACACAGTACCTACAGCACAGGCACTTGGGAAACATTTGCTGGATGGATGGAGGACCTAAAAAACTAAATAAAATGTCTGATTTTCAGGTGCACAGAGTAGGTACGACTGCCTGAAAAGTGTTGCCAGTAGAAGCTACTGCCAGTTAATGTCTTGATGAACAGATAAATCTTAGCTATGATTGGCATACTCATTTATGTGAGCAAACGGAGCCAAATAAAACCCATTCTCTCCCCTCCCTAACCACATGGTAATGGTCAAAAGCCTGGGCTTCCCAATAAAACACATACCTGGTACAATCCCAGCTTTGCCACCTACAAGTTTTTAGACCTCAGGCAAGTTACTTAATCACTCTCTAAACATGACCTCCTTGTTTGTAAAATGAGCATAATAGTACTTACTTCATTGGATATTGTAAGGTGTCAGTGAGATAAATATTTAAAGCATTCATTATAGTGACTAGTGCAGAGTAAATACCCAGCACATATTGATAATTGTGGTAGGATAGTATTTTGAGATATTTACCTTAATTTTTCTTCCCTCCATTTTCCTCTTTCCTTACCCATCATTCAGAATTCAAGGAGAGAGCCATCTGTTCACTGTCTCAGGGAAGGGATTATAACATGAAAGAAAAAAAAAGATAAGCTTGTTTCTAACTTTTATTTCTAAAAGTCCTGGAGAGGGTGAGAAGGTTGAAGTACAAAATATTATGGTCATAAAAGTAGAGAAGGATTTCCCCAAGACAGAAACAAAAAACAAGATTAAGGTTGGGGATGAAGGATGGCAGGTCTGCAAATAGGTCTATGCTTCTGGGAAAGGAGGGAACTTGGGCTTTGTTTCCTGAGCCAAGAGACTAGGAAGGTACAATCCTAGCGAAGAAACACATGGTGTGTTGGGGGATAAAGGGCACAGGCAACTGCACAATAATTTCCATACTCCAGTACCTCATGAAACAGCAGAAGAATTCCTATGTTCCTGGGGTGTCATGTAAGCAAAAGACAATGTTTGGACCTGAATGAGCCATACTGTATTAGTTATGTATTGCTCTATGACAGCCGTGGGCCCGTTCGGCTGTTCTATCCGGCCCGCGAAGCCAAAAGAGCGGAGGGTTCTCTTGCTTTCCCCTTTGCTCCTTCACCAGCAGCAGTGTTAACATGGCAATGTCGGGAAACACAGCCGCAGCTCCTTCTTCTGAGTGGGCGGATTTATATCCACCCATTCAGTAGAAGGAACAACCTCTCAATCTTCCAGAGGCTCCTTGTAATGCCCGCGGACGCGTCCCCCGACATCACCCTGGGAATGCGTAGACACGTTATCCTGGTGATGTAGGGAGACACGCCCCTGGAGAGCACAGTATCAGAGCATTAGCTAAAAAGGAGACCAACAACACTGTTCCCACTGAAGTTGATGTTTTAAAGACCAAAAACCTTTCAACCCAGTCTACATTGCCATCTACATCTACGTCCCGGGCATAATTTGGAAGTTGCACTAAAGAAAATGTTTAACTTACTGTTTACACATTTTGTTCTTTTCTATTTGTTTTAGTTTTAAATTAGTTTATTATATTTAATTTGAAAGGCTTTTGTACCTTTCCTTTGTTAGGCAATTTTATTTTGCCTTTGCCATCTTCAATATAAGGTATGTTATTGTGCTATGATTCCTCCATTTTTTGAAGTTTCAAATTATAATAATTAGTGTTTACATTCTTCTTGTTAAAATGTTTGAAATGAATAAAACTATTGAAATTAAAAAAAAAGACCGTACCCTTTTATGTAATGATGTTTACTTTGAATTTATATTAGTTCACACAAACACTCCATCCATGCTTTTGTTCCAGCCCTCCAGTCCAGTTTAAGAACCCATTGTGGCCCTCGAGTCAAAAAGTTTGCCCACCCCTGCTCTATGACATATTACCATTCCAAAACTGTTTTAACCTAGCAACAAGCATTTATTATCTCACATAGTTTCTGTGGGTAAGGAATTCAGGAACAGCTTAGCCTAGGTAATTCTGGTTCAAGGTCTCTCGTAAGGTTATAGTAAAAATATCAGTCATGGCTGCAGGCATCGGAAAACTTGACTGGGGCTAGAGAATCCACTTCTAAGATGGCTCACTCTCGGGGCTGGCGAGTTGGTGCTGCCTGTTGGCGGGAGGCCTCAGCTCCTCGCCATGTGGCCCTCTCCTAGAGCTGTCTCAGTCTCCTAGCAGCATGGTGGCTGGCTTCACCCAGAGTGAGACATTCAAGAGAGCAAGTCAGAGGTTGGCAATGTCTTTTCTGGCCTGGTCTCAGTAGTCACAAACTGTCACTTCCCCAGGATTCTGTTTGTCACATAGATTCTGGTATAATGTTGGAAGAGGCTGTACAATGGTGTGAAAATCAGGAGGTCAGGATCCCTGGGTGCTGTCTTGGAAGCTGGTTACCACACAGGACAACTGCAGTGGTAACTGTTTCAGCAGCAAGCAGGATTGCTCGATTTCCTGAACAAGATGCCAGCACCTGACAATCTAGCAATGTGTAAGGTATCAGAATTTAGCATAATTGAGGGAAGAGGATGCTTAAAGAATTGCTCTTGTCTGGCTGGCATGGCTCAGTGATTGAGCGTCAACCTATGAACCAGCAGATCATGGTTCAATTCCCAGTCAGAGCATGTGCCTGGGGTTGCGAGCTCAATTCCCAGTGTGGGGCGTGCAGGAGGCAACTGATCAATGATTCTCTCTCATCACTGATGTTTCTCTCTCTCTCTCCCTCTCCCTTCCTCTCTGAAATCAATAAAGATATATATATTTTTTAAATTACAATTATTAAAAAAAGGTAAAAACATTTAAATCTTAAAACTTTCAGATAAAATCACATAAAAACACTTCTCTTGGAACACATTTGTTCATTCAACAAATGTTTATTGAATACCTACTATGTGCTAGGCACTATTCTAAACTCTAGTGATGCTGCTGCATTTATAAAGAGGACTAAGCAATGGGGAAACTAATACAATATACCAGGCTGGAAGATAAGAAGGAAGCTGAGGGCCAACTATGTAGCATATCCAAACAAATGCCATTTTGCTGGATAACTGGACAATTTTTTTTCACCAGCACAAACGCACATTTTGCAGCTATCCTCATGAAATTTACATATTAGTGTGGGAAGGGAGGGGGTAAAAGGTAGAGGACAGGTTAATAGACAACAACAACAAAAAAAACCAACAACAAATGAGTAAAATATGAAATCTGCCCAGAGAATAGAAAGTTCTATAAGAGAAATAAAACAGAGAAGGGACATGAGGAATGCTGCAGGATATCAGGGAAAGCCTCAGTGAAAAGGTGGCATTTCAACAAAGAACTGAAGGGAGGGAATGAATCACTTAGATCCTCATCAGAAGAGCATTCCAGCACAGGAAGCAAACAGCAACTGAAGACAGAGGTCCAGAGGTGGGCATATGCCTGACGATTTCATGGAATAGCAGGGAAGCCATTGGAGGGAAGTAGGGAGTGCAGAGGAGAATAAACAGTAAATAGTAGATTCTATCAGAGAGGTAATAGGACAAGACGGGTAGTGCTTCTCTAATCTAATAAGCCAGTGTTCTCTTTTTATAACAAACTAGAGACCCAGTTCATGAAAATTCATGCACTGGAGGGGGGGTCCCTCAGCCCGGCCAGCCCCCTCTCACAGTCTGGGAGCCCTTAGGGCGGGAGGCGACCCGGCAATCAGGGGAAGGCAATGCTCCCATCACACCTCTGCTGCTGCCACTGCCGGCAGCACAAGCATGGGCCGGCCCTGGTTACCTGAGCCTCGGGCAGCCACCATCCGAGGCTTTCCTGAGCCTCAGGCCGGCCCTGGACAGCTGAGAGGACTGGAGGACTCCGGAGGCAGGTGCGTGAAGTGGCCGGACCTGCCTGGGGACGGGCCCGGCTGTGCCGCATGCCTGCCGTCCCAGTGCGGCTGAGGGGACTGGGCATCGCCATCTTGTGGCTGTGAGTGCCACCATCTTTGAGGGTGTGGCAGTCAATTAGCATATCCCCTCCTTATTGGCTATGGGTGCTTCCATCTTTGTGAGGGTATGGCGGTCAATTAGCATATTCCATCTTTATTAGATAGGATAGTTAATACTTGTCACTTACTAGCCTGAAATTAAACTCACAGATAAATAACCTGTCTACACTTCAAAAGAACCAATATAATGCCAAACCTGTAATATATATGAAAGTAACTTATAATAAAATATTATCTATTTCAATATGTAAATTTTCATGAACACTGTAAAAGACATAATGAAATATTTCAGCTTTATGTAGAACTACTGTAAATGTGATGACAAATGCAGACTAATAGAAGAGTATTCTCTTGGAAACTCAAATGCCACAAATGGTGATGTTTACAGAACCTCCGACATGATTTTCCAAAATGGCAAACCTCAGGTAAAATTCTGAACAGAGAACTGTAACAGTGAAAAATTGTAACCCACCCCACTATTCTTTTGACATTGTTTCTGTAAATACTGACTCTAATATGTAGCTTGTAGATAAACAGCATGTTTGTATAAGAATTCTAGGAACTAACTTCAGCAGATATACATTCCGACCTTCAGTCATCTCAGTTCCAGGAGATTGCTGACCTTCAAATGTAAAACCAGGGTGACGTAGAAACAGGATGACGCACATCAGACCATCTCTTGACCAGTTTCCAGGTCCTTATCGGAATGGACTATGCCGGCCTGCACGTAAAGAACTTTTCAACCCCCGCCCCTTGATTTTGTTCTACTCTCCCTCTACCTCTTTATAAAAACCTCTACCTGCACTAAGATATGGAGATGGGATTTTTGACAAGAGTCCCCATCTCCTCAAGGAACCAGCATTTGAATAAAACCTTTTTCTTTTTTCACCAGCGTCTGTCTAATGAGTTTGGTTCTGGGGGGCAGCAGTCAGCTGAACTTGGATTCCGGTTACAGTGCCACCTTCCCTCAATTTACGATAGTTGCATTTCTGAAAAATCAGGTGTACATTAAAACCATGCAAAAATATTTTGTATTTATATATAAATAGAGTTGGGTTCTAGGCTCAGATCATTATAAACAGATTTTTCACCTTCAAGAATGTCCAAAATATTCAAAGGTCACGAAGAAGGCACGCAAGGGGACGTTTTGTGGTGATGAGAATGTTTTATACCTTAATGGTACATGGGTGTACACATCTGTCAAAACTCATAAAACTGGACACTGATGCATTTTATTTTATATAAATTAACTTGAAATAGATTTTTTAAAAAGTTATGCAGAATGAGAGACAATTATTTATAGTGGGAATTTGTGGGATGGGAAGCCACTAGAGGGTTTTGAGCAGAAGAATGATAGGATCTGACATGTTTTAAAGACTGTTCTGACCTTTGGGGCAGACGCAGGCCAAGGCCAATGCAGAGAGACCAGTTAGCAGGCTAATTATCATAAAAGGCAGATGAGAGATGATAGTGGCTAGACATAGGGAGTAGCAAAGTGATAATCTCAAAGTGATCATTTCAAAGTGAAGATCTTTGAAATTTCAAACAGACCCCCCCCCCCACATACACCCCAAGAACATGTAGAAACAGAAAGAGCCAAAAAACTTAGATTCAACGAAGTAAAGAGTAGTAGTTTCCATTATTCTTAACAATATTCATATAACACTAATTCATTATTCAATGTAACTAAAAACCACTTTGGGGCTCTAGTTGTGTCATTTTATATCTAATATAATGAGACATTATTTTCTGGTGAAATGAAATTCAGCAAAAGTATTTTTTTAAAAACTTTACCTCAAAAAGTGTATTTCTTGCCTAAATAACGTATTTTATCTTGGCCATTTCTTTGATAATTTAGATCTTGTAATACCTTAAGCTCAGTGTAAGGAACATTAGTTTGTCCCTTGAGAGCCTTTGTAAGTATAGAAATTTAGGAGATTATGCTGGATTTGTTTTAAAACTAGAATCTACTAACATGAATTTTTTAAGATCTGAGATTGCAGATGATTTATTATGACTTTCTTGTACTCTTAAAACTGGAGGGCAGTTAATTGAAAGTTCTAGATAGTTGACCCCAGGAACACTAAAGTTTATACTTAATGTTCAACTATTTCCCTTAAAAATGTCAGAAAAGTATTTATGAATGAAATTATTTCTGAGGTTGTTTCAAAATAATCCAGTGCGGAGAGGGAGTATAAGGAATTTAGATGAAACAAGAATGGCCCTATGTTGATAATTGTCGAAGTTGATTAATGAGTAATGGTGATTCATTTCACTATTCTATTTTATAAATTAAAAATTTTCCATAATAAAAAGTTTAAAAAGGGAAGTTATTGCTTAATGGGTGTAGGACTACAAAGACATCTTAATTCTCTCTGTAATGTTTTGTTACTTAAATAAAATCTAAGGCAAATATGGCAAAATACTAGGATTTGAAATAAACAAAACTACACTAAGTGAAAGAGACCAGACACAAGAGGGCATATTATTTGATTCCATTTATATGAAAAATCCAAAATAGGTCAATCCATAGAGACAGAACAGGTTGGTGGTTGCCAGGGGTTGGGAGGATGGAGGAATAGGGAGCAACTGTTTAATGAGTATGGGCTTTCCTTTTGGAGTCATGAAAATGTTTTAGATTGATAGAGGTGAGGTGGTGGTTGTACAACATTTTGAATGTACTAAATGCCTCTGAATTGTTCATTTTAAAATGGGTAATTTTATGCTATGTCAATTTCACTTCCAGTTAAAACTAAATCTAAGAAAGGGGAGAATTCAAGGACAGGTATTTATTGAAAAGGGTCAAATACCACAGAAAAGTAGAGAAGGATATAGATTACGATGTCATTAGACCTGGCAAGTAGGAGGCCCTTTTAGGAGAAGTGTGGCAGTAGCCAGATTGTTATAGGTTGCAATAGACAGCCCTGTGCAATGGCTTAAGGGAATCTTGAAGCATTTTGTAGGATAAGGAGAGTCAGTGGAGAGGGAGAGACTGCAGATAGATATAGGAGAGGAGATATTTGTACAGCAAGACTAGAAAGAGATAAAAGGATACAGAGGGTCAGTAGAGAGGGGTTAGCCTCAGAAAGGGTTACAAATATTAATATTGGAGAGAAACAAATAAGTATAGAGATAAGTTTATGATTTCCAAATTTCACTCGGAGAGAGAAGTGACTAGGTTGACACTTGATAACTCCTATTTTCTCTAGGAATGAGGAAGCAGGGGGTAGGGCTTGAGGAGTCATGGGAGTTCACCAGGAATGAATAACAAGGCTGCTTGGGCTTTGAGGGCTTTAGTGGAAATCATAAACATCTTCCCCAACCCCATCCCACACAAATCCACAAGTGAAAAAGCTAATTGTTAAAAGCACTGTATAATTAATATTGTCTCACAAATTGTTAATCAGAAATAAAACGACTGCATAGTACCAACTGTATTACACATGATACTGGATTCGTGACATATTATGAATATATTTAAAATAGTCTTTATGTAACATGCAACAGAAAGATCAGTCAGGGATAACTGGAGAAAGAGCAGATTGAAATCTATTGAGGAAACATTAAGTATCAAACATTCAACTAGGAAAAGGAAATGAAAGATCTCAGGAGACAAGTTACTATTAAAGAAAGATAGAAACAAATATTTCATTAGAATTTTTAAATAATGGAACTACTTAAAAACTGATAAGAAGAGGGTAGATAACAGTTACCTTGATGGATTACATAATTATTTCTTTGAGAAAGAAGGAAATAAATGCCTTAAAGTTTACAATAAAGTATTTTTAAAGTTTTGTTGTTGTTAACCCTGGTGGGGTAGCTCAGTTGTTTAGAGCATTGTCCCATACACCAAGGTTACAGGTTCATACAAGAATCAACCAATGAAAGCATAAATAAGTGGAACAACAAGTCAATGTTTCTCTTTTTCTCTCAAGAATCAATCAATCAATAATTTTTTTTAAAGTAACTGGTAGAGCACATTAAAAGGAAATTTAAAAATAATTTTAAAATCTTGAATGCTTATTAGCTGAAACTTAAGAAAAATGAGCAGCTAGCTATTCACAGTAAATGCTTTTAAACACATTTTCAACTAGAGGATAAACTTGAATATGTCTACAAAATGGACATCTTGAAATGCGATAGTCACTGATGAGGCAATGTAATCATCTAATGATTCCACTGAATGAAACATAATACGAAAGTAATGTGCCTTGTGGAATTCATGGCATTAAAAGATTTTTTGCATAATGTGATGATAAGTATTGGAAATAAAATTTCCCTCTATAGATTTTAGTTTAGATCTGAATATCTCCCTAACAACATCCATTATTTATGTTTGACTTAGCTTTATAGTGGCCTATCCAGAAGCATGCAAAGTTGTGTTGTTTTTTTACATAATAGTGAATGGGATAAAAAGTTAAAATCACATTGGTACTTTAAATACAAGTGTGTTTTTTTCAAACTGTGATAAGATATACCTAACGTATTTTTTACCACTTTAATCTTTTTTTAAAGAAATCCTCACCTGAGGACATACTTAGAGAGAGGAAAGGGGAGAGAAAGAAAAAAAAAAAATTGAACTGGCAACCCTCCAGTGCACAGGATGACACTCAACCGAGCCACTACAGCCAGGCAACCATTTTTAAGTACACACAGTTCAGTGACATTAAGTCCATTCACATTGTTGTGCAACCATCACCACTATCCATCTCCAGTACTTTTTTTTTTTTTGTCATCCCAAGCAATATAACTTATTTATTTATATTGTGGTAAAAACACATAAAATTTACCTTCTTAACCAGTTTTACGTATGTAGTTCAACAATGTTAAGTATATTCACATTGTTATGAAACAGATCTCCAGAACTTTTCTATCTTGCAAAACTGAAAATCTATACCCATTAAATAATAACTACGCTTTCTCCCTTACCCCCAGCCCCTGGTAACCACCATTCTACTTTATGTTTCTATGAACTTGACTACTTTAGATACCTTGTATAAGTGGAATCACAATTTTATTTTTCTCCAGAAATAACGGGCATATATTACTGTGTAAGTTTAAGGTGCACAGCATGATGGTTTGATTTATATGTATTATGAAATTATTACCACAATACAGGGTGGTGCAAAAGGAGGTTTATAGTTGTTTGTATGAAAAATAATACAAAAATTAATAAATAATAATACAAGAATAAACTCTATTTTGTGTCCTCATAACTGTAAACCTATTTTTGCCCAACCCTGTAGGTTCAGCAAACATCCATCATCCCAATAAAATAAATAAGAAATTTTTTTTCACCTTTTGATGAGAATTCTTAGAATCTATTCTTTTAAAAACTTTCTTATAAATCACACAGCAGTGTTAGCTATAGTCATCATGATATACATTACACCTCTGGTACTTATTTATCTTATAATTAGAAGTTTATATCTTTTGACCCCCTTTCTCCAATTCTACCTCTGATATCCCAAGTCTGATCTATTTTCCCATGAGTTTCTTTTTTCAGATTTCACATATAAGTGAGATTATACAGTATTTGTTTTTATCTACAATTTATTTTTAAACTAAAATATTAACAGTTACTGAATGAAATTGCTTGTTTTCTCCTGGAGCATTTTGATGATAGTTGAGCCTGAGCTCAATCAATATACTGAATGAATTACATGGTGCAATCATTTTTCACAGCCCTTGTTAATGATCCATTCCTGAACACAGAAACTAAATGTCATCATGTGGAAGAGTCACTAATTAAATGCTCAGGTAGTACTTGACTTTGAAGTTATTTATAAAATATTAATTTTTTCTTTGAATATTAAATGAAACAGCATAAGAAATATGATATAGAAAATTCAGAGAAGAGTGTAGATTTAATTACTACATTCTTCTGAGTTAGTATTTATTATTACACTTCAGCATTTAGCCTTTGTTGTGTAACACGTTTTCATTGAGCAGAGAGCCTCGTGGGTTTTGGTTCCAGTTTTGCCCTCTGTATGACCTTTGTTAATCTTTTAATTTCTTTAAGATTAGGCATTATTATCCCAACTAAAATTCTAATGCATAAAGGTGGAGATAATACCTGGTCTACCTACTTTAGTTATGAGAATAAACAGGGGGTATCACATGAAAAGCTCTGAAATATTAGCTTTAGAAATATATAGTACTATATTTAATCTTTTCCAAACTTCTCTCCATTTTTATATACCTTTCTCCTGACTAAAAAGTTGTGCTCCTCCTTTATTCCCTGAGTCCCTATCTACTGAATAATACATTTCAATAATAAACTCACAATTAAAAACTGGTCAACAGCTTTTTTGCTATGACTAGGTGTAGGAATGAGGGAGTAAGGAATACCAAGAATAAACTAGAGAAGAATTTCCCTCCCTTCTTTCTTATTCACTCTCCCATAACTTCCCAGCTATGAGTCGAATTTGGGAGTATAGAGAGTGCTGAGGGATGTAGAATGAAAGGACAAGTTAATATTAGTAATGTTACTTTGGGAGAATCTCAGGTTTGAGTCCTCATCTGTAGTTTCACTTAAATTACAACAGGTATAAAAGCATTGTGACTCAGTGGTTTATGCAAGAAGCTGGAAACTCAAGACCTGTGGGTTCTGGCCATGAGACTGACATCTGTTTTTTACAAGTGAACTAGGTGGTTAAAAAAAAAAAAAAAAAAATAGAACTCACAAAGAGTTGTAATGCCATAAAAACTGTAAAAAAGGTAGCTTTCATGAGAGAATAGATGTGAAAATACTCCAAAAGTTAAATTTTTTATACAGATATAAAGCATTACTTTTATCTGAGCTTGAGGGGAAAGGGATACTGTGAATATGAAACAGGTAATTCCGAAACCTCTTTTTGATTACTAGTTTTAAACTCCCACTCAAACCTTCACAAAAGTACTAAGAAGAAGAGAGATTTTTGAAAATGGTATTTGGCTTTCTTCTCAGCCCTCATGTATTTACCCAGAATACAGGTGACTTGTGTGTAGGGAATGAGCCTAAAAAGAGGAAAGTTACAAATACACTAATTCTGAAACACACCTTAAGACAGCACCAGGTAGCTTTCCTAGAAGATGAAACTGAGGCTTAGAGAAGTTAAGAAACTTTCCCTGAATAAGAAATGAAGTGGGTTTTTGAATCACTCTCACTTCAGAGCCCATGCTCTTTATTATTGCCCTATTCTGTTTCAAGAAAATCAAAATTTATTTGTGGAATAAAAATGTCAACAAAACCTGTCCTGAAAGTTATGAGGAAGTCAAGTGGTTCCTGGGATTCTCCCCATCTCTGCCATGGCTACATGGGTTATATCATGACATCTCTACATATCTCTGCATGCCTGCTTAACACTCCTTTCTTGACTAACCAGATTCTTTATACTTTATACTCTCCCACAAGGCTTCAGCCTGCCAAATCCCCAACTCTACTCCATGGCATTCGGCTTTTGCCCTTGCAGCTTAATGACTTATTCTCTCTAGGTGTCCTAGTTCAGATTCTAGTGAGAACTGATTGGACCAGATCCTGCTTCTACTCTAGGCAATAGATTGCTGGCCAGTCTACATAGATTGGTTAACTTGGGTCAAGTGCCCAAACCCTAGGCTGTGGCTAAGGCTGAGCAGAGCAGGACGGCCAAGTTACTTGAGAACTGTAGTGTAAGTAGGTGGAAATTCTGAAACTAAGCCTGTGCCATTTAAAAAAATTTCCCAAATAAGATCTGTTCTTTTTTTCTTTTATTTGCATATTTCTATGAAAGATACTGGCATTCTTTTTCTCATCCTGATTGAAAGTCTAAAATTTTTTTTAAATAAATTGATTTAATTTTGTTGTAAAAGTAACACACACAGTAAAAGTTGTCTCTTTTCTACCAAAGATTCTCAAGGCCCTCCTAGAGGTGATTACAGCTAAGATTTTGAAGTATCCTTCAGAAAAATTCTATGTATGTTCAAGCATTTTATCCATATTCCAATGTACATAAACGGAAGAATACCATACACGTGTGTTTAGCTTTCCTCATTTAATAAACAGATTTTGTAGCCTATTCCACAGCAACATTATAATTTTTTTCATTTTTAAAAAGTGTAATAGAACTTAATTATATGCATGTGATTTTGTTTTTTAACCAGTGTCCTTTTGATAGGCAGGTATGTTTTTCCACTCTTTCCATTACATATAAGGCTGCAATAAGCATTTATGTTTGTACACAGCTGTAAATATTACCTACAAATTTTTCAGTCAAAGCATGCATGACACACTTATGAACAAATGTCTCTAAAAATGTTGTGCCAATTTCTCTTACCATCTGTGTATGAATGTCCCCATTTGCCCATACCATGCACTGTTAAAGTTCTGTTAAACTTTCTGCCAACCTGGTAATTTCATCTACCTTCCTTCTTGCTCACTAAGTCAGTTAGTCACCTTGTTCTGTGATTTCTTTCAGTCTCTCTCACCTCTATCTGCATCTTTCTAAAGGCTAATTTTGAGGGGAGAGGGGGCGGGTTAATCCTCACCAGAGGATATTTTTCCATTGAATTTTAGAGAGCGGAAGGGATGGGGAAGAGACAGAGAGATAGAGAAATATTGATGTGAGAGAGACACATCGATTGGTTGCCTCCCACATGCAACCGAGGTATGTGCCCTTGATCAGAATGGAACCTGGGACCCTTCAGTCCACAGGCCAATGCTCTATTCACTGAGACAAACCTGCTAGAGCTATCTGCGTCTTTCTTTTCTTTTTTTATTTTCTTAGCCTTTTCGAAACAAGGCCACCAAAAATGTTGGTTGCCTCCCCCCAAAAAAATTGGGAGAGAGATTATCTGTGTCTTTCTAATTGCAGTGTTATGAATTTAGTTTCAGCTTTTATTGCTTCATGTACTGGCTTCCAATATCTCTTATTCTCTTCCCTTAATAATTTACAATCTACCCAAAAGTGACAGATTAATATTTTTCAAGTATTGCTTCTATTCTCAAAAAACTTCGGTGGCTCCCACTGCCAAAAGTAACAAGTTCAAATCCTTAGCCAGGTATTCAATGTTCACCAGAGTTCAGTCCCAGTCTACTTCTAAGCATTCATCTGGGGAAATGGGGCCTACCACTGATACTCCCTATTTTAACCAAATTCACTGACCAATGTGATCTGTAAAAATGTTTGTGGTCCTATGTCCGCGAATCAAATCCTTCACTACCGTCACATTATCACAAGTTTATAGTCCTTAGTGAAAGGCAGAATGGTGTTGTAGTGAGAGCAAAAGGATTTGCGTTCTCATTTTTTGGCTCTACTAAGAATATGCTGGGAGACCTTGGGCAAACCACTTTCTTTGTAAAATGGATTATTAGACTAGGATATTCTCTGATTACTAGATTTACAAAGATGTATAAAGGCTTACAAAATCCATTCTACGGAGAAAAGTCTATTCAGTTCAAAGTGTTGCGAATGTAAAGGCAAGAAGACTAACTCCCTTTCAGTTCAGCAAACACTGGGCCCCACCATAAGCGTGGTATGTACAGTATTAGGACGCATTTCGAATCTCAGGCACTCACTCGCCAGGGTCTAGATTTGCAAAAAGCACAAGTCTTTCACTCAAGAGGCAGTTCATTTCTCTTGGCTGTAGCCATTCGCTATAGTAGCAAGGTCTAATTGCCGTCAGCAGTCACCAAGACCTACCGACTGTGAACCTGCAGCTGACACGACTACAGTTCCCAGCATCCTCTTCCCACCTCCGCCCCGCCCCGCCCCGCCCCGCGACTCCCGCCCCGCCCCGCGACTCCCGCCCGCCGGATCTTGTAGTCCCGGCCCAAGGCAGGCGGCGGTACGGAAGCCCCTGAGAAATACGCTTTTCCCACCTAGTCGGCGGTGAGACCACAAGTCCCATCTAAACTCTTACTCGGGCTGACTAGGGTTTGCCCTGCTCTGAGTCGCATTTCCTCCGCCCAGCTCTCCTCAGAGCTAGAGCTTCCCGGTCGGAACCCGCCCCGGAAGTCGTCCAGACGACAGGCGAGGCGACTTCCAGCCATTCCAAAACCGGCTGGGGCCGGCGGGGCGGGGCCAGGAGGCGGAGCGGGCGGGGGCGGAGCGGCGTGGCGTAGTGCCTGGGGGCGGAGCCGAGCGCGGGGCCGCGCGTCTGGGTGGCGGCCGGGGGCGCGCCCGTGGGGAGAGGCGGCGGCGGCTGCTAGTGGGGAGGGGGGAGTAAAAAGGAGGAACCGGCAAGGGGGGGCAGGGCGAGCGGAGAGCCGTGTTCCTGAGGCGGTGGCGGCGTCTCCGACGGAGGAGGAGGCGGAGGAGGGCGGGGAAGGAGGATGGAGCAAGCTGGGGGTTGGGGTTGGCGCTAGCTGCAGCGGCTCGCCGCGTCCTGGGGGAGAGCGGCGGCTGCTTCTGGAAGTTGTAGGGTCGGGTGCCGGGCCGGTGCCCCCGCCTTGAGCGGCGGGGAGGAGGAGGGAGCAGCGGGGGTTAGCGGGGGTCGGGAGGGAGAGGACGAGCAGGGGGAGCGAGCTGGGGAAGACGGAGCGGGCTCTGCGCCGGGCGGGCGGGCGGCGGCGGGGCGGCCAGCGACCGCAGCCGGGGGGACGCGGGAGGATGGAGCAAGTGGAGATCCTGAGGAAATTCATCCAAAGGGTCCAGGCCATGAAGAGTCCGGACCACAATGGGGAGGACAACTTCGCTCGGGACTTCATGGTGAGTCCTTACCCTAGTTGTCGCCTCCTCTCGCCGGCACCGGAGCCTCCCGCCGCCTTACCGGGCCGGGCCGCCAGCGCTTTGTGTGCGACGGTGAGGAGGGGGGCGGAGAGGCGCGCACCAACCCCAAGGACCGGGTGGTCTCGGAGGCCGGCGGGAGGTGAGACCGCCTCCGCCCCTCCTTTCCCCTCCTCCCGCGTTCGCGGCCACCTCCGCAGGCGCTCTGGGCGCAAAGGGAGAGGCCACCGGGCCGAGTCTGCACTCAGCGCCGCCGCCGACCACCTATTGTTTCTCGTGCCGGGAATCGGAGGCGAGTGAGGTCTCTCGTCACCTCCCCATCCAACCTGTCCCTCCTGGGAGGATCTAGGCAGGGTGTCTGCTTAGGGAGGAGAGCGGATCGCGGCTGATGGAGGAACGGGGGTGTTGAGGTTGGCATTCATATGTGGGGTCCCTGTACTCGAGCTGGTCTCAGAAGTGGGCGAGGTAGGAGTTCTGCGAATTGGGTTCGCAATTGTTATCTAAACCGCCTGGGAGAGGATTGTCTATAAGGTATCTCGTGGTTTGCCTAATTCCCATTTATCTCGGTCCGGTCTCTCGTCTCCTGAGAACCAGATTGGAGACAGAGTGGGGGTCAAAGTGACTTTAGGTGGAGGGGGTAAGTGTGTGTGGAGAGGGAAGGGTTATCCTGAAGGAAACCTTTAGACTCCCCAGGGGATATTGCCGAAGGCGGAGGGGATGTGACTATCACTTCCTATCCGGGGTGGGGGTGGGGAACTTGGGAACAATAGTCCTGGTGGGGCGGAGGCGACGTTGCAGGCCGAAGCCCTGAGCTGGGAGATAACCTTCGCAGCCTTCCCCCTCCCCCCTTTCCGCCTTCTGCTTGTGCTGCCGGGCTGGGAAGGAGGTTAAAAGTCTAGTTTATGAAATTGGTCTAGAAACATCACTTTGAGGGGGTCAGATCCGAAGGCGTGGGACCAGAAGTCGACTTCCTACATTGCCCCCCCCCCCCCCATTCCCCCTTATTTTTCTGCTGGACAAATGTTCCTTTAGGGTTGTTTCCCGGCTTAGGAGGCGGTGGTTGCGGCGGCTGCTCCTACGGATGTTGCGCAAGACTGGGGCGTTGGAAACCCTGGAGGTCTGGGGAATGGAAAAGGAAGTGGGACTTTGGGAAGTGGTTCCTTCTTAGCCTTGGCGGGATTTGGGAATGGGAAATAAGCTAGGGGAAGTTTTGTTCCTGGGCAAAGTACATCCCAAGAATAATCATTTAACCCCCTATTTTCTGGATTGTGAAAAGTGTACACAGTGAGCAGCAAACATTAGTGAGCAGCAAACATTGTTTAGTTTTTGCTTCAAAGTAGTTTTAATTGTTAACAAGGTGCAGGTGAAATGGCTTTTAATACTGAGGTACTTTTTCACTTTTTAAAGAGACTTCGGTCTAGTAAAGCGTTAGCGTTAAAATGAATAACTTAACAGATCCACAGTGTTGCTGAGCTTTGTGATTCCCGCCTTTCTAGACCAGTAATAGAGGACAGGAGTAAGGTTTTGTTAGTACCTTTGGACGATGGAAAAATAGATTTAAATAACTTACGCTTATTTTAAGATTTTCTCTTAACATTTAGCTTATGTATTTTTAAAAATTTACTTTTTGATCAGAGAAGGGTAAAGAAAAGAGGACTTTTCCCTTAATACCGAGAATTTTGATGGTGTTGTCTGTCTTTGAATAGTGTCAATACTTGGATGGAGTCCCCGTTTTACTATAGCAAAATAGAAGAATGTATTTGCTTAGAATATTTAAAACACTTAAAACTAGTCTTTTGCAGGCTTATTTTGGTTATGGAAGGATAAGAGGTGAGGTCTTTGGCCACTTTGCATGCTAGTCATCTTGTTATCCCTAGGCATATCCTGTCAGGAAGGAGCATTGTTTGGTGATGCAGACCATCAGGACAGGTGCCCAATCTCTGAACTGTACTGGGGAAGTAGCTCTAGGGTTCATGCTTTAGGGATGAGTCAGGGATTCCTACTGAAAATTTCATTACTCAAGGACTGAATGAGTTTCCTTTTTCTTCCATAATACCTAGGAATAGCGAGGTGATTTTACATTTGAGATTTGATGACTAAGGCCATTATTTTGTATTGCTTGCTTTTAATTCCCTGACTTGATAAGCAATAGCTATAATTAAGGCTGCTAGTTGGTGTTCCTTTTCCCCTTGCCTGGAAGATTGGAGGGAAACTGTACCTTCTGCCATAGAGAGAGAATAGTTATAACATAGAATAGAAGATTAGCTTACTGTTCGTTCTATTATTCTTAAATTGTGATGTGGGTTAAAAAATACATTTTAAAATTTTAGCATTTTAGAACGGAGCCTTAGATATAATCTAGCTAGTATAAATCCTATTCAATTATAATGTTCATCATTTCAAATATGGAAATTATCTTTTATAATAATAAAAGCATAATATGCTAATCAGACCAGACGTCCTTCCCGACAACCTTCTGGATGAAGACAACCTTCTGGATGAAGCCGGGGCTGCGAGGGAAGCCCGGGTCCTGAATGCGGAGGGAAGCTGGTGCCGGCAGCTGGGGGAAGGAAGGCCTACTCTTGCACGAATTTCGGGCACTGGGCCTCTAGTACAGTGGTCGGCAAACCGCAGCTCGCGAGCTGCATGTGGCTCGCAAGCCGCAGTTTGCCAACCACTGCTCTAGTAGAATAATAATTAAAATAAATGCCCTCCCCTTAGGAAAGCATCTAAACTGTGCTCTTTTGCCCTAGCCGTTTTTGCTCAGTGGGCAGAGTGTTGGCCTGTGGATTGAAGGGTCCCGGGTTCGATTCCGGCCAAGGGTACATGCCCAGTTTGCAGGCTCTATCCCCAGTGTGGGGTGGGCAGGAGGCAGCCAATCAATGATTCTCTCTCATCATTGATGTTTCTATCCATCCCTTCCTTTCTGAAATCAATAAACAAAAATAAAAATTAAAAATAAACTTGCTCTTTCCATTATTCTATCCAGCCTTCCTATAGTCCAGCGAATTTTCAACCTTTTTCGTCTTGTGGCATATAAACTATTTACTAAAATTCTGCAGCACATCAAAAAATATATTTTTTGCTGATCTGACAAAAACGGTATAATTTTGATTTCATTCACACCAGATGGCTATTGTTCTGTTGGCTGTTGTCATTTTTAAATTTGACAGTTGAAGGGAAAAGAGGTCAGTGTCCCTGACTAAATAGGTATTCCTTGTCTTAAAAATTCTTGTAGCACTCTGGTTGAAAATTGCAGCTATAGTCCCATCACCGAAAGGCTGTCTTTTTTAATGTTTTAAAAAATATCTATGTAACATTTTAATTTATACAAATAGGCTTGAACTATATATACTAGTTTATATCTTACTTTAGACGTGGGTTTATAAGTATATGTAGATCAGTATAGTTCCTTTTAAAACATTTACTAAAGTACGGTTGACAGCATTAAGTCTATTAATGTTTTCTTTCTTTTTTTAAAATATATTTTATTGATTTCAGAATGTAAGGGAGAGGGAGAGAGTGAAACATCGCTGCCTCCTGCATGCAGCTACCGGGGATTGAGTCTGCAAACCGGACTCATGCCCTGATGGGGAATCAAAACTGTGACCTCTTGGTTCCTGGGCCGATAAGGCTGGGCTTGTCTGATAATGTTTTCATGCTTCTCTGTGGCCATACTATATATGTCATTTTATATTCTTGGTTTTTTTCAACTTAACATTTTGATCATTTGAAAAATCATTTTAAGCTGCTTCATCATAATTCACCTGGTGACTAATGTTAACCATTTCCTTGTGGTTGAATATTTAGGCCATTTATTTTCTGCTCTTATATATCATACTTCTGTACTGAACATTTATGCATAAAACTTTATTTTGGATTATTGCATAAGATATCTTCTAGTACTGGAAGTAAACATTTAATACATGTTTATAAGTAATTTTTTGAAGAACTGTCATTTATACAACTGCCATTAATGTACAAGTGTTCATATAATTATCTTGACCTTTGATAATTTGATGGTTGAAAATGGTATCTTGTTTTAATTTGAATTTCTTGTGTTTTAATTTGAATTTCCTGATGATTACTGAGGGAAGAAATTTTTCCATCTGTCATTAACTAGTCTATGAGTTGTCATACCTGTCTTTTACTCTCATCTCTGCCATTGGTTAGCTACCTGACTTTGTCAGGCCACTTAACAGAAAATGAAAGGATTGAGTTCTCTCATCTTTAAAAGAAGAATAATGTACCTCCTTTACAGAGCTGAAGTATGGGACTTATTTCATCTAACAAATTATTGTGCTAAGGCAGGGGTGGGCAAACTTTTTGACTCGAGGGCCACAATGGGTTCTTAAACTGGACCGGAGGGCCGGAACAAAAGCATGGATGGAGTGTTTGTGTGAACTAATATAAATTCAAAGTAAACATCATTACATAAAAGGGTACGGTCTTTTTTTTTATTTCAATAGTTTTATTCATTTCAAACATTTTAACAAGAAGAATGTAAACACTAATTATTATAATTTGAAACTTCAAAAAATGGAGGAATCATAGCACAATAACATACCTTATATTGAAGATGGCAAAGGCAAAATAAAATTGCCTAACAAAGGAAAGGTACAAAAGCCTTTCAAATTAAACTTAAATATAATAAACTAATTTAAAACTAAAACAAATAGAAAAGAACAAAATGTGTAAACAGTAAATTAAACATTTTCTTTAGTGCAACTTCCAAATTATGCCCGGGACGTAGATGTAGATGGCAATGTAGACTGGGTTGAAAGGTTTTTGGTCTTTAAAACATCAACTTCAGTGGGAACAGTGTTGTTGGTCTCCTTTTTAGCTAATTCTCTGATACTGTGCTCTCCAGGGGCGTGTCTCCCTATATCACCACAGTAACGTGTCTACGCATTCCCAGGGTGATGTCAGGGATGCGTCCACGGGCATTACAGGGAGCCTCTGGAAGATTGAGAGGTTGTTCCTTCTACTGAAGAAGGAGCTGCGGCCCTGTTTCCCGACATTGCCATGTTAACACTGCTGCTGGTGAAGGAGCGGAGGGGAGAGCAAGAGAACCCTCTGCTCCTTTGGCTCCGCGGGCCGGATAGAACAGCCGAACGGGCCGTAGTTTGCCCACGGCTGTAGCTAAGGTCTATATATCCTCATCGTTACAGATAACTAGAGATAGAAGGAAAGAAGTATTTGGGCTTCTGTTTTCAGTCATTTTCTTTGGCTTTTTAAAGCTTTTTCATGTCTAATCTCAAATAGATTTGTTCTGATCAGGGTAAAGTTTAATGTGCATTAGACATGAATTTCAAGGGATGTAGGCTATAAAAATGTTTTTGCAAATAGTAATTCTGACAGAACTGCTCAAAACCAGTTTGCTTGTTATGATTAAATAATTATTGTATTGTTTTTATTTTACTACAGAATGTTAGTGGTTTTATAAATCATTTTAAGTAGAAAGGAAATTAGCATTTTTCTTTTTAAAAAATATTTTTGGCTCTGACCGGTTTGGCTCAGTGGATAGAGCATCGGCCTGTGGACTGAAGGGTCCCAGGTTCGATTCCGGTCGGGGGCATGTACCTTGGTTGCGGGCACGTCCCCAGTGGGAGGTGTGCAGGAGGCAGCTGATTGATGTTTCTAACTCTCTATCCCTCTTTCTTCCTCTCTGTAAAAAATCAATAAAAAATTAAAAAAAATATTTTTGTATTGATTTCAGAGAGGAAGGGAAAGGGAGAGATAGAAACATCAATAATGAGAGAGAATCATTGATTGGCTTTCTCCTGCATGCACCCCACTGGGAATTGAGTCCACAACCCTGGCATGTGCCTTGACCAGGAATCAAATTGTGATCCCTGGTTCATGCTCAACCGCTGACCCACACTGGCCAGGCAGAAATTAACATTTTCCTTCCTACTATATACTAAACACTATGTCATATATATATATATATATATATATATATATATATATATATATATATATAATATTTTTATTGATTTCAGAGAGGAAGGGAAAGGGGGAGAGAGATAGAAATGTCAATGATGACAGAAATATCATTGATTGGTTGCCTCCTGCACGCCCCTCCTGCACGCCCCCCCCCCCCCCCCCCCGGGATTGTGCCCTTGACCGGAATTGAACCCAGGACCCTTCAGTCCTCAGGCCGACACTATCCGGGTAGGGCTGCCAGATATTTTGCAGTCTTTTTTTTTTTTTTTTAAATTCTTTATTGTTGAAAGTATTATATATGTCTCCTTTCCCCCCCCATTGACCTCTCCCGGGCCCCTCCCACCCCTCAGCATATCCCCTCAACCCCCTACTGTCTGTCCATTGGTTATGCTTATATGTATGCATACAAGTCCTTCGGTTGATCTCTTATCCCCCACCCTCCAACCCTCCCCTGCCTTCCCTCTGAGGTTTGCCAGTTTGTTTGATGTTTCTATGTCTCTAGATCTATTTTTGTTCATCAGTTTATGTTGTTCATTATATTCTACAAATGAGTGAGATCATGTGATCCTTCTCTGACTGGCTTATTTTGCTTAGCATAATGCTCTCCAGGTCCACCCATGCTGTTGCGAATGGTAAGAGTTCTTTCTTTTTTACAGCAATGTAGCATTCCATTGTTTAGATGTACCACAGTTTTTTAATACACTCATCTGCTGATGGGCACTTAGGCTGTTTCCAAATCTTAGCTATTGGAAATTGTGCTGCTATGAACATAGCGGTGTATATATTCTTTCTGGTGTTTCTGATTTCTTGGGATGCATTCCTAGAAGTGGGATTACTGGGTCAAATGGCAGTTTCATATTTAATTATTTGAGGAAACTCCATACTGTTCTCCACAGTGGCTGCACCAGTCTGCATTCCCACCAGCAGTGTACGAGGGTTCCTATTTTACAGTCTTTTTTTTTTTAATATATATTTTATTGATTTTTTACAGAGAGGAAGGGAGAGGGATAGAGAGTTAGAAACATCGATGAGAGAGAAACATCAATCAGCTGCCTCCTGCACACTCCCCACTGGGAATGTGCCCGCAACCAAGGTACATGCCCTTGACCGGAATCGAACCTGGGACCCTTGAGTCCGCAGGCCAACGACGCTCTATCCACTGAGCCAAACCGGTTAGGGCTATTTTACAGTCTTATTGAACATATCAACAATTTATGAGATAGATATAACATGTATTTTACAGATGAGGAAACAGTCTGAGAAGTATCTTGCCTGACTTTAAAACCTCTGTTCTTTTTATCCAGTTTCTCCAGGATGCATCTGAGGTCCCTAAGGGCCTGGCTGGGACTAGGCTAGTGGTGGGGGGTAAAACACCATGCAAAAGGGTGAAGGTTTTAAATTTGAACATGTTTAGGGGGGGATAGATAATCTGCTATAAGTAGTGCAGCAGTTCTCATACCTTTTGGTCTCAAGAGTCCTTTACAATCTTAAAATTATTGAGGACCCTGAAGAGTTCTTATCTATTTACTACATTAGAAATTACAAGTATTTTAAAAATATTTATTTTAAAGTAGTGATATTAAACCCATTCAATATTAACTTGTATACTATATTTTAATTCAAAACAAATTAGTTTGAAGAATTGTTTTTATATTTTTGCAAATTTATTTAATATCTGGCTTAATAGAAGAGAGTTGGATTCTCATACCTACTACATTCATAATGTTGCAATGTCACATTTCACACAGTATCATGTGTCAATTGCCCTCTAGAAAACTCCACTGTACACACCTAAGAAAATGAAAGTGATAAAAAATTACTATACTAACGTCTGTGCATTCTCATATTTACAAATGAGGAAACATAACAGTATTATTAGGAAAAGAGTTTTGATGTCATAGGCTTTCTCCAGTGATCTTGGGTTGGGCATCCCCGAACCATACTTTGAGAACCAGGGAGGTAATACATGGTATAGGCTAAAGGTAATGCTGAGAAAATTAGGTAGGGGGTCAGATTGTTGCATCTATGATATATTCTATTTTATATATCAGTAATAGTAATTTTTAACAGTTCTACGCTACAATTCTTTTTTTTTAATATATTTTATTGATTTTTTTACAGAGAGGAAGGGAGAGGGATAGAGAGTTAGAAACATCGATGAGAGAGAAACATCGATCAGCTGCCTCCTGCACACCCCCTACTGGGTATGTGCCCGCAACCAAGGTACATGCCCCTGACTGGAATCGAACCTGGGACCCCTGAGTCCACAGGCCGACGCTCTATCCACTGAGCCAAACCGGTTAGGGCTACACTACAATTCTTAGATTCACATGGAAAGTGGGTAGGTGTGTAAAAAAATAGACATGCTAGCTGCCAAGAGTCCAGCAGTATTTCCCCACCTCCAACTGCCACGACCACCCTACCCCCTCCTTTTCCAGCCTGCTTTACTATGAGCCTTCAATTACATCATTCATATAGGTTCTGTTAGGAAAGCTGAGACCCTACTATAGGTCTCTGGAGAGCCCCTGCCTTTTTTAAGAAAGGTAAGCAGTCATCTGACAGATGAGTGTTGTAGAAAGTTGATTCTAATGACAGTATTAAGGATGAATTAGCAGGTGAAGAGTAGCATTTTGGAAGTTAAACTGTAAGAAGTAAGGTGAGAGTCTGAAGTAAACCTAACTAAAACTAGTGGATCCCTGACCAGTGTGGTTCAGAGCATCGTCCTGTGCACGGAAGGATCACAGGTTCGATACTCTATTGGGGCATATACCCAGGTTGAGGGTTCAATCCCTGGTGGGTGGTGCATATAGAAGGCAACCAATCAGTGTTTTTCATGTCGATGTTTCTCCCCCTCCTTTCCTCTCTCTAGAATCAGTGAAAAGTGTATCCTCGGATGGGGATTTAAAAAAATAAAGTAATGGAATAGAGAGTTTATAAAGGATCTGATAAGGATTAAGAAAGAAGTCTCAATGATGGACTAGATGTTAGTAGTAAAGGAGCAAGGAGTATTGTAGTATGACTACCAGGTTTGTAGCTTGGTGTACTATCACTCAAATTAGAATATATTTCGTAGGATAAAGAGTAAAGGGGGAGTAACAATAGAGGGGATCAAGCAGGACATGACGGAAGGAAATTAGACATGTTGAAACTGAGGTTCCATACTCTGGTTTCTCTTCAGATCTCATAAATCTTTCGCCTTTCACTAAAGATTTCCGTGGAGAGGAACAATTCTGAATTTATACTCAATTTTTTGAGGCCTTGCTTTGGCAGGGCTAAAACAAAACAAAACAAAAACTGAGGTGCCTGCTCTGACCTGTTTGGCTCAGCGGATAGAGTGTTGGCCTGCGGACTGAAGGGTCCCAGGTTCGATTCCAGTCAAGGGCATGTACCTGTGGGTTGCGGGCACATCCCCAGTAGGGGGTGTGCGGAAGGCAGCTGATCAATGTTTCTCTCTCATCGATGTTTCTAACTCCCTCTCCCTTCCTCTCTGTAAAAAATCAATAAAATCTATTTAAAAAACAAACAAAAAACTGAGGTGCCTGTGACACACCTAATAAATGTGTAGAGCTCAAGAGAGCTGACAGGATGGAGTTAAAGATTTGGGAGTCATCGTGTAAGCATGTAAAAGATAGTTGAAAACATGGGAGTGAGAGCTTATTCAGACAAGTATATAGAATGACCAACTTTAGGTTGAAGAGCATCAGCATTTAAAGAGCAGCCCCAAAAGGAAGTACCAGTGATTGTTCTGAGAAGGTATGGTCAAAAAGGAGGGAGGCGAACCCAAAGGATGTCAGAAAGCCTGGGAGAGTTTCACGAAAGGAGTAGTTACCAAAGTCAAATTATTCTGGGAGGACTGGTAAGGTGAGATTTAGAAAGTACCCATTTTATTTGCCAAGTAGGAGTGATTTGGTGGCTAGAAAAAGCAGTTTGGGGTTGGGGTATGGGAAGAAGCCAGATTATAGTGGGTTGTGGGGAAAACAAGTGAAGTGGGTATAAATTCCTTTATTTACTTTAACATTCTGAAAGTAGATGGCAGAAGTTAGAGGTTGAAGGAGCACTCCCTATGCTTTAAAAAAATAGGATAGAGAATATTTTTCAAATATTATCTACATGTATATGCTTTTTTTTTTGTAAAATGATTGCTGTTCAAATACAATTTTTAAAGACAGATAACAACTTGTCTTGATTAAGACCTCTGAATTTTTTTTGTTTTTAATTTAAAATTTGGATTTGAAATGTTAGAAAAGAAGGAAAGACTGAAAGCCTGGCAAAATCTTATAATGCTGCACAGATTTGATAAGTATAACAATTTTTATTATTAAACTTCAATATTGTGGCTTGTAGGTGTTTTAAAAATCAATAGCAACTCTGTTGAGATGTAATTCACCTAACATAAAATGCATTTATTGAAAGCTGTAAAATTTCAGTTTTTAGTATATTCACACAATTGTGCAACCATCATCATAATCAATTTTTAGCCCCTCCCACCCACCCCCCAAAGAAACCCTGTACCCATTAGTAGTCATTCTCCCATCTTCCCTCCATCCTGTCCCCAACCCTGGGCAACCACTAATGTATTTTCTACCTCCATAGATTGCTTCTTTTGGACATACATAAATGGAATCATACAGAATGTGGTGTTTTGTGACTTGACTTCTTTACTTAACATACAATGTTTTCAAGGTTCCCCTGTGTTGTTGCAGTGATCAAAAATACTTCATTCCTTTTTATGGTTGAACTAGAGGCCCAGTGCACAAAATCTGTTCATGGGTAGGGTCCCTAAGCAGCTGCTGGTTGCCAGCCGGGGCCTCCCTTCCCCCCAGCCGCCTGCCACCCTGGCAGAGTGGGGCTGGCTGGGGAGAGGGCCCGCAGGCTGTTGGCTGGCTGGCCCTGCCCCCTAGTTGAACTCCAGGTTGAGGGGACAATTTGCATATTAGGCTTTTATTATATAGGATGGCTTGTTCCTGGGGAGAGGAAGCTGGGCATTGCTATGTGACGTCATTACCTGGCGCCCACAGCCACCGTTTTTGGGTTGAGCTGGGCTGTGGGCCGCATTTTGCAACATGGGGTCTCAGCAGCATCTGCTGCGATTTGGTGGGCTGTCACTCCGGGGTGGTGGCAGGACCTGTGTCCCACTTGGGAGAAGCCGAGTGTTGCTTTGTGGGCGCTAAGTCCGCTGTGCCATTTCTCTGTAAAGGCCAGTGCGTGTCATGGCAGCTCCTGCATTGAGCGTCTGCCCCTTGGTGGTCAGTGACTGGTCAGACACTTAGCATATTAGCCTTTTATATATATAGATTTATATATAGATAATGTTATATGGACATTCCACATTTTGTTTATCCACTTATCTATTGAAGGACATATGAGTTGTTCACACTCTTTGGAGTATTTTGTATTCTACATCTTCTAATGTCTTCACTGTACAAAACAAACATCCCATAAAGATCATTAGGTCAAGTATTTTATGAATAATACTGTGGTGAACATTTGTGTACAAGTGTTTGTTAGGATAAATGTTTTTAGTTATCTTGGGTATATACTTAGGAGTAGACTTACTGGTTAATATGGTAACTCTTAATGTTTAACATTTTGAGGAACTTCCAAACTGTTATCTAAAACTGCTGCACATTTTACATTCCCACCAGGAGAATACACATTTTATATTCCCACCAATTTCTCTACATCTTCACTAGCACTGTTTCTGTCTGTCTTTTTTATTATAGCAATGTAGTTAGTGTGAAGTGGTAATATTGTGGTGGGCTTATAGGTTTGTAAAATACCTCAGTAAGTTTACATATATGGCGCTATATGTCTCATGTATCTTTCAAAGCCAGAGTGATAGGAAATATTTTGCAGTGTTTGCATTTGAGCTAATCTTCATGCTTTTCCAGTGCTACTGGTTTAGTTAAGATTTTCTTATCCATCCTTTAATGGATGTCCAGCCAAATGTACTTATACTAGAAGCCCAGCATGTGAAATCATGCGGCCCTGCCCACCCATGCCAATCTTTGGTTGTTATGGCGTTAGGGCCACTGGGTTTTTATAATATAGATTTAATTAACTTCACAAGTGGAAGGGAACTTTTTAAAGTAACTTTCCAGACATTGCTCATTGAAACAGCCACTAAAAATTTACCTCAAGTGTTAATTCTAAAGAGTTTTTTTATTGCATTTGCTTTTAGAATATTGCTGGTATTTGTCCTTCAATATTTGACATTTAATTTAGAAAAGGTTTTTGAAAGGTTGAAACTGAAAATAAGACATTAACATTTATATAGATGAATTTTTTTTCATGTTAAACACTACCACGTTTCTGTAGCACTCAGTTAATTAGATTTATAAAAATTTACATTTTTTTACTTCCCTAGACTGAAAGCCTCTGAGGCTAGAGACTGGTACTTAATTATCTCTGTGTCCCCATTGCTTAATATAGTGCTTGGTATTTAATAGGCATTAATGGCTATTGCATGAGCAGAAATTGTAGCTAGCTTAATGCTGTAAGACATTTATTCTGCAGATGGATTCCTCAAATGATCCAGAGGACTTGTCTCTTAGATCAGTGTGAGAACTGCTTTTCCGCCTTGTATGCGTACAGGTGTGCTTACTAGTACACAACTGTGGTTGTATTTTCAATATCCACTGAAAAAGAAAATACAAGATAAAGTGCTAGACTGAATTCAATAGAACTTTTAAATACATATTATTAATTGTAATATCTTCTACATAAATATAGAAACTAGTTCAGTATATATATTTTTTTTGTCCACTGGTTGGTGTGCGTAAGGATTCAGGGAACCACTTCAAATGACTACTTGTGTATCCCCAACTGTGGGGACGTTATCTTAGAATATTAAATTTAATAAAATGTCCACTTTTAATTTTTTTTAAAATACATTTTTATTGGTTTCAGAGAGGAAGGGAGAGGGAGGGAGAGATAGAAACATCAATGATGAGAGAATCATTGATCGGCTGCCTCCTGCACATCCCTAACTGAGGATCGAGTGCACAACCTGGGCATGTGCCCTTGACTGGAATCGAACCCGGGACCCTTCAGTCCACAGGCCGACGCTCTATCCACTGAGCCAAACCAGCTAGGGCTTAATTTTTTATTTTAGATTGAATTAATAAAATCCAGATATCATATCACTGGAATTTCTTCAAAAATAGTGTTATTTTGCAACATGTGGGAATTTGGGGAGTGGTTACAGAAATAGCTGTTATTTTTCTCTTGCCTCTAGTTTCTTACCTCATCCAGTCCTAAAATACTGCTTTCAAGTGTGTAGTAAAGGAAAGACTACTTACTGGTTGAAAAATCAGGATATTTGGATTTAAGTCCCAGTGTTATTGTTTAGTTCTGTGTTTCTTTAATATATTCACATAGGACCATATTGGAAACATATGGTTTTGTTTTTATTATTAAAAAATATGTTCAAAAAAACCCTCAAAGCTCCCTTTGACCATTTAAATAATTGGAATTTTAAATGCTTAAGTCAATTCAAAGCATCAGTTCCAAGCTCTGCTCTTTTGAAACTGTAATTGTATGCCTCTGCCAATTTCTCTTTCTTCTATACCTCCAATTTTGTAAGTTTTGCCCTAGTTTAGCATACAGGCCAGTAGAATAAAGTCTATACTTCTTAGCCTGGCATTCCAGAGCCTTCTTAACATAGTGGTTCACATTACCTTTCCATTGTTAAATTCCTATACTCTGCAGTATGTATCCTCTCTTACCTTTTGGAGTAAGCCGTTTCTTGTCCTTGAAGCATACCTACTGAATGAATTAAATCTTGCTTATCTGTGGTTGTACTGTTGAACATACTTTTTCCCTTTGGGAAAATTTTTCTTCTATTATATAGACCAGTACTTTGAATCAGAACACTAAAAATTTAGAATGACTTTACCACATACACTGAGAAGTAAGAAGCAAAAATGTAATTCTCACTTTCTGGGATAAATATTTTAGCCCAGTTATCTTAAAGCTCTTGTTCTCCATTGTAAAATTTGATTTTTAATACCATGGGGGAAGAGCCTTTAATTAGAATTGAGTAGAAGACTGACGTGCTAAGGCACGCTCAGTGATAACCAGTTGTTCTAAACCTCTAATCTCTTCCAACTAGAACTCCTTTCGTAGCATTTTATATTTCCTGTAGTATTTAAATATTTTAAATTTATGCAATCAATAGTCTTCTTTCCTCTGAAATCATATAAAATCTTTTTTTTTTTTTTTTTTTTTTTAAATATATATTTTATTAATTTTTTACAGAGAGGAAGAGAGAGGAGAGGGATAGAGAGCTAGAAACATCGATGAGAGAGAAACATCGATCAGCTGCCTCCTGCACACCTCTACTGGGGATGTGCCCGCAACCAAGGTACGTGCCCTTGACCGGAATCGAACCTGGGACCTTTCAGTCCGC
Source organism: Plecotus auritus (assembly GCF_963455305.1). Taxonomy (NCBI): domain Eukaryota; kingdom Metazoa; phylum Chordata; class Mammalia; order Chiroptera; family Vespertilionidae; genus Plecotus; species Plecotus auritus. Next base: position 152,315,186 of record NC_137775.1, read on the forward strand.
AGGCCGACGCTCTATCCACTGAGCCAAACCGGTTTCGGCAATCATATAAAATCTTGTTTCCATTTGTATAATATTATAGTGTCGGTGAACTAGCTTATTGGAGATATACATAGTTACTCCCTAAAAGTTTTTCATGGAGAATGTAGAGTGTGGATCCTGTTAATTTCAGGCTTTGGGGTGTATGCTAATATCTACATTTCTGTAATGACTGTTTTTAAATGTAACCTACACTTGAAAAGCTATTTAACATTTGAGTAGCTACCCTGATAGACTCCAAAGGAATGCAAAAAACGTGCCCTGTATCTTTTCTTGGATCCTGCCATCCACCATTCATACAAAAGGTATTCAATTCAATGGCCACTATGGCCTAGGCACTATGTTTAGAATTGGCAGTTGACAATATGATAGTCCATTTACCTGCTGTGAATACACTTGTGAGAAGTAGCAGGAAATTTTCCTGGGGGCAGTAGATGCCCTTCAGGGGGTTGGTAAATCCTTTCAATTTATACATAATACTTTGTGTGTAAGCCCATTGGAGAGGGGATTGGGTGGGGGCAGCATGGAGTAGAAAAATGTTCATAGCTCTTAGGTTCTCAAGGACTTGGGTTCCAAAAGCCTAGGCTAGTAAAAAGACAGCAAAGTTTGGAGCCATACAGGAATTAGTTTCTATCCTGGCCTTGCTGTGATATAAACAGGTTATCTGGGGAAATTGGGGATATAATATCTATCAAGATAATACGTATGTGAAGCTTCTCACATAGAAGTATGTGGAAGATACTCAATAATAATTCAAAACATCATATTACTCTAATGTAAATGTATTCAAGATTGAAATCATAGTGGCAAAAAAGAGACTAAATCTGCCTGAAAAATCAGATAGTTTCTGCAAAGAGGCCCTATTGGATATTCTCGCCAGGACTTGTTTTTTGATGATTTATTGGTGATAGCCATTCTGGCAGGTGTGAGGTGATACTTCATTTTATTTTTTTGTTAATTTTAATTTTAATTTTTTTAAAAATATATTTTATTGATATTTTACAGAGAGGAAGGGAGAGGGATAGAGAGTTAGAAACATCGGTGAGAGAGAAACATCCATCAGCTGCCTCCTGCACACCTCCTACTGGGGATGTGCCCGCAACCCAGGTACATGCCCTTGACCGGAATCGAACCTGGGACCTTTCAGTCCGCAGGCCGACGCTCTGTCCACTGAGCCAAACCGGTTAGGGTGGTGATACTTCATTTTAGTTTTAATGTGCATCCTCTGATGATAAGTGACATTGAGCATTTTTTCATTTGTCTATTAGTCATCTGTATGTCCTCTTTGGAGAAGTGTCTATTTAGGTCCTTTGCATGCATATGCATATACATATACATATACATATACATATACATATACATATACATATACATATACATAATTGTTTGTCTTCCTTTTGTTGAGGTGTATGAGTTCTTTATGTATTTTGGAAGTTAACCCCTTATCAGATGTATCACTGGTGAATATGTTTTCCCATACAGTGATTTCCCTTTTCATTTTGATAATGATTTTTTTGCTGGCAAGAATGTGGAGAAAAGGGAACCCTAGAACACTGCTGGTGGGAATGCAGACTGGTACAGCCACTGTGGAAAGCAGTATGGAGTTTCCTCAAAAAATTAAAAATGGAACTTTCATTTAACCCAGCAATCCCACTTCTGGGAATATATCCTAAAATCCCAAAATACCAATCAGAAAGAATATATGCACTCCCTATATTCATAGCAGCCTTACTTAGAATAGCTAAGATCTGGAAACAGCCCAAGTGCTCATCAGTAGATGAGTGGATAAAAAAGCAGTGATACATATACATAATGGAATACTATCCTATCTAATAAAGCAGGAATATGCAAATTGACCATCACTCCTTCACAAAGATGGCGGCACCCAGTCCTCTCAGCCCCAGTCCTTTTAGCCCTGGCCGCAGCAGTGAGGGGCAAGCAGGCCCCCACAGAGAGCAGAGAACCACGGGGAGCGGGCCTACGCCATCAGTAGGAACTGAGGGCTCCCAGATTGGAGAGGGTGCAGTTCGGGCTAAGGGACCTCCCATCTGTTAAATGGCCCCTGTGGCTTTGTCTGGAAGGACGTCCGGAAGATGTCTGGTCTAATTAGCATATTACCCTTTTATTAGTATAGATAGTTGTTTAGTCTTACAATGTATGGTTTGGTTGGTAGTAAGGAGCTTTTAAAAATCAAGTTCAAGCCATATGGTCAGTGTTCTTAAACCTGGTAATTTGACTTTATCCCAGGTGTATAAAGTAGTACTTTATCTGTGTATGTAGTTCTTAGATGGTTAGATCAGTGTTTTTCATTGGCTTCTGTTAAAAGTGCCCTGTAAAAAATTACATTAAAAAAATCTTTAGGACCTGGAAAAATCCTCCTGTATAATAAAAGGGTAATATGCAAATCGACCGAAAGGCGGAATGGCCAGTCGCTATGATGTGCACTGACCACCAGGGGGCAGACGCTCAATGCAGGAGCTGCCCTCTGGTGGTCAGTGTTCTCCCACAGGGGAGCACTGCTTAGCCAGAAGCCCGGCTGACGGCTGGCGAGCACAGCGGTGGTGGCAGGAGCCTCTCCCACCTCAGCAGCAGCACTAAGGATAACCTACTGCAGCCTACGCTTACTCCCTGTCAGTCGGGACTGCTAAAGGGCGCAGGCTGGGCTGAAGGACTGCCCCTCACCCATCCTCCCACTCCCAGTGAACGAATGTCGTGCACCGGGCCTCTAGTTATTTATAATACCAGGCCTCTTGCTTAGTTTGGATTCCTCAGCAAATTTGAGTTTTCCAGGAAATGACCCTCAGAGGTTTTGAGATTACACACATTTGGGACCAGAACTATAGGAAAAGAAAGGAGTTTTAGATCCCATGCTACAAAAACAGAGAATAGCTTTTCTGGACATCTCCCCACATGTGTACAATGGATTTACTCATAAGTCATATGGTTAAAAGAAACATTAAATCTGTTTAGAAATTTAGGAGCTTGTCATAGGTTTTATATTTAGAAGTTGGCAGAGCTGAGTTTGTACCAATTATCAAAGCAGATCCCCTTTCTATGACATGATGTTGCCTAAGCCAAGTTATATTCTTAATAGGGGAAAGAGTCAATAAAGGAAGGGTGGGGTCATAAATACTGTGAACATTACAGAAAAATTATTTGTTGGTATAGATTTTTGGTTGCTCTGTACTTCCAAACTAGTTTAAATGGAAAATATCTTTATTGCAATAGAATACTAACCTGGAGCTGCTTGAAGGACAGGAACCAAAAAGTTAAAGCCATCCCCAACCTAGGTGACTCTTCATTCCATCGGTCTTTCTGTGGTTCTCCATATTTATCAGTTTCTCTGTCTCTTTAGGGCTTCTTGGATATTTGCCTTTACTTCTCTGTGCACCTGCTTTTTTACTGTTATCTTTCTCTGCACGTGCTGAATAAAGGCATTCATTCCTATGGTGACCACCCTGTCCATTCACTTTATCTCAGGTTAGAGGAAGAGCTCAGAATGACCAGAATTGATACACTATCTCACTTTCACATTCCAGGCAGAATTAACTAATCTGCCAGGAGGATTAACAAAACAAAACAAAACAAAAATGTCATAGCCATCATATTTGGGTAAATTTTTTAATGAAATAGTTGTCTAGAGGGAGTCAATATGCCAATTTAAAGAGACTGATGAAACATTTAGAGGGCAACATCAGTGCCTTTTCTCCTGACACACTTCAAGCACAAACACAATAAAGATCAGGTGTGATCTTATAAAAATTTTTAAAAAATATATAATGCAAAGATGAGCAATGAAGTATTTTGACACATTTAACAGATGGAGGGTTATTGTCTAACATACTTAAGTAACCTCTATGTATCAATAAAAAGACCACTCCAGTAGAAAAATAAGCACATGTGTCCTAGCCAGTTTGGGTCAGTGGGTAGAGCATCAGCTTGTGGACTGAAGGTTCCCGGTTTTGATTCCGGTCAAGGGTACATGCCCGGTTTGTGGGCTCAATCCTGAGTATGGGGTGTGCAGGAGACAGCCAATCAATAATTCTCTCTTATTATCACATTTCTATCTCTCCCTTTCTCTTCCACTCTGATATAAGTAAAAAAATATTTAAATTTTTTTTGAGAGAAAGAAAAATGAGCACATGCTATGACTCATAATTAACAGAAGGAAAAATGCAGATAATTACTGAACACAGGAAGAAAAGTCAGCAATCTCTCCAATAATCAGAAAAATGCAAATAGTCAACATTAACTTTTGAGTCCATTATTAACTTTTGGAGGAATCTACCAGGTTCTACCAAATTTGGTAAAATTCAAAATTTGTTAATCATGACAATTTAGAAATTAATAATAGCAAATGTTGGCAAGGTTATAGAAAAACTGATACTTTGGATCTGTTGATAGAAGGTAAATTGGTGAAGTCTTTTTTGGAAGGCAGTTTGGCCACTTCTAATAGAATTGATAATGTGCATATTCTTTGACACAGCATGTCAACTTCTAGGGATCTTTTCTTTAAAATATTTGCATGTGTGCATAAAATAGTATGTCCAACTATGTTATTTGCATCGATTTTTGTGAAACAACATAAAATATTTGCTAGTAAGCAGGCTTAACATGGTTGGCTACTTAAAAGGGGAAAGAGATGGGGGGAGGGTTATTTTTCATTTTGTAATTGGGTGCAGAAAAGAGTAAATTAACCTTAGAAGGGCCTGCTTGCAAGATTGGCCCTTGCCTAGTGTTAGAGAACTTGGACTTTTGGGAGGTATCTCTCATTCTGTGATAAGAGTGGCTCACTGTGCCTTGACTATACAAATATGGTTAACGAGGAACATCTACTTTCCTTTTGGGAGTCTGGAATTTTGGTTTGCACTACGCAGTGTGCCTGTGACCAACCACCAATAAAAAACTGGACACTGAATCTCTAATGAGCTTCTCTGTAGACAGCATTCACAGGTATTGTCACCACTCATTCCTGGAGAAATTAAGTTGGTCTGTGTGGCTCCATTAGAGAGGGTTTTGAAAGCTTGTGTCTAGTTTCTTCTGGACTTTGCCTCGCGTACCTTTCCCTTTGCTGCCTTTGTTCTGTAGCCTTCAGCTGTAGTAATCCTAGCTATGAATATGACTGTATGTGAGTTTTCCTTGTGAATCAGCAAACCTGAAGGTGGTCTTGGGAATCCATAACACAACTTGTCAGTATGGTTTGAATATTTTAGCATCATGCATTGTTTATATAAATTTTTTAAAACAGTAAATTTAACATGTTTATGTGTGTGTATATATACATAAGCACACATGTCTATCATCTCTAAGGATATGAAGTGTCTTGAGTTAGTTATTTTGGACAAGGAGATATTAGTTTAGATAAATTATTTAAATTACACTATCAGTTTCTTGTAAACTACAAAGATCAAATTTCAAGTAGTATTTTAAGTTCATACAAACTATATTATCTCAACTTATGGAACTGAATGTGTTATAAATGTGATTGTAAGGTGCCAGTTCTCTGACTGATGTTCTGGATGTGGTAATCAGTGCCTATTATGTCTAAAAGGCTTGCCATGCTTTATTGAATATATGATACTTGGAAGACACTAGGTACTATGGGGGAATAAATAGAAATATAAAAAATTACCTCCGGCAGACAGGGAATTACTATCTTGGGTGGCAGCATTCATGGTAGTTATAGGATAAAATGTATAAACAAATGGTGGATATAAAAGGCAGAAATGAAAAATACTTACGACTAGCATGTACTTTTGAAATTTTTGTATGCTACATGAAGACTGGGATTTTGTTCTGGTCACCACTGTATCTGTAGGACCTAAAAGATTACCTGGCATTTAGGATACGTTAGGAGAAAATGAAGAGACCAGTCATCCTCATGAAGGTGATAATTAAATCTTACTTTTAAAAAAATATGTTTTTATTGATTTCAGAGAGAGGAAGGGATAGAGAGAGAAATAGAAACATCAATAATGACAGGAATCATCAATCGGGTGCCTCCTGCACGCCTGCTACTGGGAATCAAGCCTACAACCCGGATATGTGCCCTGACCAGGAATCAACCGTGACCTGGTTCAGGGTCGATGCTCAACCACTGAAGCTACACCAGCTGGGCTTACCTTTTTCTTCTTCTTCTTTTTTTTTTTTTAATATGTTTTATTGATTTTTTTTTACAAAGAGGAACGGATTGGGAGAGAAAGTTAGAAACATTGATGAGAGAGAAACATCAATCAGCTGCCTCCTGCACACCTTCTACTGGGGATGTGCCCGCAACCAAGGTACATGCCCTTGACCGGAATCGAACCTGGGACCTTGGAGTCTGCAGGCTGATGCTCTATCCACTGAGCCAAACCGGTTGGGGCCTTACTTTTTTCTTTTACTGTAAATGTCTGGACCCAGTATGTCAGCAAACTGAAAAAAATAAGATTTAAAACATCTTAATAGTTAATTCATGAGTAGAGCATAGCTATCTAATGTTATATGAATAGTGTGTAGCCTATTAATCTGAGATACTTTTATGGCACCCACAACCAGCTGGTTCCCCTTACTATACTAGATAGGACATTTAATTTCTATGTAAACAACTATACTGGCTTTATTTTCCTTTTTTAAAAGAAATGTGTAATTGTGGTGAAATGCATATAACATAAAACTTACCATCTTAATCATTTATAAGTGTACAGTTCATTATTGTTAAGTACATTCATATTGTTGTACACCCATTCTCTAGAACTCTTCATCTTGAAAAACTGAAACTCCATATCCATTAAAGTACTCCCATTTCCCTCCTCTCCCCTGGTCCTGGCAACCACCAATCTACTTTCTATCTCTATGACTTTGGCTACTCTAGATACTTCATTTAAGTGTGGAGTCATACAATATTTATCTTTTTGTGGTTGATTTATTTCAACTAGCATAATGTTTTCAAGGTCCATCCATGTTGTAGCATGTATAAAATTTCCCGCCTTTTTAAGGCTGAATAATATTACATTGTATGTATAAACCACAATTGTTTTTCCATTTGTCCATCAATGGGCACTTGAGTTGCTTCCACTTCTTGGCTATTGTGAATAATGTTGCTGTGAACATGAGTGTACACATATTTGTTTTGAGATCTTACTTTCAATTCTTTCAGTATATTCCCAGAAGTGGAATAACTGGGTCATATGGTAATTCAAATTTTAATTTTTTTTTTTAGGAATTGACTGTTTTTCATAGTGGCTGCACCATTTTATATTTCCACCAATAGTCCACCAATTTCTCCACATTCTCACCAACACTTTTTAGAAAAATAGCCATTGTAATGGTTGCCAGGTGCTATTTTGTTGTTTTGGTTTGATTTTCCTGCTGATTAATGATCTTTCCATATGCTTGGTGGCATTTGTATATCTTTGAAGAAGTATTTTCTCAAGTCCTTTGCCCATTTTTTAATTGCATTTTTTTGTTGTTGAGTAATAGATCTTTATATCATAAAGATTCTACATATGTGTTTCTACATATCCATCTTTAACACAAAGAGAAACACCAGTTTATGAAAGTTTAACAATCATAATGAAACAATACTTGTGATTCATTTTCAAAGTAAAGGGTTATCATCATCTAGGATAGTTAATGTGACTTCATAATTCCATTTAAATTAATTGTTCTTACAATTAGCTAAAATTACTTATTTTTCCTTCAAGATAATTATGTAGATTGACATACTTTCTTTGTGTCTCAGTAAAGTTTCTGCTGGACAAAATACTAGTAAATTCTTTTTAGAGTTTCACCGTGGTTTGGAAAGTTGTCACACTGTCACATCTTTTATTTAAAATTTTGGCTTATTTTGATTTATAGATTCTAAAATACCTTATTTTAAAATCTTTATTGTTGAAAGTATTACATATGTCCCCCTTATCCCCCATTGACCTCTTCTAGCCTGTTCCCTGCCCACCCTCCCCCCACCACCACCCAACTGTCTGTAGTCCATGGATTATGCATATATGCATACAAATTCTTTGGTTGATCTCTTCCTACCTGCCCACCTTCTTCTGCCTTCCCTCTGAGCCTCCAGTCTGTTCCATGCTTCTATGTCTCTGGATCTATTTTGTTCATCAGTTTATTTTGTTCATTAGATTCCCCATATTAGTGAGATCATGTGATACTTGTCTTTCTCTGACTGGCTTATTTTGCTTAGCATAATACTCTCCAGGCCCATCCATGCTATCTCAAAGGTAAGCAATCCTTTTTTACCGATCCTTCTTTTTTACTGCTGCATAGTATTCCATGGTGTAAATGTACCACAGCTTTTTTTATCCACTCATCTAATGATTGGCACTTAGGCTGTTTCCAGATTTTAGCTATTATAAATTGTGCTGCTATGAACATAGGTGTGCATATATTCTTTCTGATTGGTGTTTTGGGTTTCTTAGGATATATTACTAGAAGTGAGATCACTGGGTCAAATGGCAGTTTCATATTTAATTTTTTGAGGAAACTCCATACTGTTTTCCATAATGGCTGCACCAGTCTGCATTCCCATCAGCAGTATACTAGGGTTCCCTTTACTCCACATCCTCACCAGCACTTGTCATTTGTTGATTTGTTAATGGTAGCCATTCTGACAGGTGAGAGGTAATATCTTATTGTCATTTTAATTTGCATCTCTGATGATCAGTGACTTTGAGCATTTTTTCATCGGTCTCTTGGGCATTTGTATAGATACTTGGGGAAGTGTCTATTTAGGTCCTTAGCCCATTTTTAAATTGGATTGTCTTCCTTTAAGTTGTATGAGTTTCTTATATATTTTGGATATTAACCCTTTATCAGATGTATCATTGCCAAATATGTTCACTCATACAGTGGGTTCCCTTTTCGTTTTGTTAATGGCTTCTTTTGCTGTGCAGAAGCTTTTTATTTTGATGTAGTCCCATTTATTTATTTTCTCCTTAGTTTCCTTGCCCTAGGAGATGTATCTGTAAACATATTGCTACAAGAGATGTCTGAGATTTTGCTGCCTATGGTTTCTTCTAAGATTTTTATGGTTTCCCAACTTACATTTAAGTCTTTTATCCATTTTTAGTTTATTCTTGTATATGGTGTAAGTTGGTGGTCTAGTTTCATTTTTTGCATGTATCTGTCCAATTTTCCCAACACCATTTATTAAAGAGACTACCTTTACTCCATTGTATGCTCTTGCTTCCTTTGTCAAATATTAATTGAGAGTAATGGCTTGGGTCGATTTCTGGTGTCTGTTCTGTTGCATTTATCTATATGTCTATTCTTGTGTCAGAACCAGGCTGTTTTGATTACAGTAGCTTTTTAGTATAACTTGATATCTGGATACCTTCTGTTTTGGAAAAGTATCTATTTAGGTAGATCCTTTGTCCATTTTTTAAAATAATTTAGAAACTCATTTTAGATTATATTTATGCATTATTTTTAATTATGAAAAATATCTAGATCATGAGTTTGTGCTTTTTAAATACTGTAGAAATCTTGAAAATTGTATATAAATAGGTAGTAGTTCTTATTATGATTGAGATTTGGGCTTTTTGTTTGATTTCACATGTTGTATGAAAGAGTAGCACAGCTTATCCTTACAAAGAGGTATATGAGGACAAAATCATGCTCTTGGGGTATGCATATCTTTGTAGTAGTGGAGGTTTGGCTTTTCAGGACCAATTCTATAACAGTGTTAGAATGAAATATTTTTTTGCAAGGAATCTGAGTGTTTGGTATCAAACATAACCTCCAACTCATTTCTTCAGAGAAATATACTAAAACTTTTAAGGACACATATTTACTAAATTATCCAGGTTCAGTTATTTTTTTTTATTGTTTAACGTATTACATATAGTAGTACATATATCTCCTCCTTTTTTTCCCCCCATTGTCCTTTCCCCCAGCCTCCCCTACACCCTGTCGCATACCCTCATCCCATCCCCCCAGTGTCTTGTGTCCATTGGTTGTGCTTATATACATAAATACAAGTCCTTTGGTTGATCTCTTTTTCCCCCTCCTCAACACTTCCCAGCCTTCCCGCTGTAATTTGACAGTCTGTTTGGTGCTTTACTGCCTCTGTGTCTGTCTTTTTGTTCATCAGGTTATAATGTTCTTTATTTTCCACAAATGAGTGAGATCATGTGGTATTTTTCTTTCATTGCCTGGCTTATTTCACTTAACATTAATGCTCTCCAGGTCCACCCATGCTGCTGCAAATGGTAAGAATTCCTTCTTTTTTATAGCAGTGTAGTATTCCATTATGTAGATGTACCATAGTTTTCTAATCCACTCATCTGCTGATGGGCATTTAGACTGTTTCCAAATCTTAGCTATGGTGAATTGTGCTGCTATGGACATAGGGGTGTATATATCCTTTCTGATTGGTGTTTCTAGTTTCTTGGGATATATTCCTAGAAGTGGGATTACTGGGTCAAATGGGAGTTCTATTTTTAGTTTTTTGAGGAAACTCCATACTGTTCTCCACAGTGGCTGCACCAGTCTGCATTCCCACCAGCAGTGCACGAGGGTTCCTTTTTCTCTGCATCCTCTCCAGCACTTGTCATTTGTTGATTTGTTGATGGTTGCCATTCTGACAGGTGTGAGATGGTACCGCATTGTCGTGTTGATTTGCATCTCTCGGATAATTAGTGACTCTGAGAATGTTTTCATATGCCTCTTGGCCTTCCTTCTGTCTTCTTTCGAAAAGATTCTATTTAGGTCCATTGCCCATTTTTTTATTGGATCACTTATCTTCCTTTTATTAAGTTGTATAAGTTCCCTGTAGATGTTGGATATTAAACCTTTATCAGTGATAACATTTGCAAATATGTTCTCCCATACAGTGGGCTTTCTTGTTGTTTTGTTGATGGTTTCTTTTGCTGTACAAAAGCTTTTTGTTTTGATGTAGTCCCATTTGTTTATTTTCTCTTTAGTTTCTATTGCCCTAGGAGCGGTATCGGTGAAGAAATTGCTTCGGCATATGTCTGAGATTTCTCTGTCTGTGGATTCCTCTAGTATTTTAATGGTTTCCCGTCTTATGTGTAAGTCCTTTATCCATTTTGAGTTTATTTTTGTGTATGGTGTAAGTTGGTGATCTAGTTTTATTTTTTTGCATGTATCTGTCCAATTTTCCCAACACCATTTATTGAAGAGACTGTCTTGACTCCATTGTATGTTCATGCCTCCTTTGTCGAATATTAATTGGGCATAGTGGTTTGGGTCGATATCTGGGTTCTCTATTCTATTACATTGGTCTATATGTCTGTTCTTTTGCCAGTACCAGGCTGTTTTGAGAACAGTGGCCTTGTAATACAGCTTGAAATCTGGTATTGAGATCCCTCCTACTTTGTTCTTTCTCAGGATTGCTGTGGCTATTTGGGGTCTTTTTTTTATTCCAGAAGAATTTTTGAAGAGTTCTTGCTAGGTCGGTGAAATATGCCATTGGTATTTTAATGGGGAGTGCATTGAATCTGTAGATTGCTTTGGGTAATATGGACATTTTAATGATGTTGATTCTACCAATCCATGAACATGGTATGTTCTTCCATCTGTTTATGTCTTCTTCTATCTCTTTTTTCAGTGTCCTGTAGTTTTCTGCACATAGGTCTTTTACCTCCTTAGTTAAGTTTATTCCTAGGTATCTTAATTTTTTTGGTGCGATGGTAAATGGGATTGCTTTTTTAGTCTCTCTTTCTGTAAGTTCACTGTTGGTGTATAGAAATGCCATAGATTTCTTGGTGTTAATTTTGTGTCCTGCTACATTGCCAAATTCATTTATTAAGTCTTAATAGTTTTTTGATGGAGTTTTTTGGGTTTTTTATGTACAATATCATGTCATCTGCAAACAGCTTTACTACTTCTTTTCAAATTTGGATGCCTTTTATTTCTTCTTGTCTAATTGCAATGGCTAATACTTCCAGTACTATTTCGAACAGGAGTGGTGAGAGTGGACATCCCTGTCTTGTTCCTGTTCTTAGGGGAAGTGGTTTTAGTTTTTGCCCATTGAGTATGATGTTGGCTGTGGGTTTATCATATATGGCTTTTATGATGTTGAGGTATGATCCTTCTATTCCCACCTTGTTGAGAGTTTTTATCAAGAAAGGGTGTTGGATTTTGTCAAATGCTTTTTTCTGTATCAATTGATATGACTATGTGGTTTTTCTCTCTCAATTTGTTTATGTGATGTATCACGTTTATTGATTTGTGGATATTGTACTATCTTTGCATCCCTGGGATGAATCCTACTTGGTCATGGTGTATGATCTTTCTGATGTACTGCTGGATCCGATTTGCTAGAATTTTGTTGAGGATTTTGGCATCTATGTTCATGAGGGATATTGGCCTGTAATTCTCTTTCATTGTGTTGTCTTTATCTGGTTTTGGTATTAGGGTGATGCTGGCTTCATAGAAGGAGCTTGGAAGTGTTCCTTCCTCTTGAATTTTTTGGAATAGTCTGAGGAGGATAGGTTTTAGTTCTTCCTTGAATGTTTGATAAAACTCCCCTGTGAAGCCATCTGGCCATGGGCATTTGTTTGCTGGAAGCTTTTTGATAACTGCTTCAATTTCTTCCATAGTTATTGGCCTATTGAGATGTTTAGATTCTTCCTGATTGAGTTTTGGAAGGTTGTATTTTTCTAGGAATATGTCCATTTCCTCCAGGTTGTCCAGTTTGTTGGAATAGAGTTGTTCACAGTATTTTTTAACAATCCTTTGTATTTCGGTGGGGTCTGTTGTTATTTCTCCTCTTTCATTTCTGATTTTATTTGGGTCCTCTCTCTCTGCTTCTTGGTGAGCCTGGCTAGAGGTTCATCAATCTTGTTTATCCTTTCAAAGAACCAGCTCTTGGTTTTGTTGATCTTTTGTATTGTCGTTTTGGTCTCTATGTCGTTTATCTTTGCTCTGATCATTATTATTTCCTTCCTTCTGCTTACACTAGGCTTTTCTTGTTGCTCTCTTTCTAACTCTTTGAGTTGTAGGGTTAGGTAATTTATTACCATTTTTTTCTTGTTTTTTTGCAGTAAGCTTGTAGAGCTATGAACTTCCCTCTCAAGACTGCTTTCGCAGTGTCCCATACATTTTAGATTGTTGTGTTTTTGTTGTCGTTTGTTGCCATGATATTTTTTATTTATTCTTTGTTCTCTTGGTAACCCAGTCATTGTTTAATAGCATGCTATTTAGTCTCCATGTGTTTGATTTTTTTGGATTGTTTTTATTGTAGTTGATTTCCAGTTTTATGCCACTGTGATCTGAGAAGATGCTTGATATGATTTCTATCTTCTTGAATTTGAAGAGACTTTGCTTGTGACCCAATATACGGTCTATCTTTGAAAATGACCCCTGTGCACTTGAGAAGAATGTATATCCTGTGGCTTTGGGATGAAATGTTCTGAAGATGTCAATTAATTCCATCTGGTCTAGTGAGTCATTTAGGATTGATGTTTCTTTGCTGATTTTTTTTGTTTAGAGGATTTGTCCAATGGTGATAGTGGGGTATTAAAGTCTCCTACTATGATTGTATTGCTGTCAATCTCTCCCTTGATATCCTCCAGGAGATTTTTTATGTATTTGGCTGCTCCTGTATTGGGTGCGTATATGTTTACCAGAGTTATTTCTTCTTGTTGGATTGCTCCCTTTAGTATTATGAAGTGGCCTTCCTTATCTCCTTTTATGTCCTTCACTTTGAGATCTAATTGGTTAGATATAAGTATTGCTACCCCAGCTTTTTATTCATTTCCATTCGCCTGAAAAACCTTTTTCCATCCCTTCACCCTCAGTCTGTGTGCATCTTTTTTTCTGAGGTGGGTTTCTTGTAGACAGCAGATATATGGGTTATGTTTTCTTACCCAGTTGGTTACCCTTTGTCTTTTGATTGGGGCATTTAATCCATTTACATTTAAAGTTATTATTGATAGGTACTTGTTTGTCGCCATTTTATTCTTTACCCCTGTGTTCCTTCTTTGCTTCCTATTTCTTTTTTTTACAGCAGACCCTTTAGCATTTCTTGCGTTGCTGGTTTGGCGGTAATAAACTCCCTTAGTCCTTTTTTGTCTGTGAAGCTCCTGATTTCACCTTCAATTTTTATTTATAGCCTTGCTGGGTACAGTATTCTTGGATTCAGACCGTTCCTTTGCATGACTTTGTATATTTCATTCCATTCCCTTCTGGCCTGATGTGTTTCTGTTGAGAAATCAGTCGCTAGTCAGATGGCGGATCCTTTGTAGGTAACTTTCTGTCTGTCTCTGGTCGCTTTTAAGATTCTTACTTTGTCATTGGTGTTTGCTAGTTTAATTGTTATGTGCCTTGGCATTAGTCTTTTGGGATTCATCTTGCTTGGGATTCAGTGAGCTTCTTGGATTTGTGTGGGTTTTTTCTTCCCTATATCATGGAAGTTTTCTGTCATTATTTCTTCAAACAGGTTTTCTATTCCTTGCTGTTTCCTCTCCTTCTGGTCCCCCCATTATGCGGATGTTGTTGTTTCGTGTTGTCCCAAAGTTCCCTTAGGCTCTCCTGCTTTTTAATTTTTTTTTTCTAGAAGTTGCTCTCCTTGGGTATTTTTTCCTACCTTGTCTTCTAGCTCACTGATGCAGTCCTCTGCTGCTTCTAGTCTACTCTTGATGCTTTCTATTGAGTTCTTTACAGCAGTGATGTCATTTTTCATTTCTTCTTGGTTCTTCTTCATTTCCTCTTGGTTCTTACACATATTGTCGAATTTCTTCCTTTCTTTTCACCCATCTTATGACCATTTCTCTGAATTCTTTCTCTGTCTGGTTGCTTGCCTCCATTTCGTTTACTTCCTTTTCTGGTGATGCCTGCTTTTCTTTCATATGGGGGCTGTTACTTTGTCTCCCCATGATTTCTCTTCTCCGGGTGTCTGATTATGTAGTTCTCTCCTTATCCCAGGCGAAATCTGACCTTTCCATGAGGGAGTGTAGAGCTCCTCTGAATCCACGTGCTTGTGCCACTTGGGGACCGGTGTTCTTGGGTTCACAGCTATTCGGTGGGTGCCGTAATTGTAGATTCCTCGGGCTTTTCAGGCTTCCGATAACATCCACTTTCCCCTTCAAGATGGCGTGGTCTCCACGTCCAAGCTGGTCACTCTGAGAGGGAACCCAGCAGCAGTGGGAGCTGCCCAGTCAGGGAAGCCCCGTCCAGCAGTCCCCCACAGTTTCCTGGAGTATAGCTTCCCCTCAACTCACCAACAAACACTCCCTGTGCGACCACACATTCTCCCTTCGTTTTCTCACTCACACTATCTTACAGTCTGCCTTCCTGTCGGCAGCCATCTTCCTTCCCCAGGTTCAATTTTAGTTCTTTTATTTTCAGTCTTCCTTCCTGGCCCTGGGTTAGAGTTCCTGAAGTTTAGAGAATTTAGACTTTAACCCTAATCTTAGATGGCTTATTCCTCCTCACACCCTTGCATTTACTGCCTATTATCTTCCTCTTGTAAATGTCTAGTCTTGCAAATTAATTATCTAGCTTTATTACTGTGGTTTGGACATCAACTCTTGTTAAAAAACTGTACTTTTGTCTTTTCTATTCATCATGCTTACCTGTTCTTTGCTGAAAAAGTTATCTATTAAAATCACTGGCCAAAGATTCTAATAGACAATTTGTAATTTCCTCATGTTATTTCTCATGTTATTTCCTCATTTGTAATTTCCTCATGTTATTCCTATTTAGATCAGATTCTTCATTTTTTTATGTTAGGCCCTGTGGTATTAATGTCCTAATGAGAGGGTCTGCAATAAGGAACAGAGACCAGGTAATAATTAGAGATGGATGGATATTCCTTATTATAGAATGGGGGACTGTATGTGCCTTGGTCAGCCTGGTCTGAAGCTGCCAATGAATATTATTAGCAATATCTCCCAACATCGTATTAAGAAATTTTTGTAAGTGCTTAGTGGAGATAAATTCATATTTATTGATATTAATTCACATAGCATAATAGTCACCTCTTTAAAATATTCATTTCAGTGGTTTTTAGGATAGTCACAAAGTTGGTCATCTATCATCACTGTGTAATTCAGGACATTTTCATCATCTCCAAAAGAAACACCATACCTATTACCAGTCACACCTCATTTACACCTCTCTCTAATACTCTGGAAATTACATTCTATCTTTATGAATTTGCCTATTCTGGACATTCCATATATAGGGAATCACATAATATATGCTTTTCTTTCAGTTAGCATAATATTTTCAAGATTCATCTGTTGAGCATATATATTGCCCTAAAAAATGTATATACAAACATTTTTTGATAGCTCAACTGATGTTTCTTTTCATATTTAACCCATTAGAATTAATAATTATTCAAAGCGTGCGTACAGTTTTGGGGGATACTCTGTATTAGTACTTATGCCCTAATAATATCCTATTATATGAATATACCACATTTTCTTTTATTCAGCAGTTGATGGACATTTAAGTTGTTTCTACTCTTTGGCTCTTACGAATAATGCTGCTATGAACATTTGTGTATAAGTTTTTCTGTGGCTGTATGTTTTCAGTTCTCTTGGGTATATATACCTAGGAGTGGAAATGCTAGGTCACATGGTAACTATATTTAACCTTTTGAGGAATTGCCAAATTCTGTTTCTATTAAGAATTTAAAACAATTCTGCAGACAAAAGTTAGGCAACCTATCTTGATTTAATCTCTGCTTGGTCTCTTTCTTTTTGAAAAGTGATAATGCTGTGTCAAAGTAGATTCTTTATTACCCTTAATTTTTTATATCTTAAAAAAATACTTTATATTAAACAAAGAACATATTTATGCATTGATAGAAATGGCACAGCATATCCCTTAATAGCAATGCCTTATGTGTTACTAGACCTGGGAAGTTGAAATGGGAATGTATAAAAACATAGCCTATAAAGTTAGTCTAGTTTGCCAGGTAACTTTTAAGCTTCTGGATAATACAGTTTAGACTTCCATCTGATCTCTGTGTAGATTGATAATGGAGGGATTGGGGAGAACATCAATGACAGTTTCCTCTACCATTCTAGAAATTGACCCATGATTTATTTTGTCTAATGCAATCTAAATAAACTTGCATTATACGTTAGAAATTGTTTTCTGAGTTTTTAAGCAGGAACTGGGGCTGGTAATGAGCAGTGTGATCTTAAGTATCCTACTCAGGTATAGTACCAAATTCTAGAATATACACAAAAAGGGATCAAAATGTTTTTTAAGGACAAAAAAAATTGGCAGTATCTGAATGTACAAATAAATATATTTTGGTATTTGCTAGTTTCAAGAAGAGTTCAGCTAATCTAAGGCAGCTAATTATAATTTTCCTTTAAGTTCCTCATCTGTGCATAAGGAATATAGTCAATAATATTGTAATAACTATGTGTGGTGTCAGATGGATACTATTCCTATTAGGGTGATCACTTCTTAAGGTATATAAATGTGATCACTATGTTATATAACTAAAACTAATATAATGTATGTCAAGTGTAGTTGGAAAATAAATTAATTAAAAAAATTCCTCATCTATTAATAAATCTTATATACTAATTTCAGTTTTCAAATATTTAAAGGCCTGGTCTATATTAGGTGTGGTGTAGGGTACTTACATGATTTAACGAATATAAATGCATTTCTCCTGACTCTATTCTTTGACATAAATGGAGGGGGAGGGAGGGAGGAAGGGAAGAAAGGAAGGCAAGGGAAGGGAAGGGAAAGAAGGGGAGGGGGAGGAGGGAAGGAAGGAAGGAAGGAAGGAAGGGAGGGAGGGAGGGAGGGAGGGAGGGGCATTGATGTGAGAGAGAAACATTGCCTTCCGTATGCACCCCAACCAGGGATCAAACCTCCAACCTTGTTATGTGCCCTACCTGGAATCGAACTCGAGGCCTTTTGGTGCACAGGACAATGCTCAACCAACTTAGCCACACCGGCCAGGGCCAGTGACAATGTTATTGAAAGAAAATTGTTACCTATGATTCTAGACTAAAACAATTACCTTTCTTCTTGGGCAGTGGGACTAGAAAGTTAGGGCCAGGTTTGGGAGATGTTTACTAAGGTGGACTAATCAGAACTTGAAATTTATTGGATGTGAGGGGAAGCAAGTGCCTAGATAAGGAAGGAAAGTCCAAAGCTACTAGGAGGTTTTAAGCCTGAATGGATAAGGAGGGCAGGGGTGCCATGAAAATAAAAAGGGACCTAGAAGCATTTGAAAAATGAGATGAATTTAATTTTCTCTACTTAGGTTTTACTTTCTGTTGGTATGTTCGGTAAGCAGTTTGAATTTGGAACTGGAACTGAAGAGAAAAGTCAGGACTAGAAGTAGAGATTTTGGGATATTCAGAAATGTGAAAGTTAAAGGCACGATAGGGAGAAGAGAAACTTGCTAAAAGATAAAATCTGAGGAGAGAACAGTTCCAATGTTTAGAGGCTGGTAAGAAGAGGAACCGGAAAGGACTCATTGGCAGGTGAGAGAAGAATTAAGAGACAGTTGTTTCAATGGAATCTAAGAAAGGAGTTAAGTACTCATCTGTGTTTTAAAAATAAAACTATATGATGTGGTTTTGAGATTTAGATGCCGTTTGGAGATTATTGGTAACTTCATAAAATACTTTCAGAATGTTTTCAGAGGATTCATGGGTTAATGGTTCACCAGGAAATGTAAGTTTCTCTTTAAAAGTTTGGTCTGTTGACCACAGCTTTGTGGTAGTCTGGCCAAGCAAAAGATCATTTATTTCCATATAGTGGTAAATATGTATGTATTGAGCTCTCAAACTGCAAAGGTGACTCTTCCTGTGCTATATTTGTTTTGGCAAAGATAGATAGGAATTCTGCATGCATACTATTAACTTGGGAGGCTTGTTTTATTTTTCAGTTGGACAAGTTGATATTAATATGTTAAAGCTGGAACTTAATATTCTCAATTTTACTGTATGTTTACATATTAATGAAGAGATTAGTGATGGATTGCTTTGGACTACTTTTTTTTTATTGATTTCAGAGAGGAAGGTAGAGGAAGAGAGAGAGAAACATTCAATGATCAGAAAAAAAATCTTTCATCAGCTGCCTCCTGCATGCTCCACACTGGGGATAGAGCCTGCAACCTGGCATGTGCCCTGACCGGGAATCGAACTGTTACCTCCTGGTTCATAGTTCAATGCTCAACCACTGAACCACACCAGCGGGGCACTTTGGACTACTTTTGAGTCTGGTTTTGGCAATGGAGACTGAAGGCTAAAAGGGATTATAGTGCTCTTCTTTTCTTAAATCAAGACACAAAACCAGATGAAAGGTGGCATAGTCAGGAGCCATAGTTTTAATATCCAGATTTTAGAATTTCTGAGCAATTTGCTAGATTGATTTGGAAATTGTGGAACCACTGATTTCATGAGTTAAATGGTTAGAGGGGCATTAAATAGATAAAGATGATGAAAAAAGGATGAAAGAGAAGGGTGATAGCTTTGTGCGTACGAACAAGTGGAAATAAAATAATCAAACCCAGGAACACTTTTCTCTTTGGTATTAAATATCGTCATTTCACTAAAATTAACATATATGACAAAACATTTTTATTGTTCTCAATTCAAATGGGATTCTACTTTATTTCCATAATAATATAGCGTGGAGATAAACTTGGATTACACCGCCTAACTTATTTTGATCTTAGAAAACACTACAGAAATACTTCCTTTTCCAATCAGAAAACAGGAGCTTTAAGAAAAGGAAAGAAAGCATTTGCTTGTTGTCTAGGCTTTAGAAAAAATCAATTAAACTTGTGAAATTTTTATATTACCTTTTTCTTTTTAGTTCTTATGCTTGCCCATATTTGTTTTTAAATGTAAGTCTGTAAAACCAAGTTTTATTTAGAAACAAATTCTCTAAATTAAGGTCTAATACTGCACTCATTCAGGGAGGATTATAAAATTACTATGTTGAGACCTCTTTTGCTAGTGGTTGATGGAATTGAACCCCAGCTTCTCTGACTCAAAGCAGTCCCATTGTGAAGTAGTAATGAAGTGTAAGAGGGGAGAGGAAATAGTTTCTTAAATGTACTGGTCAATTCTGATTTGTATCCGTTTTCTCTGAACTGAGCATTACCACCTGAGAAGAACTAAACAGTTTATTGATGCTATTTGTCACGGGTTATGCTGGTATTAATAGAAAAAGAAGATAGGACCTGCATCTTCAGGGAATTCATGCTCTATCAGGGACACTATGTGCATATATGAATAATTATTGTACATTGGGATATGTCCTATATTAGAGGTATATTTCAAGAGCTGTGGTTAGAGATGAAGAAGCGTTTTTGGAGGAAGTGGAAGATGGGGCTGATGGGTGCTAGTACTAGTCTCAGGAAATGTTTCAGTAAGATGATTTCTGTATTGAGTTAGAAGAAAGCAAGGAGTTTGCTTGACAGACTACTAGGAAAATTACTGAAGCATTGAAATCAACATGAACAAAGAAAAAAATCATTTGTTACCCAAAGACCCATAAGATGGCCCCATTTATTTCAAATTCTGTTCTTTTAACATCAGTCCTGACTTAGCTTCATATGAGAACTCACAACCATGCTTTCCTGCAAAAGAATGGCAGGCAAGTTTGTCTGTCATGCAGCAGTAGGTAAAGTGTGAGCAAAGATAAAAATATGAATTTTGAGAGGAGAGTTGCATATTTTGCAATCAGAGGTGGGTGTTGCAATTGCATAGTTGATAGACCCTTTGGTTATTTTAGTTACTTGTAACATCATTTAGAGGTATGCATATTTTTATATAAATATGTTTTTAAAAATTTAAGAACAGTCAGAGTGTGCTTTTGGTGGAAATTGTACTCTGATTTTACTACTTGTTGCTATTACTTTGTATTTGGGTTTTACACAGAATTTATTTTGGTTTAATAATTATTAAACCAAAATAATTATTTATTTTGTTTTAATTTAGTAGTATTAGATTGAGTGGCTTTTGTGATGTAGGACAATTAAACATTTTAGTTATCAAAACAGATGAATTTATTCATTTAACAGTTGTTATTGAAGGCCAACTATGTGCCAACCCCCCCCCCCCCCACCTATTAAAATTCCAGATTGCCTCAGTAATTGCCTCAGAAAAATTTCAGAGAAGCAGTACTATTTTATGGGTTAGTTATTGTTATATTTTGCCTGTTGTAATTCTTAGGCTTAAAGTAATTCCATTTTTATTTCCCTTTAAGGTACAGTTTAAGATTTGTATATTGTGTGCATATTTACTAAAAGTATTGTCTTATGACACTCCTCTTGTTTAAGTGTTTTGACATTGAGGATTTTGGACAGTAGTGTGTGGACTAGTAACAGCATGAGAAGTCTTGAGCTCCAATATTTAATTTATTTATATCCTATCTTATTCCAAAAAGAATTAGTGTTAGCTTAATTTCCATTTTAGCTCTATTTCTTTTGGTGTCCTTTTCTTTTCTTAATTGTCCTGACTTGAAATCTAGCCAACAATTAAATTTAATGCTTGTCCCTGTCTAAATGTATTCTGAATTCTATCTAAGTCTGTTCAATGACTGTGAAGAAATTTAGATATATTTTAGAGGTGAAGCTAACACAGTTTGCTGATGGATTGGATATCTGGGGTGAGGGGGAGGTAAATGAAGGAATGATTCCTAGCCTTTAGACTTGAGTAACTGTTGAATGGTGGGTATTATTTGGAGGTTTGTGATGCCCATGAGACACTCAGTGGACAATCCATTAGACATCTGTTTAGAGAGATTCAACAAATATCACACAACGTGTTCTCATTAGCTTTGGTCATTAGATAAACAGGGAAACTGTTCTACTCTTTTAAATAACTAAAATCTTGACAACCAAAGGGTACCTTAAAGAAAATAGTCATATTGCGTGTGACTTACAGAGGCCTTTGAGAGTCAGTTTACTGATTTAGGTTTAGGGGAATAAAACTTTGGTGTTTTAAGAAACAAAGTGAAAATAATTTGTTTGGAACTTTGAAACAGTGAATATTAAACTCAGTTTTTGTTTGCATCAAAAATCCTAATATTAGAGACATCTCTGTGACTTGTCTGAGAAGGCTCAAATAATTTTTAAATTTACCCATTTTTAATGTTGAAACATGGGGTTCGGGGTGCAGACTTTTCTTCCTGTGGGTTCTTGTCCTCACAGAGTTTGAAGAATAAACTCACAGACAAAAAGGCTTCTTTAATACAAAATGTAGAAGTTTATTGGAAACAGATATAAACTCCATCTGGGCAGGGGTGTCCCCAGTGGGAAAAGCCTGCTTTCTCTTTCTCTAATGGGAAAAATTAAAAAATTCCCTGCCTCATGTCCCTTTGTCTCCAGTTTATATATGCTGCAGTTCTTTGTTTGAATCTGACCTTTTTTAATTGGTTCCTTTCCTTAATTTGGGGGACACACACACACACATTTTCCTCTTTGGTCATTCTGTTAAATAGAATTAGTTTCAAAGCTCAAAGCCCACGTGGCTTTTCTCACCCCCTTATCTTGCTGGTTGGAATCAGTTTTGATATATCTTATGGTTTTCTCCCAGTTGTGCTGGCAGAGAAAGCCTTATCTTATAGCTCTCCCAGCTGCTCAGGTCAGGGCTACTTTTGGTCTTATGGTCACTTTAATTGCTCAAGCCAGAGATACCCCTGTCTGTCCTAGGTTTATGGCTGTTTTATTGCTCAGGCCAGAAATATTTCCATCTGCCTGGACCCCCTCTTCCTGTGGCATTTCTCTATCCTCTGTATAAGTAAGATAAGCACCCTGGTGTCTTCTAGTCTCCATCTATGTATTCCTCTCCTATGGGCCCTCCTCATTCCTAAAACTCTGCAAGTCCTAACCGGTTTGGCTCAGTGGATAGAGCATCGGCCTGCGGACTGAAGGGTCCCAGGTTCGATTCCGGTCAAGGGCATGTACGTTGGTTGCAGGCACATCCCCAGTAGGGGGTGTGCAGGAGGCAGCTGATCGATGTTTCTAACTCTCTATCCCTCTCCCTTATTCTTTGTAAAAAAGTCAATAAAATATATTTTAAAAAATAAATAAAACTCTGCAAACCTTTCTGATTAAGCTAGCTAACTAACCCTTTCAGTGTCATTTGCATTGCATTACGTACTGGTTTATAAAGTCCAATAAGATAGTCCAATATCTGCCTTCAGTTTTATAGTCTGTTGAGTGAGATAGACAATTACTGAAATACTTTTTACAAGTGGTAATAGAGCAATCTAGTATTGACTACTCTGCTGGAGGCTGAGGGGTGGTTAAGAAGGGGTGGTTCAAGAAAGGCTTCAGGAAGGAAATAGCACTCTAGCAAGAGTCCATCATAGCGAGTGGTTGAGCAGCCTTAGCATATCATTAGCATATTTTGCTTTGATTGGTTGAATGTATGACCGGACACTTAGCATATTAGGCTTTTAATTAACTCATCAACATTAGTAAAAATTGTGAAACTCTGATGTAAAGGGGTTGAGGGGTGCTTGTGGTGCTCGTAATTCTATAGGGCTGAAGCATCAAACTCTTAAGTAAGAGAGGTGTTATAAAAAAAGAAGCTAGGAAATTAGACAGGTAACATTCAAAATATGTTGTATTTAAATTAAGGAATTGGTAGTTTATCTTGAAGATGATAGACCCATTGGAGGATTTATATGTGTGGGGCTAAAATTAAAACTATCATACTTGTCTTTTAGAACAGAAACGCTGAGATTCAAATGAAATTATTTAAGGGGATTTATCTGATTTTTTTTCAATACTTTTAAAGGTAAAATTAATTGAAAATGTCTTTTTAAAATTTTATTTTTCAATTACAGTTTATATTCAGTATTATTCTATAGCAGTTTCAGATGTACAGCAAAGTGATGTACTTTACAGAGTGGTTGGTCCCTTTAATTGCTTCAGGTACCCATCTGGCCCTATACATAGTTATCTCGATATTATTGATTACTAGAGGCCTGGTGAACGACATTCGTGCACTGGCAGCGGGAGGGGGGAGGGAAAGGGGGCACCTTAGCCCCTCTGGCAGTCTGGGACCCCTTGGGGATGTCCACCTGCCGGCCTTGGGGAGGGATGCGGGAGGGCTCCAGGGCATGTTCGGCCGGTCTTGCTCAGTCCTGATCAGTCAAACCCCAGCAGCAAGCTAACCTACCGGTCGGAGCATCTGCCCCCTGGTGTTCAGTGCATGTCATAGCGAGCAGTTGAGCAGCCTTAGCATATCATTAGCATATTTTGCTTTGATAGGTTGAATGGACGACCGGACACTTAGTATATTAGGCTTTTATTATATAGGATGCTGCAATAAGTAACTTTGCACATACATACTTTTCTGTGTGTGCTATTTATCTAGAGGACAGATTTATGGAAGTATAATTCCTGGTTTAAGGGGTTATGTTTATTTGTAATTGCCAAATCACCTTTCTAAGTGTTATGCTAAAATGTTCTTTGTTACTAGCATTTAATGAATTTCTTGTTTTCTCATACCGTCACCAACAGTTCATTTGTTTTTAGATATAATTTCACCCCCCTACTACACTTTGAGAACTTTGCCAAAGAAAGCAGCATCATAAATGTGGGGAATTTTTTTTCATCTTAAGGGGGGAAAAAGTGTATTCTTGTTTTAGGCCTCTACAATTGTGGTGATAAAAGTTTATTAGTTTTTCAAAAAAAAACCTAAAGGCTCACTATTTTATATGTAAGTGCCTATTTGTAAGATTATTTCAACTGCTGTATGTTAAAGCTATATTATAACAAGAATAAGTTAAGAATCTTGAAAGTTCTGTGATTTTTTTAAAAAAATGTAGACATAATATTCTTAGTTGCTTAAATATCAGCATCACAAGTAGCAAAAGTAAAATGGTGAAAAAGTTAAATGTTACTAGAGCTGTTTTTCATTACATTTGTATTTAATAATTTGTTGAATAGTAAAACCAGAATACCTCCAATATGTCTTTAAGCCTGGGAGAAAGTAGGCTCCTTTGAAATTAAATTTCAGCAATGTAGTTCAATAGTGAATTTAAACAATTCACAATGCTGACTTTCAGTGCTTCTGAAAGCAGGAAGTGTATTACTGACACGCAGAAATATTCCAGCCCATAGAACATCCCCTTCTGCCATATGTGGTAAGAATTTGTCACTAACTCACAAACCACTTCTGTAATGCAGTGAATAAGCAGAATTGGTCTTTGTTGGACATTTCCAATTTAGTATGTGAAAGAACTTTGTTTTGTAGTGTCTTATAAGTAATTATTAGCTTATGCTTTAGAACAAGCCTGGCACAATCATTAGTGCTCAAGGTTTAAGACAGAATAAAGAAAATTACACGTAATCTTTTAGGCATGTTTTTTACTTACTTGTTTGTTTTAATTTTAAACCATTTCTTTAAATTTCATTTAGAGTTGATATACATTATTATATTAGTTTCAGTTGTACACCCCAGGGATTAGGCATTACATAATTTACTAAATAATTATTCTGATAAATTTTGTACACATCTGATACATAGTTATTAGAATATTATTGACTACTAGAGGCCCGGTGCATGAAATTCGTGCATGGGGGGGTTGTGTCCCTCAGCCCAGCCTGCACCCTCTCCAATCTGGAACCCCTCTCACAATCCAGGACTGCTGGCTCCCAACTGCTTGCCTGCCTGCTTTCCTGATTGCCCCTAACTGCTTCTGCCTGCCAGCCTGATCACCCCCTAACCACTCCCCTGCCAGCCTGATTGTTGCCTAACTTCTCCCCTGCCAGCCTGTTTGCCCCTAACTGCCCTCTCCTGCAGGCCTGGTCACCCCTAACGGCCCTCCCCTGCAGCCCTGGTTACCCCTAACTTCCCTCCCCTGCAGGCCTGGTCCTCCCCAACTGCTCTCCCCTGCAGGCCTGGGTCCCCCCCCAACTGCCCTTCCCTGCAGGCCCAAGTCGCCCCCAACTTCCCTCCTCTGCTGGCCTGATCCCCTAACTGCCCTCCCCTGCAGGCTTGATCGCCCCCAACTGCCCTCTTTTGCAGGCCTGGTCCCTCCCAACTGCCCTCCCCTACTGGCCATCTTGTGGTGGCCATCTTGTGTCCACATTGGGGGCAGCCATCTTGTGTGTTGGAGTGATGGTTAATTTGCGTATTGCTCTTTCATTAGATAGGATAGAGGCCTGCTGCACAGGTGGGGGCCAGCTGGTTTTCCCTGAAGGGTGTCCAGGATCACGGTGGGGGTTCCCTTGGGGCATGGAGCAGCCTGGGTGAGGGGCCTGTGGTGGTTTGCAGGCTGGCCACACACCCCCGGCGACCCAAGCGGAGGCCCTGGTATCTGGGACTTATTTATCTTCTATAATTGAAACTTTGTAGCCTTGAGTGGAGGCCTGGGCTGGCCCGGGTGTGCGGAAAGCTTGGCTTTCTCCACGCCAGGAAACCCAAGCCTCCTGCTTGCTCCGTGGCCATAACCATCTTGGTTGGGATAATTTGCATACTCGCTCCTGATTGGGGTGGTGACATGGCTTGTGGGTGTAGCAGAGTGATGGTTAATTTGCATATTACTCTTTTATTAGATAGGACAGGATATTCCCTATGCTGTACTTTGCATCCCTATGACTATTTTTTACTACCAATTTGTGGTTTTTTTTAAATATCTCTTCATCTAATTTGTTCATCAGTTTATTGTGTTTAACTACCAATTTGTACTTCTTAATCCCTTCACCTTTTCCAACCACCAAAAACCCCCTCCCATTTGGCAACTGTCAAAATATTCTCTGTTATCTCTGTTTCTGTTTGTTCCTTTATTTTGTTTTTTTCAGATTCAATTGTTGATAGATATGTTCTTACTGCCATTTTATTGTTCATATTTTTAATCTTTTTTTCCCTTCTCTTCTTCTTAAAGAAGACGTTTAACATTTCTTTATTTTTCCAAGCTGGTAAATATGTGTTTTTGGAAACATTAATAGCAGCTTCGTCTGGGACAATAGTGGCAGCAGCAGTTAGACTTTCCATTTGGAGGCCTTCTTTAACAATGGCATTTTCTAACCATGTACATATTCTATTTTGTTAAAATCACAGTGGAAGATTTTTACAAACAATTTTAGTTCTTAAAAATGACATTTGTTTATATATTCCATAACTCTTACCCAGAGTAGGCTACAATATGAACAGCAAAATCAGACATTAACAGATAGGGGATCATGTGAATACTATTCAGAAATGCCACAAATTTAGGCATTTTATAAAAGAAACATGTTTACAAATGAAATGAGTTTCTGCCACACTCTGCGAAGGACTCGGCTGATTCCCAATTTACACCTTTTAAATTGTCATATTAAAAAGAACACAGGAACCTCATCACCAGTGTACTGTTTCCTAAATAAGGACACAGAACAGGATCCCTGAACTTCATAGATTACCTAACAACTGAGTTAGGTGGTCTGAGGAGTTCTCTTTAATTCCAAGAAATTCAAAGGAAATACTTAAGATCTCCAAGTTACATTATTTTCTGTTCTCTGCATTTTTTGAAGATGTGAGATTTACACATCCTGGCGTCCTGATTGGGTATTTAAATGCCAGAGTTCCATGCAGTGCTCCCATGGCAAGTTTTAATTTCACAGTAATGAAAATGATGCTTTTTGCAGTGTGAAGAGCCTGATTCAATTAAATCAAGTCTTAATGTTTGTCTGATTAGAACAGGGGTGGGCAAACTTTTTGACTCGAGGGCCACAATGGGTCTTAAACTGGACCGGAGGGCCTGGAACAAAAGCATGGATGGAGTGTTTGTGTGAACTAATATAAATTCAAAGTAAAGGAGCGGAGGGGAGAGCAAGAGAACCCTCCGCTCTTTCGGCTCCGAGGCCAGATAGAACAGCCCGAACGGGCTGGATCCGGCCCACGGGCCGTTGTTTGCCCACGGGTGGATT